>NC_060149.1:250839023-251439331 GCF_021461385.2 Schistocerca piceifrons
CCTTCTGCAGTAAAAAACTGCACCTTGCTGTTCCTCTCTCCCAGAATCCATAGTAAAGTCAAACACACATTCAATTCATTGGCCTCATGTCAACCATGTTTAACACACAAATGGCACAGAGGTGAGCATCACCCTGTTCTTTCCTGACTGCCAATGGAGGGCACTTCAACGCACACAGCTACCTGCACTACCAACGTGCACACTATGCTCATTTTGATTTGACTTCCCCTTATATATGAAGCAATAATGAGTAATCAGCAATGTGAAACAGATGGATTGTTGGGTAGTCTTCAAGGGTATAATGTCTGTAGACTTAAAGGCAGGAAAGAATGGTTGATTACATTAGAAGTAATAGCCCTTTAAATTGTTACTAGCCATTATGAATGTGTTCAAGATTTTTGCAGGGATCTATGGTTAAGCAAAGGATCTTTGTACTTGTCAGCACCACCCACATTCCAATGCATAAGAGTGATTTCAGTAAAACCATACCATGATACTCAAAAAAATAAATAATTTTTGCCTACATGTCATGTTCTGCATGAATGCAGAAAAAATAATATAAACTGATGATTTATTTAACTAATATTTTATATTTACAAGGGTAAGACTGCTTTTATAACTATAATATGCACAGAAATGCATTATAAACAAATACAGAAGCAGACCACATTTAAATATGAGTATTAGTCTTCAGAAAGATGACAATGTTTGCAGGCTGTTATTAATAAGCTAATTAATGACCCACTGAAGACTTAAAAAAAAAACAACATCAGGGATCAAACTAAATAGCAAACATAAAATAGTTAAAGCAATATTCAGTATCTTGCATTCTGCAGTATAAACTGCCCTCAAGTACTTATTTTATCTGTATTGCCACAAAACAATATTTTTCCTCATCTGTTATTGGAACAGACAGATATTCAAAACTAAAGGTATGAACATACCTTTTAAAAGGGCTAACAAACCAACATTTTTCAGTTAAGTTTACCAGAGCATGAGCAGAGTACACTTTTGGCTGCTGTTAATCAGTGGTAACGGATTACACTGATATTTATTGAACCTGTGACAGTTTCTAGAATAAACAACACAGTAAAGACAGCAACTAATCAGTAGATAATGATAATTTTACTTTGAAAAACCAGTTTCAAATGCTTCACTTATCTTCAGTGGCTTATACGGTTTATCTCACATTTGTAGAAACTTTGGAAAGCACTGAAATGGTCTGGGGAGACATGCTTCCAAGGCAAAGTACATAAAATTGAAGCACATGTTTAAGGCAAAATCTTGGCTCCACTAAATCTACATCTGTACTCTGCAAGCCACCATATGGTGCAGGGTGCATGGTGAAGCATACCTTGTATCACTGCTAGGCATTTCCCTTTCTGTTCCACTCACAACAGAGCAACAGAAAAACGGCTGCCTACATGCCCCCATTTGAGCCCTATTTTCTCCATCTTCTATTTGTGGTCCCTATGTGAAATGTATGCTGTCAGCAGTACACTCATTCTGCTGTCAGCCACAAATGCCAGTTACCTGAATTTTGTCAACAGTGTCTCTCAAAAAGTGTATTGTTCTCCCTCCAGTGATCACCATTTGAATTCACAGAGTATTTCTGTAACACTATCTAGTAGCATGCCTCTAATAACTTTAATGTCTTTCTTTAATCCTACCTGGTAGCAGCTCCCAAACACCTGACTACTATTCCAGAAAGAACTGCACAAGTGTTCTGCATGCTCTCTCTTCCACAGATAAGCTACACTTTCCTAAATTCTCCAAATAAACTAAAGTCAGCCATTCACCTTCTCTACAACTGACCTTACATGATACGTCCATTTCAAGCCGCTTTGCAACATTACATCTACATATTTAAACAACATGACTGTGTCAAGCAACACACCATTAATACTGTATTCTAATATTACAGGATATTTTTCTTACTCATCTGCACTCGTTTACAGTCTTCCATGTGTCAAGCAAGCTACCACACATTACACTAAACAGAAATTCTGTCTCTCGCTACAGCCACTCAATAATGATCCTTTCCCATATGCTACAATGCCATTAGCAGCCACAGATTGTTGCTTACCCTATCAATTGTAGAGAGAGAGAGTGTGTGTGTGTGTGTGTGTGTGTGTGTGTGTGTGTGTGTGTGTGTGTGTGTGTGTGTGTGTGTGTGTGTGTCCGTGTCCTTGGAGATCTTGAGGGCGACGGGTTGAGAGCATTCTCACTGTCCCTGGCAGCATGATGTCAAAATGAACATAAAAATGATGCTCAAACTGATATAAAATATGATGTTGAAACTGACATAAAATATGATGATGAAACTGCTGACACAAAGAGATTTCATGTCATCAACATCTTGTACCCCACAACTTATTCAATTCTAAAAGGAAGTATAACAAACATCATCATTATGCACACCTTTGGACTGCGTAATATGGACAGATGAACAGTGAAGCACTGAGACATCTACTAGGCAGACCTCAAAAGCCAACTTTTCAAGAGACATAAATGTTATAAATATGTTGCAATAGTTCATGTACTGTAATGTGTTAATATTAACAGGGGAATGATAAGGACAAAAGTTCAAGACAGGCAGCAGTTTAAGCAAGCTACGAGGGTGGTTTGAAATGTTCTCGGAACAAAATAGAAAAAAAGTACTTTTATCACTGAAACTTTTTTTTTATTTTTGAATGTAGTCTCCTTGTACATTAATGCACTTGGTCCAATGATGTTCCAGAGCCTTAATCCCATAACGAAAATTAGTTTCCTCCAGGCCTGCGAAATAGTTGTCAACTCCGGCTATCAATTCTTTGTTTGAAGTTAATCTTCATCTACCAAAAAAAAATTTCAGTTTTGGGAAGAGATGGGAGTCTGATGGAGTGATATCAGGTGAATAAGGTAGGTGTGGCAACAATTCATACCTTAGTTCGTGTAATTCTGCCATGGCGACAACACATGTACAGGTGCGCTTTGTCTTGATGGAAGATAACTCTCTTCCTTACTAAACCAGGTCTTTTTTTGCATATATTTTGTTGCAATTTGTGCAGGAGGTTAACATAATATTCTCCAGTAATTGTTTGCCCAGTAAGGAGATAATCTACAAACAGAATCCCCTTAGCATCCCCGAACACTGACACCATGTTCTTTCCTGCTGAAGGAATTGTCTTTGCTTTCTTTGGTAGCGGAGGATCGGCAGGTTTCCACTGCTTTGACTGTTGTTTTGTGTCTGGGGTATAGTAGTGCACCCAAGCTTCATCTGTGATCACAAACTGGCACAAAAATTCTTGTTTGTTTCTCCTAAAATGGGCCAAACATTGTTCCGATATGTCCATTCTCATGATTTTTTGATCCAGCGTCAAGAGTCATGGCACCAATCTTCCAGATAATTTTTTTTCATTTCTAATTCTTCAGTTAAAATGTGATATACCCCTTCAGATGACATCTGGAAAGCATGAACAATATCATGCACTTTCAATCGACAATCCTCCATGACCATTTTATGCACTTTTGCAATAACTTGTGGAGTAGGGACACATCTCGCTGACCACTGCACAGATCATCATCTAAGCTCTCCCGACCAAATTTAAATTCATTTGTTCACATGGTAACAGTTGAATATGAAGGAGCCGAGTCCCCCTGTGTATTCTGGAAATCAGCATGAATGTCCTTTGCTTTCATGCCTTTCTTTACGAAGTACTTAATCACTGCTCGAATCTCGATTTTTTCCATCTTTGCAAATCACTACGCGGGAACAACAACAGAGGCACGTCACCACCACAGCGCTCTTCCAAGAGCACTGACGTGGCACGTGTTTACAGGCAACAGACCAATGAATATCATGTGAACAACTCGTTGTGCTAACGCTGACCTCTCGTGGTGATTCTGAGAACTTTTCAAACCACCCTTGTGTATTATAGCAACAAGTGACAATATTATAGCAACAAGTGACAAGGGCACTTCACCAAGCAAAGATATACCTGATTGGGTTAAGCTTACAATATTAATGTGTGATGTCAGTATAAAGCTAGTATCTTAGTGACTGCTGGGTAAGATGAATTTTTCTTTTTTTATGTATAGCTGCATGCAGTTAAAAATAGTAAGAACTGTGGCTGTTGCACATGGAAGCTGATGGAACTGGCCAGCACCTGGAAATGGTTGGAAACTGCATTGGTCACAGTCTAAAGACTTTTGGCTGCTGCCCTGAACTGCAGTAGCATTGAAGCATCAGCAGAGAAAGATGTGTTGCCTTTGGCGCCTCTAGCAACACCTGGGATCTTTGATGTTGTAATGCCTTCCAATACACCTGACCTGATTGGCTCACACTCACCTAAGTGTGAATGGCAAATAGTGGCAAGGCTGAGTATTCCTGGACAGAAGGCAAAAGTGGGTAGTAGCAATATGGTTGTCTCCTTATGCCTTTAAAAACAGATGTGAAGCCTCGCTTACTAGTGAGAGAACACTTGGGACTGAGTCTGCTCTCTCTGAAGATTCTAGACAGGTACAGAGGATGAATTTGCCAGCTATTGGGGACTCAAACATTAAGCATTACCCTAAGAATACAGTTATAGGAGTTTGACCCCACTAATGTCATTAAATGGGCAGACACAAGCACTTCAATTGAATTTCACATATTGTAAAACCAAGCAACAAAATAAAATGCGAAAATACTCACCACCCTTGCATAATGAAATTGCACAGAAACTGTAATAATTTAAATCCATAGTTTACATTCTTTCATGCAGTCTGAATTTCATAAACTTAATGAGAATTAATATAATTACATAATACTGTACTGCGTTATGCAGCTGTAAGCAGCTTAAATTCCTGACCTGCCAGGAAAAACTAAAATAAGTTCTTCCTGGAGCAGTCAACACACGTCAAAACATGCAACATAACATTCTTATTGTTTAAGTATCAAATTTATGCTGCATAATTTTAAGCTACTTTTTTTTTAAAGCCAAACTCATGTATTTCTTTTTTATCCAATAACTTGTCCCACTTCTGTAGCATTAATTTATTTTGACTGCTGTTTTCTGTGATACTCATGCAGCAAACATTTTCCCTTCCCTCACTAACCTGGCTTGTGTATTTGTTGCAGTATAAAGTCTTAAGTCATAAACCTAACATCAGTATGAGCCATGTGACAACTACTTGGCGGACAATGATGTCTACTGGACTTTTGAATACACTACGGTCTTACGTAATAATCATGCTCATGCATGTTTTCTAACGATATTCGCACACCTTCCATTTGGTCATTGCGTCAGTCATTTTCTTACTACTTGTAAATCTTCAAATAGTTTTCTCGCTAAATATGTTTGCCTGGATACATGTCCCATCCAATCCCATTTCAATTTCATTACTGTCATTATCACATCCTTCACTTCCGTCTGGCCTCTGATAAATTTTGTTTTTCTCTCTCTTCCAGTAGTCCCCGAAAAGCATATCTCCATTATTTGTCAAGCAACCCTCAATTTTTGAATTTTTTTCATTTAAAGTGCTTTTCTCTCTACTGAAGTCGCAACTGGTAATATTATATTATGAACTTTCAATATTGAATAAACCAGAAACTTTATTTTGAAAACTGTTTATTTACCAAAAGCACTCACGGCCAGTTCTACTCTTCTGCTTTATTTCTACTGCTGTCCGTTCAATCACCATCTTTAAGTGCTCTAATTACAACTATTCATCAACTGGTTCTGTGACTCCACTGTTTGTGTGCACATTTTTCTTCTTGATTTGATGACTATACTTCATTGTAGTCTTATAAAAACAGACCAATTAGACTGACTTTCGGACTTGTTCTATTCACTGATGTATCTTATATGCACTAGAGGCAAACAGCATAAAGTCATCAGTGGAAAAAAAAGGGAGGAGGAGGAGGAGGAGGAGGAGGAGGAGGTGGTGGTGGTGGTGGTGGTGGTGGTGGTGGTGGTTCATGGACCTTCCATTCACATGCAGTCCTTAACCTCAACTATATATATAACTAAAATAGTTAATCTAGATAGTAGTTGTTATCATAGAGGAAGGTGGAAGCAACTGCTGACAAATGAAAGTTGAGACAACAATGTGTAAATTACAGAATAAGGGACATGATGCTGAATCAGGCAGGATTCAAGTATCTACCGCAAAGCAGAACAAATTAAATGCACCCAACAAATATTTAACTGGTGATATAGACCAGCACCAGCACCACCAAGAGTTAGGCCTTCTAGCCTATTTTGTCTCAGAATTGTTCATACCACCATCTTTGGGGACATTTAACGTTCCTCTTGCCAGTTGGGTTATACTGCATTGCAGCTTCAGTTAGCCTATCATTAAACATATGTTGGACATGGTCATTCTGTCTTCTTTCTTTCTTTTTTTCCCATGTGTTCAATGTTTAGTTCTTGTCTAATATCGGTATTTATTTTATGGTCCAACAATGAATATACCACTACAAAGTGAAGGACCTTCCTGTCTGATGATTCGTTTCAATGTAATTGATCATATGTTAGGATCCAACATTCACTACCATACAGCAGCAAAGGCAACACTATTACTTTGTATGGTTTAATTAGTGTTTCTTTCCGTATGTTATGTTGTAATGTAGATTGTATAGTTCCAAAGAATTGTCTGAATCTGGCCAATTTTAGCTCTGCATCATCTGGATACAACAACATGGTACAGATAAACATCAAGTGGTAATAAGTACAGCAATCAGTCGCAAATAATGTTTATTGCAAATCCAGATTTTGATCACTGTGTGGCCATCTTCCGTGTTTAAACACATACAAAAAACCCATTACAATAAGGTGACATGCATCCTTTAGTATATGTTCAGTTGTATAAGTTTTACTTGTGAGTTAATAATAAAATACATAACAGCAGATATCACTTAAAACATTACAACCATTTATACATAAACACAGTCCCAACTGGACTATCAATGTCAAAGACTGAGTTCACACTGAGGCTGCTGGCTTCCATGTATGTCATATCAGTTTACAGTGTCCTCTACATAGATGATGGATTGCCAAAATATATTAACTAAAAAAAGTCTCTAATGTTTTAAAGTTACACATACATGATAGTGACTGTGTGAGGTGACAAGTGGCATCAGTTACTGCTGTACATTTTTAGTTACATACAGTTTAAAAATACAGTAAGTCCTATCCAAAAGATCTATATTAATAAATTTATTTAAACAGTGTTAAATCCAAAGTGTTAATAACTTACCCATATAATTACATTAACAACATAGTGAACAAATGGCAAAAAGAAAATAGTTTCAATGTAGTGGACAACAGTAATAATAAGTGTATTTGTTTACCATACTATGATAAAATTAGCGACAGGATAACCTCGTTTTTAGAAAAAGAAAAGTAAATGTGGAATTTTGTACCACAAGTAAACTGGGTAGTATTTTAAAAACAGTATGGAAAAAAGAAATGTTTTCCATAGATCAGACACCTACAGAAGTGGATGTCCCAACTGCGATGTTTGCTATGTGGGACAAAATGATAAGCGGCTTGAAGCCAGGTTTGGCAAACATGTCACATTTTTTTCCAAAGAGGTGGCAGAAAAATCTAATCTCTCCACAAGTTTGAAATTTTTAATATCAGGCACTATCTTGTGGGACACTGCTTAACCCTTTAACTGCTCTAGATGTGTTAACGCGCACACCTTTGTACCTGTCCCTGTGTGCTCTGAACGTGTTTACATGCGCCACCAGTCCTTCTACCTGGCACACGTCCAGAGCACACAGGGACAGGTACAAAGGCGCGCACGTTTAAAGGACCAGTGCAGTTAAATGGTTAATTAGCAGGGGGCCACAAAACGTTTCCATTTTTGGAAATTATTTAAAAATCATGGGATTCAGATACTATGAGAGACTTCCAACAGACACATTGATCTGGCAGTAACGAACTATTTATGATTAAACTAATCCTAGATTGCACATGAGTACATAGTTTTGGTGGCAAATATATTACCCACAATTATACATGGTGTATCAGGAAGTTTATTAGTTTTAACACCGAACTGCATAAATTATAATGTATTTTTATGTGAAAACTGTGTGAAAGGACATTATAAAACAGAAAAATGTTGGGTCCGTTTGAAATAAAAGCTGCTAGTCCAATAGCTTATAACACCATTTTTGTCTAATCTAATTCCTGTAGTTGCACTTAAAATTTGACAAATAAATTTATTAGTGTGTGTCTTCTGGATAAGATTTGCTGTAATTTTAAACTATAAGTAATTGTAAAAATGTACAATGATAACTGATGCCACTGGTTAGTACACACTGCCACCACCATATATGTATAATTGCAAAACATTACACACTGTCATTAAAAAAAAAAAAAACACCCAAAGTTGCAAATTTCACATTTTTTATTCACTCAATGACTAGTTTAAGGCCGGGATCCATTTTCAAATCATCATAACATAGTCAAAAATGGTGTTTCCATAAATGCAAAAACTATGTAAAAAATGTGCAAACACACTGCTCATTTGCATATTTTTGACATAGTTTTGCATTTTCGGAAGTACCATTTTTGACTATGTTACGATGATTTGAAAGTGAGTTCTGGCCAGAAACTAGTTATCGAGTTATTAGAAAAAATTGAGATTTGCAACTTTGGCTGGTTTTTTGTTGCACCAATTAACAGAAGTTGCTGGCCTACAATTATTACAGCATGCTGAAAGTTCGTAAATTGGACACTATTGTTAGTTACAACAGCCAGTTTGTTTTATGTATGTGCATGAGTTTTTTAAAAAAACAAGAAATAAAATAACAAAACATGTGATTGGAAAATAAAGTCCATATAGTTTAGCAATGCCATGTAGTGGGCGCTGTAAACTGGAACGAAATAAGAAGAAGCCAATGGCCTCAGTGTGAATTCAACCTTTGACATGGATGGACCAGTTGGGACTAACGTAATACTTTAACTTACATCTGCTAATACAAACTTTATTACTGACTCACACTTAACACTTATATAACTGTACACATAATAAGGTATGCACATTACCTTATTTTAAGTTGTTCCTTATATGTTCTTTAGCATTGAAGATGGCCACACACTGACTAAAATCTGAATTTGCAATAAACATTATTTGCAACTGATTGCTGTAGTTTTTACCAGCACTGCAGTCAGCAATCCATACAACAGCACTTAACACTTATATAACTGTACACATAATAAGGTATGCACATTACCTTATTTTAACTTGTTCCTTATATGTTCTTTAGCATTGAAGATGGCCACACACTGACTAAAATCTGAATTTGCAATAAACATTATTTGCAACTGATTGCTGTAGTTTTTACCAGCACTGCAGTCAGCAATCCATACAACAGCACTAAGTACCCGTGTCCTCTGGCTACCCACAACAGCATAATGGAAACATAGATCATGCATGTATTTGTTTGTACTTATTTAAAATGGTTCAGTTAGCTGAAAAACCTGTCACGTGGGAAATATATGCCATGATTCCTTTCCTGCCTTTGAAAGACAGGTAAGTTGTCAAAATGAATTAGTTTATTAATAATGTTTATGGAGGAAACTTACAGAGTGGTTGGCTTGTAAGAAAATAGGATAAATCATTCAAAGATGGCCATACAAATGGTCGGTCATGTTGAGGTGAAAAGTGGGTAACTATCTGTTGCTGCTGAAGACTTGGTAAAGAATGTTGACGCATAAGTTCTAGAAAACAGAAAATTAATATTTTCATCCTTTTCTAATGAGCTTCCTCAAGTTTCAAAAAGAGATATTTACGAAATTCTTACAAAACACTTAAACTACTAGTTGTGTTCCTGCATAGATCCCAAAAATGCTGAGTGAGGTGTATAAATCCATTTGAGCAGCCTGTGCTTTAAATTTCCCTGTGCAAACTGTAACAATGATGGTGAATGTTTAGGATGAGTTGTCACTGAAGCGTTTGTGTGGTCTGCGGTTCTCACCCCTATTTCATAATAGGAGTAATCTGCTTCTATCAACAGCAGAATTCAAAAACATCAAATAATGTTAAGAGTGTCTTTGAGTGTGTTTTTCTCACTCAGTAACAACCAGAAATACTTACAGCGACAATAATATTTCAACATGCACTTAATTTTAATTGACTGGTGAGTTTGGCCGTGAGCTAAAGATGTCTGCCACTTACACCAAGAGCAGAATGGTATGTTGCGTGGCCACTGCAGGATTAGTAGAAGGGAGGGGGGAATATTTCATTGTTTGGCTCCAAGTGCTGACAACTCACAAGTGTGCACAACTAGCACTGATCAGCAGCTATCGTATAAATGCCAAACTGAAGGAACACGGATTCATGAACATGGATTATATAGGCAGTCATCTTCAAATGTAATACATGATTGTAGCAAGTAATATGAAATCAAATTAAGGATGATTCAATACAATGTAATGGGCAAAAGAAACATGACATTCCAAATGTTCAGTAAACATTTGCGATCGTGTCTCATATTGCAATTACTGTTATTAATTAAGGTAACATACTAATTTATGTAGGTTAGAAACTAACAGTAAGATTGGTAGGGGAAAATTTGGTAAAGTGGCCAGAACAGGAAAAGTGGCCATTGGATATTTACGCTCTGAACAGCACTGCTGCCTGTCGAGAACTGGTCACATTAGTTCAAAAATACACTGCCATTGTTGTCAGTGAGATTGGCAGAGGAAGTAAGATCCATTATTTCTCAGTAAAAACTTTTTCATTTATGAGTTGCCTGAGGTAACATAATTCATTTTATCATTCTCACTACCTCACTTGTATGGAGAGTAATAATTTTTAACACTATCAATGTTTAAACAACACCTTTTTGCCTGCAAACATAGTTCCTTGTTATTTATTTCAGTTTGATAAGTTTTCTACCCCAATAGGAGTTGGTTACTCCCAACAAAACACACATAATACAAATGATAAAACCTGAATCCTTTTATATACCAAGCTCTCAGCCAACATGTCTGTTCTGTTGTATTTGGCCTAACACAAAGTGCGACTGAAGGCAGTCTGCTGCACCCAACTGGTTTTCTTTCGTACACTAGGGCATGAAGATGCCTACAATATGCACCAAGAAATCAGAAAAACACCTCGGACTCTGTTGCAATGGCACTGTCCACGATACCCGTTTAGGTATGGAAAACTGGCCACGTGTAATAGATGTAGTTCCAACATATTATTTTCTTTTTCACTTGAAAATATTTGGTGCGATACCTTATAATACATAGAGTCAAAATGGGTAGATGGTTAGCTATTAATAACTATGGTTTGGTGAAAATTGAAATTGTCTTTACGTGGCCATTTTACCCCCTTCCCCCATGCAGCCCAAGGTGTAGTCCTACGATGTCAATAATGGCTCTTAAGCAAAGCCATTTGACGCCTACTGATAGAGAGGATCTGATACTTTACCTGATAAGACATTTACAGGATAGGCAATTCTGCAAAAATACATCAACCAATGTTTCACACGTAGTGTTACTTCTGACACTATAAATGCTGAGTAACATCAAGACAAATGGCAACTATGGGAGCACTGTAGACTAAATCCACTCCACAGCTGGTTTGGCCAATGAGTGTGAGGGTACAATGTCAGTACTTGAGTCAAATGTATATTGTAATGCGAGGCCAAGAAACACACTCTAAAACAAAAACTACGCAGCATGAAGCAATTATCCAAATGGGACAGAAATCGTTAGGTGTGATGCACATGTACAGACACAAACAATTACAATTTCAGAAAAATTGGGAGCGTTATTCAAGATAAAGAGCTACACAAACTGAGCAAGTTGATAGCTTGTTGGTCCACTTCTGGCCCTTATGCAAGCTGTTATTCAGCTTGGCACTGATTGATAGAGTTGTTGGATGGCCTTCTGAGGAATATTGTGCCTAATTCTCTCCAATTGGCACATTAGATTGTCAAAACTACAAGATGGTTGAAGAGCCCTGTCCATAATGCTCCCAATGTTCTGAACTGAGAAGAGATCCAGTGAACTTGCTAGCCAAGGTAGGGTTAGGTAAGCATGAAGACAAGCAGTATAGTAACTCTCTTCAAGTGTGAGTGGGCATTATCTTGCTAAAATGTAAACCTGTCTTACCATGAAAGGCAAATAAACAGGGCATAGAATATAGTCAACGTACCACGTGTATGGGTGCCATGGATGACAACCGAAGGGGACCTGCTATGAAGAGAAATTGTACTCCAGACCATCACTCCTGGTTGTCAGATTGCATAGTGGGTGACAGGTTAGTTTCCTACCACTTTCAGGGGTGTCTCCAAGACATGTCTTTGATGATCATCGGGGCTAATTCGAGGTAGGACTCATCACTGAAGACAATTCTACTCCAGTCACTGAAATTCCAGGTTGAAGATGTGTCTGGAGATGTCCCAGACAGCAGTGGGATACCTATCCGACTGCACATGGCCTGTCAACCACATTTTGTTGTCCCTCATACAAGCCATTCTGGGGTTACATTTCGGGGAGATAATGCCTGCCTGCAAACAGTGAGAGTTTCTATGGCTCATCTTCATGTTTAACACACCCTTCCTTGGTCAGCAAGCCCGCCGGATCTCTCCCAACTGAGAATCCTTGGAGCATTGTAGGCAGGACCCTCCAACCAGCTCAAGACTTTAGCAATCTAACGTGTCAATTGCAATGTATACGGTCCAGTCACATTAATGTGAGCACCGACTGAGTTCTACATCACAATGCCATAAACACTAACACACAACTGGTGACAGCACTGGAAGTGGACGGTACATAAAGTGTGTCTGGGGATGCAAAAAACAGTGCACTTTTTCTTGTAATGTGAAAACTGAGTGCTTTATTTGATGTGCGAAAGGGCATGATCATTGGCTTTCATGCTAGGGATGGAAGCATTTCCGAAATGGCACTGGATGGACCAAAGGAGTCATTATTGGTTATAAGGGTACATGCTTACTGTGGGTCATTTGCTTGTGATCCGTGATGGAACTAGAAATTCTGTATTATACTTTTGCTGGCCTAGTATATCTCAATAAAACTCAATAGTAAGTACACAAAATCCTTCCCCCTTAAACTGGTGCACAGTGGCAGAACTGGTACAAGTAGCAAAGGATTGTGAGTACCCTTAATATTGCCTCAAGGTGACAGCAGGGGAAGTCCGGTACTCAGGAACAATGGATATTGGGGCCAAACATTTGGTGGCAATGGGTGGCAAGAGCTGATGCAACAACTGTTGGGGGAAATGATTGACCTCCACTGGTTCATCACTTATCACTGCTGGTTGTGACCTCAACTAGGTGGATCTACAGCACAGGCACTGAGATAGTACGTATGACGAGCTAATGGATTAGTTGAGATACCTTGGCCAGGTTGGTATTGCATGTAACTAGAATGTGGTAGTATAGACTTAGGCCAGCTGTAGTGCTGGTCTACTGTAGCTACTCGTTTGGGCCTGACATGGTCGTATCAGGGGTATGTAATCCTTTACTTGTCATAGCTCCAACTGATTTTAGTGTCGCACAAGTCGCTCCTGTCAGGCCACCACCTTGAACATTGGAAACCCTTATTGCCAATAACGACTCCTTTGGTCCATCCAGTGTATAGCCAAATGTGCAAACCAAGTGCAGTGATGTAGTACAGTCATATAAGTATGGATATTAGCTCTATGTTTGCTGACTAAGGTGTCTGACAGCTGTGCCAGGGTAAAATCTCGGCTGTGTGGTGAGATGTAATGATGAGAAGCAGGTAAGCGTGTCATAGCTTCCTTGGAGGCTACTGTCGTTGTCATCAATTTATTAGTGTGGGCTGTAAATATTCAGACCAGTCACTCCACCCTAGAGATAGACACTGATTGAAAAGTGATGATCTGAGGTGTATTGCTGTTACTTTAACAAAAGGGCATAATTTACCAGATGAACTGCAGGTCATTATCTGATACTACACTGTGCGTCATCCTCTCAACAGTGAACATGGTTGGCAATGCCCCAATTGTAACTATGGCTTCCTTTGATTACATTCCAGGCAATGTATGGAAAATTAAAGAGCATGTCCCCAACAAATAATCACAAAACCAATTTGTACCTGCTCCAATGACTTCATCCTATATATCCCATGGTGCACCTCATTTAGTATTAGGAGTTTGGTTTGAACCACAACCCAGAATGAGGGTTGTTTGTAATCCAGTGAGGGAAACAAAGTAGTCTGTTGTACAAGATTCGTAACTTTACAAAGGTGCTTCACCCAACTACGGTACACATCATTAGCTACTTTTCTTAGAAGTAGGTCCTGATCTGTCAAATTTGGCACTTGCTGGGCTATTGCCAGAAATTTTTCTAGTGGGTCTCAGATGTTTTCGTTAAACTGAAAACAAAGTCATAATCAGGACTAGTGGAAAATGTGATAAGTTGTCAGTATTGGCATATAGAAAAGTACACCTGTAGTGAGCCTCACAGTAGTAACTGCTTAAACCAAGGCCATCAATTAAGTTATTGTGTTGGTATGTCTGCATCTGGGCCTTACAGCAAAATTAATGTAATAAGGAGTAATTTGGTCCAGTAAAAAAGAAGCATTAAGTTTTTTTTACATGAGAGTAGTCTTCAAACACTTCTGTAATTTTGAAAAAGCTGCCAGGCGATTAGTATACTACATAAATTTAAGCCAATAGGAAGAGTACAAAATATGTGTGGCCCATGGAATGAATTTGCTGTAGTTGTTTATTTTACCCAATACCAACCGGAGTTCTTCAAAATTTGAAGGAGTAGAGAGATCATTAACTTAATCAACAAGGGCTGATATAGGTCAGAGACCGTCTCTGCTTAGTATGTAGCCATAATGGACACATTAGAAAAAAGTTACACACTCTCTTTTTGCACCTGAAATTAATCTCTGTAAGTTCACAAAATAGTTGTAAATTTTTGAGATGTTGCTTGCAAATAGCCCCTGTGTGGATGATGTAGTCAACATAATTCGCGGCTTGTGGCACCAACATATCATGTCATAGCTGCTGCAAGTATCTCTGGAACATCACGGTAGCATTTGCAGACGCAAATGGAAACCTATTTAAGTGTATATTCAACATGGTCAAATCAATCCGAACACTTAATGATTCCACATAACTGTTTTTAGTAGATGTTTTGCAGGAAAAAGGTTACTTAGAGAGCTCAAACCAAGAACTGCTGATAAATCAACAAATGAAACAGCTTGTTCCTTCATGGAAATTCCACATTCAATTGTACAGTTAGGTACAAACTGTGACTCGCTCAACTTTGAATTTCGTCTAGCTGTAGAGAAAATATTAAATGAAGTGCCTTGTGAACATTAAAATGTCACATATCACCATGTGAGATTTAACGTGACAGAATGAAAAGTTCCTAGGAGAGGATTTTGTGATGTCATTTTGGCCTGTACAGGAAAATTTGTGCTACGGCACTGGTAGGTGTGTGGAATCAGTGCATATAAGAAGGTGATCCTTTGTGTACTTGCATACAAATTGCATAGAAGAAGATTCCAGCAGGAACACATTCAGACACTTCTTCATTCCATGCCACAACATGCAGTGCACGCAGCTTCTGCAGCAAACTAGAATCTAAAACTCGAGAGATCATGAACAGTTACTTAATCCCAATCATTTTTCTATTTTCATAGCCATAATTTTTGGTAAACTAATTCCAGTATAATCATCCTTCACAGTGTTGGAATTTTCAGAAACATTATTATATATGTTAATTACACTAAGTTTGATTTGTCTTTGAAGGTGGTTCAGTACTGTTCTGTCTAAAATTCATTTGTACTCTACAATGTTTGCAACATTTCACTAAATTGAAGACTGACACAACATTCCAATGCTGAAATGGTTCACAGCTACAAAAAATGGCTGGGCCCATTCCTTTCCAGCTCAATCAAAATACATAATTCAGAAAACATCAATTAGTAATAGTACAGAAGTATATATACTTTCTCTGATAAAGTTGTCAACAGATGTAATAAGCCACAAAGTTTTAAGTCCACAACACTAAAAGTTCTAATTCAGCTATAAGAATGTTTTTCATAGATATTTCAGACCATAATTTAAAGTATGCCTATTTGTCGACTACAAATACAGATAACTCTGACCATTGACTTTTTAAATATTTATTTATTTCCTCAAACTACTTTTTGAGACTAATGAGGAATGCACAAGTTGTGTGTGTATTTTCGTAGCATGATGCTGGATACTGGCTTGCGGCAGTATGGGCAGTGATGTACTTAATATCGACCTGGAAGTTTCCATTTTAATTACATACTGACCACACAATTAACTTTATACTGCAAACAGTGGCTGTCATATAAATCTACCAGTATCGGTTGTACAAGTACTATACGGAAATGAACATATATATTAAAAGACACTGGTCACAGTTACCTGTATTTATTTTAAAATAACACAGTAATTTTTTCTAAAATGTCCATAAATGACAAATGTAATCTTAATATGCCTCATAAATGTTTCTACACTTGCAACTGGGTAAAATCACTGTCGTTTTACTATGAAATAACTTGTATGATTTCAAAATAATGGAAATGATGCACACTACTTTACATTTAATATCTTGTACAGTTATTCACATTTGTTACACCTTGCATACATCCACAGACAGTAAACAGTACACAGTACACAACAGTGATGAGAAATTTGAATAACATTAATTCTACACTAATCAAGCCTACTCACTTGAGTCTACATGAACTATATACATTGTGGCAAAGGTGTTCACAATGGGGGGGTGGGGGGGTGAAAAAATCGTACCTGGTGCAGATGACGCAGTAACCAATTGACGTTTAAAGGAGGCCGAACGCCTGGTTTTAGATCCCGGCCCTTTCGTTAACATGCAAAGCAGAACAGACACCATATTAAGGAAGTGAGTATGGGTCACATCAACAATTGCAAGACAATAATTCAGAAGATGATACATTATACAGCTCAAAAAGGAAAGTTTATTCAGAATTGTGATTAGCCTACATACGAAAATAAGTAAAGCTAATGATGATGGTTAAGCAAGCAAACATGCAGACAGATATACAAGCAAGCAGCAATGTCACTGGATGATAGAGTGTAAAATATCCACATCAAACCACACACAGCAGAATTTGAAATATCTGTGAGTTTCACATAAAAATATGTTAGAAAGCATTTAGGATACAGAATCCATTTTGTAAATTATTGTGACACACCAGTAACAATACATTACCTGGAAACTTCACCACCATCCAATCTTAAACCAGTTTAATGTTCTTTTTAATATTTAAATTGTATTAATGTGAACACATTAAGCTAGACTGTGTTACAAGGATAATCCCCCCCCCACACACACACACACACACACTTCACCTTTTAGACACATGTATATTCAGTGAGCAGTACATACAGTGCACTCACATAAATACGTTTAAATTATCAGGACAACAGTACATTAGTTTTTACACGTGGTAACAGAAAATATCTGCAATGACAACGGCATTTAATCGTAAATGTCAGCTTTTTATAAAAAGTTCAAGTTATTTCATCAATTTCACTAGCATGAAAACTGTCTCTGAAGAAAGTATTCAGTACAGATCCTAAAAGCTCAGTGACATTAGTGTTGGAAAATAGTACACACACCAAACCAAAATGTAATGTCATATCTGCAACAGAACAAAGAACTCAACTCCATTAAATGACGTCCATTTCTTCTCAATATTATCAATCCTGCAAATCTAAGGCAAAGCATTCATTGCATTCCCTCAAAGTATTTTCTTTTATATATATTATTTAAATGCAAGGACTGATTTCTTTCATTACTGTGAGCTTCACACTGTAAAGGAGAAATAGCATGCTGTCCTTGTAATCAACAAATTTAAAAAAATGCCCAAACTGAAAATTATGAGTGTGCCAAAATCTCAGCATCTATCTAATATAGAACCAGAAAAATCCAGTAAACATTAAATATAAATTACTCATGAAATAACATGCACCTGTTTGCTCATTCACAATACCTATTCAAGTAACGTGTCATCCAGGTACAGCCTCGCAAAAGATGAGTAATATAGGAACATAAATTTATTATTGATGACAGAAAAGGTAGTTGCGGCAAGATCCATTTCCTGCAGTGTAGTCTTTTTGTCTACAGACAAAACATATCAGTGCTCATATTACAGATCATCATATAAAATATAGTAGATAAAATATTTTTTCCCCACACGAAGGAAATGAACATGCCAGCAATGAATTAGTAACAAATTTGTTTCTTACCTGGTGAAGTTGCTTTGCCTACTCCAGAGTTCTTCCTTGAAAAACTTGCAGATCGCTGTCTTCCAGATTTTGGCTGAAAATCACACACATTACCAATGAAATGATTGCATTCAACTAAAACACGTATTATATAACAGTAACATCAATTTTCATTCATGTGTCAGATGAAATGTTCAAAATAACACCATTAACTGGAGGTCCAGAAATACAGTTCAAAAGTAGATAAAAAAATTGCTCAGCAATTTAAAACTGTTCTTCTCTTACTATCAGCAAAATGCTCATGAAATTTGTAAATTTTTCCCACAGTCAACAGTACTGGTGTGTTCTATGGGTTGCTTCCAAAAGTTGTGGATTCTACTGATGACAATGACAATTAATAACACTACATAAGTATAACAGAGAAAAAAGAGTCACCCTCAAGTGATATTACACTTATACCGTGTAATGTAATGTCTAAACTCACAATGGTCTCAATTCAGCAATGAAGAAAGTCCACAGTTTCTTCAGGAATGTCATAACCAGCTGAAGCCACTCACTGATTAGATCCTGTAGAGAAACCAAATTCAGGAGATATTGATAGCTATGTCTGACATGATGTTCCAGATGGTTCCAGCATTTCATGGGTCAGCTGAGGTGCAAGAGGGCGCCTGAGTGAGTAATACAAATTTGTGGGCTCAGGTCACCGTATGAGTAACACCAAAACATCACTGAACCATTTTCAGCCTGAACTACAGCCTCAGCACACTGCGAGTTAAACATACCAATGGGCCATTGGTGTTCCCAATGTCCTGAATGATTCGAAGAGAGAAAAATCATGTCTCGTCAGACCACAGTACGTGCCTCAGCCAGATACTATGCAGTTTCTGTGTTGTTTGGCCATCTGAAGAAGTGATGTTTCATGAGCTACTGTGAGCAATGGCCTTTTGTGAGATGTCTGATACCCAAGTGCCCACAGCATTTTATTCCTCTCCCAATGTTTGCTAGGAAATGGCTGACATTGACCTGCACTTAGTGACAGTGACAATACCAGGTGTTAAAAATCAATAAAAACAGTCTCGATCACATTTTCGGATTTTTTATTTGTTGGAAAGTGGTTTCGACTTTTTCCTCACACCACCTTCATGCTTACACCTCCTTTATGGCTGCTGGTGGCAGCAGTCACTGCAGTGACAACAATACTTCTACGGATCTTGCTCTGTCTGCTGCCACCAGCAGCCATAATGGCGGTGTAAGCCAGAAGATGGTCCAAGGAAAGGGCCAAAACAGGTTGGCAACAAATAAAAAATAAGAAAATGTGATCGAGACTGTTTTTATCGATTTTTAACATTTCATACTGATCACTGTGCTCCAGTCAAGAACCATTTCTACAATTGTAAATGCCAGATGTGTATGAAACAGATTATTGTTGACAATGCATGACACTCATCTTCAGTCCTGTCCATTACGTCAGTGGTGGATGGTTACACAACTGCCTGGCACCATTTCTACAACATTTACAGCACTCCAAAGAGCTCTAACATGTCATTTTAAGAGGGTGATTAACATTTAGTGAGTTTATTAACAATATTATTATTATTATTTTAATAACATGTTTTGGGTTATTACATGAGTTAAAAATCCATTTTTCTACACAGTATTTCTGGACAAGTCTTTATCTTCAAGTGTTACAAATCAGTGCTTTTGTGTGTGCTCACTATTTGATCTTATAGACTGAGTTTTTGATAGTGACCCCCCCCCCCCCCCACCCCCACACTTATAGCAGAATTTGACTCCTCAATGCCTGTCTACACTCTTTTACACCCTTTTTTTTATCATATTACCTCCCACTACTGCATGAAATGTATATGTCCTACATGTCCTCTGGCTCTGATGAATGAGTGCTAAACCCCAAGCCTTGCTTGCACTGAAATCCCATTTGTGTTTTTCTATGTCCTTGTATCAGCAGACTCCTTACTTCCACTGTCCTGTAAACTTCAAGCTTGCTTCACGATGTTTGTCCTGCCCTATTTTGTTTCATTATGATACACTAGCAGCATTTAGTGACACCTTCATTACTTCCCAGTTTCAGTCAAGTATGTCAATGATTTTCTTGTAAACCACCTTAACTCCTTTGATTGTTTCAGATACAGCATCCCACATCAGTGTGGAATGATGCATACACCCGGTTTTCAGAGGCCTCAATTATATTTAACATTACTAAGCAGTCATTTTATGTTCATTGGTTGGGACTGAATACAATGCATGCAGTGTTTCCAGAGAAGACAACAGAATCTTTTTTTTTTTTTTTTTTTTTTTTTTTGGGGACAGCATCAAGTGGATAACAGATTCATTCTTTTTCTTCATATTTCTCAGTCTTTTTTCATAGGTTCAGTTCATTTTGGCTGCAACATTCACTTGATTTGTTGATCTAAATAACCATTACATTAGAAAATTACTTGAAAGTATTGTAGTGTTTTGACAAGGCTCTTTTCAGAATTAATTTTCACTCTGCAGTAGTGTGTATGCTGATTTGAAACTTCCTCACTGTGCCTGACCGGAACTTGAAACTGGGACCTTCGCCTTTCACAGGCAACTGCTCTACCAGTTGAGCACAACTCAGAACCTGCCCTCACACCCTTACTTCTGCCAGTAGCTTATCACCTACCCTCAAAACTTCACTTAAGACTCTCCATGTATAACTGTAAGCAAGTACCCTGGATGAGAGTGCACAGCAGGTCATTTCTTTGTGACAGGTCATTACAGTTCAAATTGTGGAGTAGGGGTTGGAGAGTGTGGATTTTCTATACACATTGCTAAATCTACCCTTTACACCCCTTATCTGTTATGCATTCAAGGAAGTCGGCTCTTTAAGTACTCATATTCTGAACCATGTTATAGAAATTATACTCTCTACGATCCTGTAATATTATTTTAAATATTTCGCATTCTCCTAACATCAGATGGTTTGTACTACCGTACACTTCTGGTAATTAGCTATGTTTACTATGTTCCTAAAGATCTCAGAAAAACTGTCATATCTGCTTGTCAAAACTGCATGATAAGACAATGCATAACAATTCTGTGATCATCATTTGGTCTAGTAAAGTTGTTGTTCAATGGTTGTGTTATTTATGAAGAATTATTGAGACATTCGGAGACTTTTCAATGACTTTTCTCCTCATTAAAATCCGTTCTACTTTGGAAAAAGTTTCCTTCTAACTTATTACATTTTATCCAACACCATACTATCTTAGCATAGTGCTCAAAAATTTTAAACAATTCAGGCATTCATCTTGTGGAAGAGTATCATTTTCTGCACCACATGGGGTATACTTGGCTCAATCTCTTAGAAAATTTATCTAATAAAGAACTGTAATATGGGCCTGTAATCAATTTTTCCCCTTTCCAAAAATAGTTCAAATGGCTCTGAGCACTATGGGACTCAACATCTGAGGTCATCAGTCCCCTAGAACTTAGAACTACTTAAACCTAACTAACCTAAGGACATCACACACATCCATTCCCAAGGCAGGATTCAAACCTGCGACCGTAGCAGTCACGCGGTTCCGGGCTGAAGTGCCTAGAACCGCACGGCCACCGCGGCCGGCTTCCCCTTTCCAGAGAGCTGATAAATATGCTATGCAACTCTCAAAAAGGCATCATCATTACTTTTCACATCATACAACAGAACTACCAACAGTAAGTGGGAATTCACTACAGGAACTCTACTGCAATAACTGTTACTAGCACTCAAATTACAATTAAATTCCCTACATATCATAAACCAAAATGAAGGCTGAAGCTGTTCTCTATTTGACAATTAGTTTCCTCATCACAGTGTTTAATTATGAATAGTCCTATTGGAGTTGGTTGCCTTCTTCCAACCAGTGAAGTGACTTACCCAACTAGTTATAAAGAGACATGCAGTTTAAGTGGACACCAAACCAGAGTGCAACTTAGTGTTTTGCACATACATAAAGCATTGATAAAGGTGAAATGTAACACTAAATTACTGTAATAGTATCAAAACCAACCAGGGATTGCATTCCTAACCTTTGGATTTGCAATGTTTCACTCACCCATCTATTCACATGTCAACCATTATACAACATCATAAAAATTCACAAAAATTAGCCTTGAGTTTATCTATACAGTGGCGATACATGGTCACACTTCTAATAAACTGTGAGCATCAACAGGCCCAACATATTGCCAGTTTTATTATGCCCAATGGTTTGTTTTCCCCACGGACCATCTGCTGAAAGAATAAGAAAATAAAATATATTTGTGCAATATGTGTAAAAATGATGATGTAGATGTCCACGTAATGTATGTGCTACACATATCCTGCAGCACAGTGATTTAAAAAGAGCTTTGTGCAATCCACAGTTCACTGGTTCCTCCCCCCCTTGACCCCAACACATTTTGTGTACCACTACTATCCTATCTATAGAACATTTAATGCATTTTCATTCTGTTTTACCTAACTTGCCTTGGAATCAAAATAAGTCATTGTCAATGAATTTCAATAAAGAGCCCTGACTTGAGAAAAAATTAACAACAACCTATAATACAGCATAGTGCCATCTTCAACATCCAAGGAAAGGATGGATCCTATTTGAGATTCATTCAAATAAATCTAAAATTGGTGGCCGATGGGATTTTATACAAATCATTGTGACATGCCAGAGGAGGTGCTATTGGGTCCCTAACTAGTTCGAGTACAGCCATATCTTTCAATTGTGGGGAGGGAAAACGTGTTATTTTACCCCCAAGCTACTCTGGCTAATTTGAACATATCCAGCAGTGTAAGTGGTATCTTTTTGGAAGGTATAATCCCCTTCTGGGAATCATTTCTGTGCCTCTGAATGAACAAAGTCACCACAGAATTTATGAGACACCTTTTCCGAAAGTGAAGCACTGAAACAATATTTTGTGGCTAATTCAATGTTACTGAGAGTGTGGTCCATGTCTAACCCACTTCAAGCTGTTCAAAGATTCTGCCCTGAAAAACAAGAGTCCAAATCGTGTCTTTGTGACATTACATTACTTGACACAAAAGATTATACTCTTCTCACAATGAATAGCAAGTGCAACTGAGATAATACGAATCTAACGCACTGTTTCTCATTATCCCTGAATTGTGTAGCTATTCAGAATTGCCAGTACTCTGTTACTACATAGGTAATACAACTGTTGTTTATCGGGAAACCTTCAGTCATTTACAGTAGGTGCTACAACATTCTCTGTCCACTGTATTCTTTTCCCGAAATATATTTAATTTTTGGACACTAGTGTAATACAAAGAAAGTATGAAGAAAAATACATACATGTTAGCAAGCACTGGACATAATTCATGTGACTTGTGGCTACATCTATACCATATGTAGCTCAGGTGCAGTGACTCACTGGGGAAACTACAAGAACCCCCCCCCCCCCCCCCCCCCCCCACACACACACACACACACACACACACACACACACACACACACACACACACACACACACACACACACACACGGTGGCAGCATTGCATATACAACATGTAAAAGGGCAGTGCACTGGTGGGGCTGTCATTTGTACTCAGGTGATTCATGTGAAAAGGTTTCGGATGTGATTATGGCCACACGAAGGGAATTAACAGACATGGAACACGTAATGGTAGTTGAAGCTCGATGCATGAGGCGTTCAGTCTCAGAAATGGTTAGGGAGTTCAATATTCCAAGACCTACAATGTCAAGAGTGTAACGAGAATATCAAATTTCAGGCATTACCTCTCACCATAGACAATGTAGTGGCTGCCAGCATTCACTTAATGACCGAGAGCAGCTGCGTCTGCATACAGTTGTCAGTGCTAACAAACAAGCAACACTGTGTGAAATAACCATGGAAATCAATGTGGGATGTATGATGTACGTTAGGACAGTGCGGCAAGATGTGGCATTAATGGGCTATGGCAGCAGATGACTGACATGTGTGCCTTTGCTAGCAGCGCATCAAGCTGCAGCACTTTTCCTGGGCTTGTGACCTATCAGTTGGACCCCAGACGACTTGAAAACCATGGCCTGGTCAGATGAGTCCCAATTTCAGTTGGTAAGAGTTGATGGTAGCGTCTGAGTGTGATGCAGAGTCTGTGAAGCCATAGACCCATGTTGTCAACAAGGCACTGTGCAAGCTACTGTTGGCTCCATAACGGTGTGGGCTGTGTTTACAGGGAACAGACTGGGCCCTCTGGTCCTACTGAACCAATCATTCACTGGAAATGCTATGTTCGGCTACTTGGAGACTATTTGCAGCCATTCATGGATTCCTTGTTCCGAAACAGCAATGCACAATGTCACCGGGCCACTATTGTTCGCAACTGATTTGAAGAACATTCTGGACAATTCAAACGAATAATTTGGCCACACAGATTGCCCACCATGAATTCCATCAAACATTTACAGGCCATAATCAAAAGGTTGGTACACAAAATTCTATACTGGCAACATATTCGCAGTTATGGACAGCTATGGGGGGCAGCTTGCTCAATATTTCTGCAGGGGCTTCCAATGCTTTGTTGAGTCCATGTCATGTCAAGTTTCTGCACTACACCAGGCAAAAGCAGGTCTGCCATGATATTAAGAGATATCCCATGACTTTTGCCACTTCAGTATATTACCAACAACTGAGGTGGTGTGAAGAAGAAACAATTGTGCTGACAGATTAATCAGTGTTACCAAAGGAAAGGATTATTGGTCAGAAGAGTTGTGTAAATTTTTAAATCAATGATCACTGAAGACTGTGCACACTGAGAATGGCACAATAAAACACAATACTACAATTAAAGGCATGTCACATAGGTAGCACAAACCACCTGAGAACACTGAAGTGTGTCAGAACAACTGATACAGTTACAGGCACTGCTTGGTGTCCTTTTCTGCGAAGAGACTGGTCTGTTCGCCACCTAATTTTTCCGGCTTCCTTTGTCCTAGATAGTAAAGTTCTAATTCAAATTGTTAAACCATAAAAGACACATATTTATTCCAAGCTTTGTAGTTGGCAACTCCAATAGATGTGCGTTCAGCACCCAATGCCCAGTTACGCAGTTTGTTGTCCATTTACAATGCTGCATTCTATTCCATTTCATCATTACAGAGCCTTTGTACTGACAATGGTAGTGTCCCTCCTCCTAGAGTGCTCTGGTATTATGTTCCAGCAGAATAATAACTGATATCATGTCACTCCAACTGTCTAAGACAGACTTTTTGATCAGCAGATGCCGTTCCTTCCTTATTGATGACATTCACTTGATAGATGTCCCCCATATGGCAGAATCAGTCTCCACACATGACCTATGGAATCACATCATAGCAACTTGGAAGTCACAGGACAACAATGGAGCACACATATTTTAAAATCTCATGATACCCTATGAAAAACTTCTTGTTGCTACAACAGGTTCAATAACAACCAGTTCTCTTGGTAAAAATTTGTGAAGTAGTAATGAAAATAAATGTCTTGTCATTAACAATCTATATATTAAATGATTTTTTACTGGTTCCATTATTCTAAAGCAACACTTTTCTTTAACAGCTGTGGAATTTATAAGTGAACTAGTTATCCAGCACAGGTTGGGGCGCAGGGTACCCAAGTAATGAAAATTTAGAATGAGATAATTTTTCCCACGGGATTTGCAGTTCAACCGGCAATCGAATAGTTTTGCATACAAATGAACACAGACTTTAAAACATGACCAAATAAAGTTATCAGCAGGCAGATAGAAACATCAGGTTAAATCCACTCAATCCTTAACTGAGCAACTTCAGTGTAAATCACTGACAAAAAAGCACACGAGTTGGAACATTTCAGGAGAGAGGAAAAATACCTTGTTAACATTATTAGATTACTAAATGTTGGAAGTTGGGAGTGAAACTTTTTGTAAAAAAATTGTTATACTTACGATAGCACCAGCATCTCCATCAGGTTCATCAAAGGACCTTGCAGAATCTGAAAAATGAATTTATCATCAGTCTAACAGTTGCAAAATTGTCAGCAGACTATCCCCCAATTTCTTTATTGTTAATAGCTTTGTTTCTTATCACAAGCACGTGCTTAGGATCTAAGATACAGTCAAGTCCTCATTCAGCCTGCAGCTGAATCTACAACAGCAAATATTGTAAAATGCAATCCTCTAAACAGCAGCATAACAAGTTCAGTTGCAAACAAGCACCAATAAGAATCCCCCACCTAGAACAGAAAGCCTAACATCAGCAGGTCAGAGCATCTTCCTTGCAGCAGTACCTACAATATAAGCACACTGTGAATTTCATCTGATGCTACTTTATCTTTCACAAAGAGTCACATCCTCCTATTGGCAACATTTTTTTCCAGATCAACAATGAGCTAATCATATTTAACACAGATGCCATACTGTGTCCATAAAACATTTCAACATTCACACATGGCCCAATAGGCATCTCAATGAAATCATTTGCTTGTCCTTTTGTGAATGGAGACTCCTCATAATACTCTGGACCATTTTATTTCCAGGGAACAACTGATGAATGGTCACTCACAACACTAATGGAATCAATGGAGAAATTCCACCACTAGTAATTCAATACACTCCAGAGTCCCCAGGATTATATTATGTTCTGCACTGGACATAGTAAGCTTCTTTTCAATATGATCAGTGCTTTCATTTTAAAGTGCTCACATACACACATCAAAAAGAGTTTTTAATGGGCTCGGTTCTGAGAGTTCCAGCACCTGTACAGAAAATTGGAATAGAGATCAACAGAAACATCATTTCCGCCATTTTTAGTGCTCATGAGAACCACACGTTGCATGTTGTACCACCATACAGGAAGACCTTCAGAGGAGATGGTCCAGATTGCTGTACACACTGGCACCTGTAATACCCAGCATCAAATCCTTTTCCATTGACGCATGTCTGTATTCATCATGGTATACTATCCACTAGTTCATAAAGGCACTGTTCGTCCAGATTGTCCCACTCCTCAACAGCGATTCAGCATAGATCCCTCTGAGTTGTTGTTTGGTCATGTCGTCCATAAACAGCCCTTTTCAATCTATCACAGGCATGTTTGATATGGTTCATGTCTGGAGAACATGCCGGCCACTCTAGTCAAGCGATGTCGTTATCCTGAAGGAAGTCATTCACAAGATGTGTATGATGGGGGCGCAAATTATCGTCCATGAAGACGAATGCCTCGCCAATATGCTGCCGATACAGTTGCACTGTCGGTTGAAGGATGGCAAACACACATCGTACAACTATTATGGCGCCTTCCATGACCACCAGCAGCGTATGTCAGCCCCACATAATGCCATCCCGAAAAAGCAGGGAACCTCCATCTTGCTGCACTCGCTGGACAGTGTGCCTAAGGCGTTCAGCCTGACCGGGTTGCCTCCAAACACGTCTCTGATGATTTGATGATTGTCTGGTTGAAGGCATATGCGATACTCATTGGTGAAGAGAGTGTGATGCCAATCCTGATCGGTCCATTCGGCATGTTGTTGGGCCCATCTGTACTGTGCTGCATGGGGTCATGGTTGCAAAGATGGACCTCACAATGGACGTCAGGAGTGAAGTTGCACATCATGCAGCCTATTGCGTACAGTTTCAGTCATAACACAACGTACTGTGGCTGCAAGAAAGCATTATTCAACATGGCGGCGTTGCTGTCAGGGCTCCTCTGAGCCATCATCTGTAGGTAGTGGTCATCCACTGCAGTAGTAGCCCTTGGGCGGCCTGAGAAAGGCATGTCATCGACAGTTTCTGTCTCTCTGTATCTCCTCCACGTCCAAACAACACCGCTTTTATTCACTCCGGGATGCCTGAACACTTCCCTTGTCGAGAGCCCTTCCTGGCACAAAGTAACGATGTGGACACGATCAAACTGCAGTATTGACCGTTTAGGCATGGTTGAACTGCAGACAACACGAGCCGTGCACCTCCTTCCTGGTGGACTGACTGGAACTGATCGACTGTCTGACCCCCTCCGTCTAATAGGCACTGCTCATGCAAGGTTGTTTACATCTTTGGACAGGTTTAGTGACATCTCTGAACAGTCAAAGCGACTTTGTCTGTGATACGATATCCACAGTCAATGTCTATCTTCAGGAGTTCTGGGAACTGGTGTGATGCAAAACTTTCTTTGATGTGTGTATAACATAACACAAATAAGTATATAACACAAATAAGTTTAAGAAAGACATCTGCCATTGATAATTTACCGCTTGCCAGTAAATTGGTAAATGCTGTCAGTCTCCTCGATAACCAGTTACTCAGATTCTGAGTTACCTGCATATAAATCCAAAACTGCTTTGGTCAAATTGCAAGAGATCTCACTGTTCTTGAATATTACAATATTATGAAAAGGAAAGTTTCTACTCATGTAGCAACTTTCCTTTTCATAATATTATTACATTCCATCCTGGATTTTCCATTGTTTGTTCTTGAATATTCGTGCATAAACACTCTAAAGGGCAGAATACAAATTCAATACTACACATAGAGCCGAAAGAATGCAGCTAGCATTTTGTGTCATGAAGAATTGCTATTGCATGGTTAATGGCTAATGGCTCACACCATCTTGGCTAAGATACAAACAGGACTTCTCCGGAAAGTGAATGAATTCATATTCAATTGAGAATATTGGACCTATCAACCTAATGACATACATGTGTCATCTTTAGATTATAGCAGTATATTCATGATCTGTCTAATCTATTCCCAACCTGTCACTCAGTCACTCATGAACCATACCTCAGTCTTCATAGTCCTTGCAAGCACAGAAGGTCTCTCACTAAACCCGGGACCAAAAAAACTAGCAAAACATCAAAAGTGAAGGGGTCAGCTGTTTTCATCATCACATTAATATGTGAGAATAAGGAAACTGAAACTGATGTAAAGTCTCTTCTAAAGAAAATTACAAATAATAATACCTAGTCATATCTCCAGTCAGGTAAACTGACAAGCAATAGCAGTATGGTAGAATGTTGAAAAATCACCAGCAAACAAGGCTTATTCCAAAGCACTCCTCACCTACAAGAATATGATATGGTGTGATGGCAAAATAGATAATCAAATAATTATTTCACTGAGTAAACTGTTGTCCTGAGTAAAATGTACACCTCCAACTTTATATGGGATGGTGGTGGTGGTGGTGGTGGTGGTGGTGGTGGTGGTGGTGACTAACCTATGGAAATCATATACTTTTTCTCTCAATCAAAGACAAAACACTCATACAGTGTCAGTGCAGGAAAGCTTCCGATATACTCTCCTCCCATGCAATATTATTATGATAGGTAATTACATAATCCAAAGAAATATCTGCAAAGATTAATGGTGTTCCTTGGTGGCACTCTGCAATGCACCTGATTCTCTTTATTCACATAGCCATACCTACTTGAAGACATTTAATCTTATGATGGCTTCAGAGGGAAAGCTGTAATGTCCCTTGAGGACATAGGTAAAATGTTGATTTCTACAACATCTTAGGCACCTGAGCCATATCTGCTGGTAAGGCAGATTATAACCCTGAACAGAAAACATTTAGTTGTATACCTCAAAGGTGTTTAACGCAAAGTGTATAACTGTGACAATTCAAATGTACCAGCTGTTGGTACAACTATTAATACATTTGTATTTCTTGCCTCAGCAGCTTTCAGGTACATTTTCATTAAGGATATTCACTATTTTCTCAGTCACTGTAATTGTCAGTGTTACTTGAATGTCAACAGGGTGCTAAAACACAAGCACTTCTTGCAAAACTGAGAATTAAGTTTGGCCTTACCCAATTTATTTCTCTTCTGAAATGTTGAAGAAATCAAACAAAGGCATTTTTTGTTCTTTGATTTAGCAGGGAGAATCTATACAATGTTTCTAAACAACCTTGACAAAGAGGAATATTGTGGTCACTATGTGATTTAAGAATGTGCCTCACTTTCTCAGTCTTTCCCTCACATTAATGCACAGACAACATTGGAGTCCTTTCATTCATTTATAACAAAACAGTCTTCAAACACAGTGAGACAATTATGTAGTAGTTATTTTTGTGGCTCACTTCTGGGACCTAGTCTGAGACGGTATATAGAGTCAAATAACACATCTATCAATATTCACATCTCACAGATGTGGTATGATTGAGAGGAGGAGCAGTGATCCCAAGAGGAACAGCAGAAGAATAGATTTATATGGAGAATGTAACATGGTTAACCTTGTCATTCAATATGTAATGAGGTGATACACAGGGTTAGTCTAAACTCTACCATGGTTGTCTGCTGAGTGTTTTTATATACGGAACCTTGTTAGAGAGTAATGAGCTACGCCTGTCATCCTAAAATCCTTAGTGACACCACTGTGTGCAGAATGCCTGCACACCAGTGCAAACACATTTAAAATAGAATGTATATTGTGTTGGTAAAATACAAAATGTTTCCTTTGACTCGGGGTTCATTCTGTTCACAAAACATGTTGTACAGCAAGTTACTGTCTTACATGGTTAAGACTCCCACGAGACTGAAAAAAGCCAGCTCTGCATATGTAAACCAATCCATCTTGTATCACTACATATACACAACTAAAACTAATTAATAAACAAAACCCAAAACAACACTGATCAGTTCAAATTGAAATTTGGTAGTGAAGTGGAAATAACTGTTTTGTAAATAGCAAGTACCAAGAATCAATGGAAATATTTTCTTTACAAACCAATACACATTCTACATCACATGTATCGTTCTAAATCACATAAACTGTGTTCTGATAATCTCAGTATTTTATAAAGTTCTGACAGCTATGTGGCACATGATGTTATTTTTTAGCAATACAATAACCAACAAAAACAACATAAGCTGTCCTAAAGCAACTGATTGGATGAAGAGTGATGAGTATCGTTACCGCCTTACGTGCCTTGCATCTCATTCTTACCAGTGGACTATTCTCACACAACTGGGATATAAGGTACAAACACAAAAGCACAAGTATGTATTTTGCATTAACTGTCTCATTTCCTTCAAGCACATCCATCGTACATTCATATGATGTTTATATCAAAATTTTAAAGGATGAACCAAAACAGGAAAGCTGGAGATAAGATTTTTGAAAGTTGGGAACAGTAGGACTTTCATTCTATAGGACAGCTAACAAATGGCAGTATGAGGTGTAAATGTAATACACACAAGAGGAATTGTGAAGATGGCTGCTCCATTGACGCTATGTGTAATGGAGACATTTTGTGTAGTTAAGGCATAAACCTGCTGAAACACATCACAGGATGTAATTGCCGCAACGTGATTCATGCATGGTACACTCAGTCTACAAGCTGCAACACTTCTGTGGCAGAAATACCAGATACCGGAAGTGATCCAGACAGTAGTGATGCCAAGAACATACAAATAAAAAAGTCAGAATGTAGTAGCAAAGGAAATCATCACACATGGTGACAGTACAGTCCAAAAGCATGCTGCAATCTGAAGAAAGTCTTGTATTAAATTCTTAAAAATCAAGTTTGGGTTGAAAAAAGTAAAACCTAAATTGTAACTATTTTCCCTAGTTTCTTGTATTTTCTAGGTATCTACAATGTGCAGGGCATTTTGAACTCAAAATAATCATGTAACAATCTAACATTTATTGACAACAATTTCTAATAAAATCTTATGTTCCTCAAATTTAGACATGTGCAATTGTTCCCTATGGTCTATGCCCCATTAGTGAGATACACCTCCATTGCCCAGAAACTCATCACAGGCAAAAGGAAAAAGCTTCTAAACTAGATGAGTGCTTAAATTGTTGGCCACATCAGTACTTATTCCAAAACTGTATTTAACAATGAAGAGATTGTTTCTAAATGCCTTCACTTTTCTGAACAAATAAACTGCAGTATCAATTAATGTACTTATATACTTTTCAGTAAAATGTTTCATGCACTGCTGTTTCACTTTTTCTCGGTCATTTAATAAACACGAAATGTTGATATTCTCATAAACACGATATGTTGCTATTCTCATAAATAGGATGTGTTGCTATTCTCATAAACACTAAATGTTGCTTTTCTCAGTCCCGATTTCAGCTCTTTTCTTGTCTCATATATTCCTGGTTATTATGTTTTGAGTTATGCTGTTCATAGCTACTATAAATGTTGCACAGATTTGGTCCACTAACAATATCACTAGATACTGAACAGATTATTTGATTTCTTTGTTCATAGCAAATATACTCCAACCGGAAATAGTGATGTTAGTCATCAATTCTGTGAGGCCACAGAACAAGACTGTTGATGCAACCCCTCTCCCCGCAGTTTCTCTCATACAATGTTCCACTTATTAACCACAGTCAAGTCCAAATCCAAAAGCAGGATCATCAATGAAGTACAACACTTCACACTGAAAGCACATTGATTAGACACCAACACAAAGACAGATCAGAACTGCCTCCAGCATGGAGTATGTTCTTAGTTACATGAACATCAAATATTGTAGAATATGCATGGATTAAAAACATAAAAATTTTCAGGAACCTACTAGACATGATAAACAAATATTTGATAGTGATTGGAATTGAATTAGTGACCCACAGGACATCAGCTGGCAATGTTAACGTCTACTCCACACAGGATGCAGCACAGTTCATGGCATTGCTCCCTCTGCTGGAGAAACGGTGATCTGCTGTTTCAGAAGTTCTCACTGGAGCCAATAACAGCACCCTAGATCTAGATCTTATCACTAGTCCTCTGTATGGCAGCTCTGGAGGATCCTCAGTTTCAGATCACATTGTCACATCCTCTCCACTACGATAAGTGTCGAAGGTAATCTCTCCCATTGTCACTTTGTGATCTTCGAGTAGGCTTTCAGTTTCCTTAAACAATGAGCAACCATTGTTGATCTGTGCCTCAGAACTGTAGCAGCACTTCATACAAAAATATGGAGATGTCTCTGTACTTTTGTCTTCTTGGTGAACGGTCATAACCCTGAACTTCGTACATGACATCTGGCAAGGGACGAAGGATATGATACCATACAAAGTAGCATTTTAGTAACATTTCCAACAGTCCCACTTTCCACACTAGCCTAAAAGTACATAGCAAGTTTCCCAGGCTATACATCATGGCTGTTGCATGGTGTCATAGCTCTTATCATCATTCCACAGGGCATCCAAGGACTGTATGGGAGCAAGCTGCCTTGCTTCTTTGGTCCTGGTAATGAAGCATTTCACAAAGTCATCCCGAGTATCACTGGTTAAAACAAGAACAGTATATCACTTGTCACTTAGGCTTCACAAGTATGGAGCAGAAAGAATGGTGTGAAGCCTGTAGTGTCTTGCCTTGCTGTTTTATGTGCAAATGTCGTTATGAGCAGTATCCTCATCTCAAGCTCTCCATTCTTTGAGAACATATTTGCCAATGTCTTATTAAAGCATTTCCTGAGGACATTTGGCTGTAAGTGGTAGGTAGTTCTCATCCTGTGATTCATGTTACAACACGAAATTATTTCTTATACTAGTCTCGAGTGGAAAACTTGCCCATGATCAGAGATCAAATCTGTGCTTTAAAATGATGTCTTTTACAAGGAACCTTGCAATTCCATGAGATCTGGCAGTCAGCACAGCTTTCGTGACAGTATAGATGGTGAGGCAGTCAGTGCAAGACTATTATTCGTCATTTCCCCTTAAAAGACTTGGGGAACCTCCCTAAGAGGTCGCTTCCAATCCGGTTGAATGGCGCTACTGTAGACAGAAATGATACCAGATTCCCTGGAGGTAACTGCAGCATTTGCTTCTGATGTTGGCATTCATGGAGTGGCTCACATAGTGCCTAATGGATCAGTAGAGAGCTGGCCAGTGATATCAGTATCTGATTCTGTTTAGAGTCTTCACGAATCCCTGGTGAATGGATGTTGGCATGTCATGCAAATACTTCAAGCTAGCTGTCCATATATGAACTGGGATGAGAAGCAACAATTTCTGCTCCACTGGATCACAGTTCCTCTTATACAATGTTTCATTTACTAATTTGTGTCTCCTTTGGTACAGTCCTCTACCTTTGAGGTTTCTATAGTTAGCAAAGCTGGATCTTCCCCCTGTTCAACAGCAACATCACTTAATAGTAGTGATGACTGATATTTATCCGTGCTGCTGCGTTGCTTCACAGGATTCCTTGACAGGCAGCTGGTGGACTCGTGTTTGCATCTGATTTTGTATACCACTGTGACATTACACTCCTGAAATAGTGCCCATCTCACCTGCTGACCCAATAAATCCTTCACACTCGTCAGCCAGCATAGAGAATGCTGGTTCGTCACAATGATGAATTGTTTGTAAAATATATATGGCCGGAACTTGCTGATGGTCCAAACAACTGCACAACACTCTTTATCAGTTGTAGAGCAGTTCCTTTTGGTCTTGGAGAGTACTCCATATGCATAGTCTATCATCTTTTCAGCACCTTACTGCATTTACACTAGAACTGTTCCTATTCCATTAATGCTAGTGTTGGTGTGAAGTTATTCAGCCGGCGACACCCTATACAAGCACTGGCTAATTTGTTTCTGATCCCTGGTCTTGATGTAGTATTTTGCCATGTGCCATATGGTATTTCTTTTCTCCACTCTGGATCAGAAAACATCCAAACTTGACACACAATGGCTAACATTTGTCAACGTTGTTCCTCTGTTAGGCCAGATCCTATTGGTAGTTCAACAGCAGTGTCCTCCACTGCATAGTTTGTTAATAGCAGCAAAGCATGATTCTTTGTCAATGGTGCAGAGCTGAATATCGTTGACTGGTTTGGCTGTTTCTTCGCACATACCTTTAAGGATGAGTTGTCACTACTTGTGACAATCAGTGATCCACCAACATTGTTCTTAACCACAGGCAAGGTTTATGACTGCCGCTGGAATATAGGTTTCTTCTGTGAATCTGAGCAGCTGCTTGCAATCAACAAAAGCTTCACTGTTTAACTGAGGATATAGATTCACGACTGGAATTTATCCATTAATGATGGTGAGATAACAATGTCTTCGATGGCGAACAACCACCCAAGCAATCTTTGTTGTAGTTTCATCAATCTGGAGCTCTACGTCTTTCAGAGTCAATGGCTGCTTGTGATGTCTGCAAGAAGTCTGATCCAGAGTAACATTATGAGGAGATTCTATTAAAACAACACTCAAAGGGTTGTGTTCCATTATTACATTACTAACAGTTATTATAGCAACAGAGGTTCTTGTCAGTTGGATGTATTTCCCATTTGTGGCCCTCAGCACAGTCACTTATGTATTAAGAAATACAATCATCTTTAGCTGTCAATTATAAGCAGTCACCATTATGAAAAAATAAGCCTGAGTCGACTAGTACCCAGATAGGCTGGCCATTAATGACACCAATGAGATTTCCTGTCATCTTGGTAACGGTCAATCACAGAGGGTTTTCTCCGAGGTGGCCTCACCTCTGTAAGTGGTTGCCTTGCTTAAGTTTTTCTGAGGCCAGTGGCAAGACAAGCAGATGCCATCTCTGTACAGTGATGGGGAATGGCTATGACATGTTAAGGAGCAACCTCATCCAGGGTGTGATGAAAAGGCTTCATCCCACAGGTTGACTATAATCATCTGCAGCTGACTGGTGTGAATACGACTGTTGAGATGGTTGACGTCTTGTGACACAATGGTCATTGAACACTCATCATCTTTTCTCTGCAGTAGTGTACAAGTCTGTGGCATCCACAGTGGAAATACACTGGTCAGGAGTTTGTTGTACCTGCATTGGCTGGATGCTGGGTTGTTGTTTGATGGTTGCAGCATACGCCTGAGTTTGCCGAGTTCACTCTTCATAGCAGTAACACATCACTTCCATAACATCCATACAACGTCATGTTCCATGAATGGACTTTTCATGATTATTCTGAAGGAAGTGTCATTGAAAGGAATGTTCACTTTACTTAGCTTTTTTATTTACCTGGCAATCTTAAAGTTGACCTCGTCGTCTTACTTTCAGGATATAACTTGGGTCTCCAGGTTTGGCTGTACAATAAAATATACTATTCCCAGGTTTGTCAAGTTGATGGTTTGTTGGAGGTCAAATAAAGTAGTTTTTTCACTAAATCTTCTGTATTCAAAAATTCGTAGAAACTAGTTCACAAGAAGCTTTTCAAAAGGTTCCACAAGAGACTTTTTTCTGCCAACAAATGTTGCTACTTTATACAACCATCTTTCCAGCACTCCATCATATAAGCACTCTTCCCACCAGATGATAACAAGTAGCAGTACAGAGAAGACATCTGAGGCAAAGAAATTTAAATGATTTACATCATTGTCAAAGATGTTGTTTCGATTACCTGGTTTATAATTTAACATATTTTGGTAACACAGAGTTACAGATTTTAATACAAAAGCTTCAAAAATCATTCAACAGTTCAGTATAAAATAATACATTTTAGTTAACACAGTTTTGTACGAACTTTTTTACTTATAAATGAAATTACTGATACCCACTGCTATCAATGTCTTAAGAATATGTTATCAGGCTTGATGGCATCACTTGGCACATTTGATTGGCAGCGGAAATTGGTGCTAAAGATAGATACACCTCTAGCTCAGTGTTCTTTATTACCTTGTGGCATATGGGATAGAAATTCATGGCTGCTATCTCTCGCTTACTCAGTCCGACAGTTCAGGCTGCACATAAACTGCTGTACCTCTTCTGTCACTACCTAAAATAGGAGTGAGCCGAGGTCATGGTGGTCTTCTGCAATGGCCATAGGGACTAAATTCAGGGGTTCATCATAGCTTTTTCGTCCAGCTCTTTTCTGTAGCATTGTTTTGATGTGCTGGCATCACTGGATGAATTCCTCTGTTGATGCGACATGCTTTACCAGGAAAACTTTGTACATAGCTTCTGCACATCTTTTCATAAAATACGATATTTCGTGGAGTTCTGTCATATTCCAGTTCACAATGTGATGTAGGTCCAAAACATGCTACATGTAGGACTACATAATTTTCCCATGACACTGAACTCTGTTCATTTGTTGTTCTGCTAGGCAGACTGACTGCAAATGTTTTCTTCAGTTCAGCCTGGAATTTGTCTAAGCTATCAAGTTTCTCGTCGTTGTTCTCGAACTACACCTGGACTGTATCTTCCACATAAAAGTACATATCTGGCAAACACATCATGTCATCCCTCCTGTTGTATTTGGTAACTCAGTCGAATCTTTTCAACCATTTCGTCAAGTCCTTACCAGCGTCCCTGGAAGACACTGATAGAGGCTTGATGTGCAGGTGACTTACTGCTGTTTTGGAATTCAGTGTACAGATCTTAGGAACAATGTACTGCTTGTATTCCGATTCCTATCCATGCATGCAATGGCTTCTACATCGCCTAGTTAGGGAGACAGTGATGTAGATGTTTTGAAATACCGGGTGTCTCCACCAAACAATGTCACATTGTAACCACAATCATGTCGAAATCCAAACACAGGGTTGTCAGTGAAGTACACATTTAGCATTGAAAGCACATTTATTATGGACACCACATACACACAGAACAGAGCTACCTCCTAAACAGACAGTGCTGCTACTCACACAAACACAAAATATTTGGGAACATGATAACATTACACACATAAGTAATTCTGAGACTCTTCTAGAAATCATAAATACTAAATAACAAATATTTGCTGGTGAATAGATTTGAACTGGTGACCCACAGCATAGCACACCACTCAGCAACACCAACTGCTACTCCACATTGCATGCAGGACAGTGCAGCATTGTTATCAGTTTTGGTTTAATAAGACTGAGCTACAAACTCTTCTTTACCCAGCCTTAATCTGCCACCATGTAATCTATATCCTTTTACGCAAATGAACTATCATATGTGGAGCAAAGATGTGATTTATTTTTCTTAACCCAAATGAAGATGAATTTAACTACAGTTTCCACATCATCGTGACATACTCCTTTCTCCTAATAACGGCAGAATTTTCCATTTACTACCAGCACTAGGTTTTGATAAAGGCATGCTCAACATAAAGGGCTAGAATAAATCAATAATCATTATGTAGAATACAACAATATAACCTCTCAATAAAAATTAATATTTTTCTTTATCACTAACATACTGCATATTCAACAACTACATCAATCAATAAGTGTAATATAAATAAAAACCAAACCAATCATACTAAATATGGAATATGATTGTCTTTCATACCCACTCTACTGACTACACTTTTTCTTCAGAGATTTTCATATTGCCATATTACTGAAAGAGGCACTGAAATTATTTCCAATTCAATGAAGAGTTGAAAAAGCAGTGCTTGAATGGATCCCATTCAATTCAGTGAAGAGTTGGAAAAGTAGTGCTTGAGTGGATCCCACCACAATGAAAATACTTCTTTACTTTCTTTTAAAATCTCTTCACTTGCAAATCAATGTACTGATGCAATGCTACACAATAAGGGGACCACACCAAGGAGTGAATTACATAATATCCACATGCAATAAAGTGTCAAACAGACTATAACTTAAGTATTAAATGTAGCAACTGAAGTATATAACTCATCTAAAAGTAAGGCTTTTGTTGCCTTTTACTGTAAACCAGATGCTAGGAAAAAACTGAAGCATTGGCAGGATTGATCTGCTGATTGTGTTTTGAGAAACATAGCTGCCAAAATGGGATATGCCGATTCCACATACATTGCCAACTGGATGGCAGTGACCTGTTCATTGGCATGCTTTGCACATTGACCTTACTTATTCAGCCACATTTGTACCTCAGTCTGCATACAAGAGAATAAAACAGGAAAAAGTACTACTGTTACATTGGAGGTTTTGCTTGTTGCTTCTTCTGGAAGTGGCTTCTTCCTCACTTTTCATGACACCCTACATGCTCACATGCCGTTTTTATTAGGGGCTTCATACAACATATTACATACGCTTCAGGTTTTTGTAATATAGTGCGTAATACAGCATAGATTCCAACATTTATAAGGTACTTTCATATGGCACAAATTGATTGAAAGCACACTGGTGGGGAAAACTTAAGGGTGAAAGTAACTTTTGCATGATGTGTCACTGTCAAGTAATATAGTTCCATGAAACTTGGACCATACATAGCAAGTACTGCTACAGTAGAGAAGGTAGCTGAAATAAACATGAAATGAGATGAGCAGAAATAACACTAATTCCAAGACAATAATTACACTGAATTCACCACAACTCGTGACAGTCCCCTGAGCATTCTAAAGGTGGGACATGGTTCTTAATACGGTGTGTGACCATCACGGATAGCGATGCTTGCTCTGCAGCATGCTCCGATGCTGGCCACAAAGTTTGTAAGGACTTCTTGCAGTAGAGTGTTCCATTCCTCCACTAGCACAGCTGACAATTGCTGAATGGTTGTTGGTGCACATGGAAGTGCTGAAATACATCTCTCCAACACATCCAACAGAGCTCAGTAGGGAAGGGGAAGGCCAGTCCATTCACCAAATATCCTCTTGTTCAAAGCCCATCTCCAGAAGCAGTTTCCGCGTAGCCTGTTTGGCCAGCCTGTCTGCAAGTTCATTGCCTGGGATGCCGATGTGTTCTGGGGTCCAGACAAACACCAAGGAACGACTGGACCATTCCAGGGTATAGATGGACTCCGGGATGGTAGCTACCAAAGGATGGCGATGGCGAGGGTAGCACTGGTTGATAGGTTGTAAGCTCCTCAGGGAGTTAGTACAGAGGAGAAAAAACTCACCAGAGCATGAACAGATGTGCTCAAGTGCACGAGATAGGACCACCAGCTGTGCAGCGAATACACTACAGCCATCGGGTAAGGAATGCCGTTCAATATGGCTACTGTGAATGTAGACGAAGCCAACATGACCATCAGCCATCGAGCCATTGGTGGAACACCACTTCACAGCCCCAGAACACTTCAAGAATCGAGAGGAAGTGACAGCAGAGAGCCATAGGGTTAACGGAGTCCTTATGGTCACACTAAAGGTCCAGGCGAAGCTTCAGCCTAGGGCTACACCATTGAGGTGTACATGAATGGACCTCGAGGAGAGGTGGTAAAGGCAAGGGCTCCAGTTCAGTCAGAAGCGATCGCACATGAACTGCAGTCGTTAGCCCTGATCTGGGCCGCCTATGCAGGAGGTGAACCGTCGTGGTGGTGAAAACAAGACAGTAACTAGGATGGTCAGGAGAGCTATGAATGTGTGCAACGTAACTGGCGAGCAGTTGTGCAAATCGAATCTTCAATGGAGGGACTCCAGCTTCCACCAGTACGCTGGTCACCAGACTCGCCCTAAAAGCTCCTGTCACTAGAAAAACTCCACAATGGTGTAAAGGGTCGAGCAACCGCAATACTGAGGGCGTCGCCGAACCATAAATCACACTCCCATAGTCAAGGCAGGATTGAACATGGGCTCTGTAGAGCTGCAGCAGCATGGAGCAATCTGCACCCCAGTAGGTGTTGCTCAGGCAGCGTAGGGCATTGAGGTGCTTCCAACACTTCCATTTAAGCTGACGAAAATGAGGAAACCAAGTCAAACGAGTGTCAAAAACCAGACCTAAGAATCGATACATCTCGATGACAGTTAGTGGATCGTCATTAAGGGAAAGTTTTGGTTCTGGATGAATGGTACGATGCTGACAGAAATGCATGACACACATCTTCACGACTGAAAACTGGAAGCCATGGGCTAGATCCCTGCGCCCTGTGGATGCCTCCCTGTAGGCACCACTCAGCAACACCTGTACTGATGGAGCAGTACGAAATGCAGAAGTCGTCTGCATAGAGAGAATGTGAGACAGATGGTCCTACAGCTGCTGCTAGACCGTTAATGGCCACTAAAAATAGACACATACTCAATACAGAGCCCTGCGAGACTCCATTCTCCTGGATATGGGGGGAACTATGAGAGGCACCAAGTTGGACACGGAAAGTATGGAGCGACAGGAAATTTTGGATAAAAATCGGGAGCGGGCCTTGGAGACCCCACTCCTATAATCTGGCAAGGATATGATGTTGCCAGGTGGTGTCATACACATTTTGTAAATCAAAAGAGACGGCACCCAGGTGTTGGCATCTGGAAAAGCCTGTTCAGATGGCAGACTCGAGGGACACAATATTGTCAGTGGTAGAAAGACCCTGGCAGAAGCCGCTATGACATGGAGCCAGTAGGCCACGTGACTAACCACCGACATGCCATACGTTCCAGCAGCATGGAAAGAACATTGGTGAGGCTGATGGGCTAATGGCTATCCACATCAAGCGGATTTTTACTGGGTTTGAGCACTGGAATGATGGTGCTCTCCCGCCATTGCGATGAAAAGACGCCATCGCACCAGATCCGGTTGAAGATGATGAGGAGATGTCGCTTGTAGTCAGATGAGAGATGTTAAATCGTCTGACTGTGGATCCGATCTGGCCCAGGAGCTGTGTTGGGGCAATGTGCAAGGTCACTGACGAGCTCCCACTCTGTAAATGGGGCGTTATAAGATTCACTGTGGCATGTAGTGAAAGAGAGGACTTTCCCTTCCAGCCGCTGCTTAAGAGTGTGAAAGGCTGAGGGGTAATTCTCCGATGCAGAGGCTCAAGCATGGTGCTCAGCAAAGTGCTCGGCAATCACGTTTGCGTCAGTAGAGAACATGTCATTTATGTTAACACCGGGAACACCTGTTGGGGATGTGGTACCCGAAAACACGTTTTATCTTTGCCCAGACTTGGGAAGGTGATGTATGGCACCCAATGGTCGAGACGTATCTCTCCCAATACTCCTGCTTCTGTCGTCAGACAGGTTGGCAAACGCGAGCATGGAGCCGTTTAAAGGCTATGAGGTGCTCCAAGGAAGGGTGACCCACTGCAGAGCTCGTCAACACTCCTGAATAGCTTCAGCGACTTTCGGTGACCACGAAGGGACTGCCTTTCCCGGGGGGCACCCTAAAGAGCGAGGGATCACGCTTTCTGCCGCAGAAACGATTGTTGTAGTCACCTGCTCAACCATCACATCGACGTTACCACGTTGGGGAGATTCAACAGTGGCAGCAGATGTGAAAGTTTCCCAGTCCGCCTTGTTTAATGCCCATCTGGGCATGTGTCCATGGGCCTGACACCGGGGCAGTGACAGGAAGCAGTCACTACCACACAGGTTGTCATGTGCTCTCCAGTGGACAAATGGGAGAAGTCCTGGGCTTGAAAATGATAAATCAATGGCCGAGTAACCGCCATGAGCCACACTTAAGTGTGTGGCGGTCCCAGTATTTAAGAGGCAGAAGTCGAACTGAGACAGTAAAGTTTTGACATTTCTGCCTCAGCCAGTAAGCATGGTGCCACCCAACAAAGGGTTATGAGAGTTAAAATCTCCCAAAAGTAGGAAGGTTTAGGGAGTTGAGCAATCAGTGCAGCCAATGTGTTCTGGGGTCCTGCACCATCTGGAGGAAGATATACATTGCAGACAGTTATTCCCCACATTGTCCTTATCCTAACAGCAACAACTTCAAGAGGGGTTTGAAGGGGCACCGTTTCACTACCAAGTTTAGGACATAAACGCAAACTCCATCTGACACTCGATTATAGTCACTACGGTTCCTGTAATATCCCTTATAGCCACGGAGGGCAGGTGTCCGCATTGCTGGGAACCAGGTTTTCCTGGAGGGCAATGCAGAAAGCAGGTGTAAAGCTTAACAGCTGCCGTAGCTCAGCCAGGCGGTGGAAAAATTCGCCGCAATTCCACTGGAGGATGACGTTATCGTGAGACTGGGAAGACGTGGAACATTCAATGAGGCATTTTATGCCTCAGAGTCACCCGCTGCCACCGACTTTTTGCCTGAGTAGTCTATATCCATTGTGTCTGAAGGTCCGGCGAGATCTAAGTCCTCAGCAGATGCCATAATCTCCACCTCATCCTCAGACACAGAACTTGTAGGGCTTCTTTGATTCAGTCTCCGGGACTGAGGAGGACCATGAAGCCCTATAACCAGCTACCTGTGGCTGCTTCAGCCACTAGCAGGTGTCCACTTTGCCACTGGTAGGAACCTGGGAAGGTAGTGACCCAAGGGACCCCTTCCTAGAGAGAGGAGCCGAAGAAGACTTATAATTCTCTGGCTCAGAAGTGGGGACTGATGTCCCCGACGGTTGGGTGGGTGGGTGGGTGGGGGTGGATGTGCTGCTCCCGAAGTAGGTGGTGCGGGAGCAACCGCGAGGGAAATGCCCCCCACCATCAAGGGGGCAGATGTCGTCTTATGGCTCTGAGAGCTGACTGGAATTGGTGCAACAGATGGGGCTTTAACAGTAGTTATAGGAGCAGCATAAAATGTTGTTACACACACGGAATGGAGCATTTCAAATTTCCTTTTAGCCTCAGTGTAGGTCAGTCAGTCCAAGGTCTTGTATTCCATTATCTTCCTTTCCTTCTCTAGGATCCTACAGCCCAGCGAGCAAGGGGAATGGTGCTCTCCGCAGTTGACACAGATGAAAGATGGGGCACACCGAATATCGGGATGGGACGAACGACCACAATCTCAACATATGAGGCTGGTGAAGTACAGTGGGAAGACCTATGGCCAAATGTCCAGCACTTAAAGCACTGCATCGGGGGAGGGATATATGGCTTGACATCACAATGGTAGACCATCACCTTCACCTTCTCAGGTAATGTGTCACCCTCGAAAGCCAAGATGAAGGCACCAGTGGTAACCTGATTATCCCTTGGACCCGGTGGACGCGCCGGACGAAATGGACACCTCGTCGCTCTAAGTTGGCGCACAGCTCGTCATCGGACCACAAAAGAAGATCCCTGGACCATATTTAAGCTCTTATGGGGTATGACAGTAACAGAAACATTCCCCAGTTTGTCACAAGCGAGTAATGCCCGTAACTTGGCAGAGGAGGCCGTTTTTATCAAGACTGACCCAGACCACATTTTGGACAAGCCCTCCACCTCCCCAAACTTGTCCTCTAAATGCTCTACAAAGAACTGAGGGTTCATGGACACACAGGATTCCACATCAGCTCACGTACATACTAGGTACCAGGGAGAATAAGATTCGCTGCCATCCTTAGCCTGGCGTTCCTCCCATGGTGTGGCCTGGGAGGGGAATGATTTTGGGTCGTACTTCTGTGCATTGAATTGAGCCTGTGAACGCTTAGAGACTGCTGGTGTTTGATCACCAGCAAAAGACGATGTACTACGTTTCATCGCGTGTCATCCGCCCTGATGCCACCCACTCTGACCAGGGGCCCTCCCCACAGGTTCCACCCAGCTGCAGCAAAAGCCACCTGGCAGGATGGCCTTTGCTGGGTGTCCCGATGCCCCAGGGGGATGGGCATCTACCCTTTGACATACGTGGGGATTTAAGTGCGCAGGCATCAGCAGAGCGATCCCTGTGTGGTCAGGGGGCTACAACCAACAGGGTACATGGCGGCCCCACCACAACAGACTAGCTACCGTGCTGGATATGAGGTGCAAGGAAGTCCATGGTCATTGTCAGTGCTGAAAGCGACAGTGCATAGTGCATGGTGGAAAATGCACCCAGGAAGGTGTCCTCGCCCCAGAGATGGAGAACGAGGGGGACTGCAATGTGACGATGAGAAAGTGGGCTAAAGATCTCAATGCAAGGTGCACACGATGCACCATGTAAGGCGCCCTTCCCCCAATGGGCTCGCTCTTTGGGAAAATTTAGAAGATGGAAGTCAAACCCTATCGGGTAGCATCACATAAAGACCGAAACGTGAGACTCCTTTTAGTCACCTCTTACGACAGGCAGGAATACCTCGGGACTATTCTAACCACCGGACCCGCAGGGGGATTTCCCATTTGAGTTCCCGAAGCATCTACTTAACACTAGCATGTTGTTCGAACCTACGAGTAACATAGCAGTCCATCCCTGAACTACTTTGATGTCTTCTTTTTGTTTTCAACTCTTCCAGTGTTTCTCTACATCACAGATGCTTGTTCCTACCAAATCAGTGCATGCATTGAGACCACACTAGGTGCAACGCCATGCTGGTATGTGGGCTCTTACTGCCAAATTCTTTGTAAATTCGAGTCCAATTTGTAATCTGTAATTGCCACAATAAGATCACATAATCTCTCAACCTGGGAAGTCTTGTATCTTTTCCTTCTCTAGGTGCTTCACCTTTTTTTGTCAGGCAGTGTATTTTCACTGCAGATAGAGGTTCAAACCATCTGTTCCAGATAATTTTTTAAGAAAGATGATGTAAAACATTGTATGTTATTTTACTTCACCTGTCACATATAATTTTTTTTTTATCTCATTGTCTTTCCTGGTGAGAAGTTCTCAACTCCAGTTAGGTGGAAGCTCATTTCAGTGCCTGTCACTTCCATCATCATTTGGCAGTCAAGGTGACTTCTGTGTCATCCTTACATAGTTGGTACTAGGGATTGGCGTATCTGCTACCAGTGCCTTGGTGCAGCTGAGATGACAAAGAGGGTAGGATCTGTAACTGAGCATGCTGGAAATGACATCAGTCTTCCACGTATACCCTTGCAGCAGTACTAGGAGGGAATGGAGAGCACCCAAGCACAAAGTACACAGAGACAAAACAGTGCCATCTCCATACAAGAAGATGATGCAAGTGGTGTTCTTGTAAACAGCACACTTTTTTTTTGAGATATCATCAAGCTGCAGACCTGAGAACTTTGTATTACAGGTTTATAAATCTCCCTAAAACTTTTATGGAGTGGCTAAAATGTTCTTCAATTATTATGCCACACCTTGGGTACAGTGTGTTAACTGTAAGATGGCAGAGTTGTGAGGGGAGTGCGGGGAGAGGAGGAGGCAAGCATTGACTGGCGAGGGGAGAGGAGCCGTTGGGGAGGGGACAAGGCGCGTCTACCAGTTGCAGCGCTGGCACTACAAATTGCACGTCATGCTTACACAAAAGCAGACGAAAGGCTTGGAAGTAAAACTCGCTTTAAATGTTGTTCGTAAACGAAACTGAAATTGTCATGTACATACACTCCTGGAAATGGAAAAAAGAACACATTGACACCGGTGTGTCAGACCCACCATACTTGCTCCGGACACTGCGAGAGGGCTGTACAAGCAATGATCACACGCACGGCACAGCGGACACACCAGGAACCGCGGTGTTGGCCGTCGAATGGCACTAGCTGCGCAGCATTTGTGCACTGCCGCCGTCAGTGTCAGCCAGTTTGCCGTGGCATACGGAGCTCCATCGCAGTCTTTAACACTGGTAGCATGCCGCGACAGCGTGGATGTGAACCGTATGTGCAGTTGACGGACTTTGAGCGAGGGCGTATAGTGGGCATGCAGGAGGCCGGGTGGACGTACAGCCGAATTGCTCAACAGGTGGGGCGTGAGGTCTCCACAGTACATCGATGTTGTCGCCAGTGGTCGGCGGAAGGTGCACGTGCCCGTCGACCTGGGACCGGACCGCAGCGACGCACGGATGCACGCCAAGACCGTAGGATCCTACGCAGTGCCGTAGGGGACCGCACCGCCACTTCCCAGCAAATTAGGGACACTGTTGCTCCTGGGGTATCGGCGAGGACCATTCGCAACCGTCTCCATGAAGCTGGGCTACGGCCCCGCACACCGTTAGGCCGTCTTCCGCTCACGCCCCAACATCGTGCAGCCCGCCTCCAGTGGTGTCGCGACAGGCGTGAATGGAGGGACGAATGGAGACGTGTCGTCTTCAGCGATGAGAGTCGCTTCTGCCTTGGTGCCAATGATGGTCGTATGCGTGTTTGGCGCCGTGCAGGTGAGCGCCACAATCAGGACTGCATACGACCGAGGCACACAGGGCCAACACCCGGCATCATGGTGTGGGGAGCGATCTCCTACACTGGCCGTACACCACTGGTGATAGTCGAGGGGACACTGAATAGTACACGGTACATCCAAACCGTCATCGAACCCATCGTTCTACCATTCCTAGACCGGCAAGGGAACTTGCTGTTCCAACAGGACAATGCACGTCCGCATGTATCCCGTGCCACCCAACGTGCTCTAGAAGGTGTAAGTCAACTACCCTGGCCAGCAAGATCTCCGGATCTGTCCCCCATTGAGCATGTTTGGGACTGGATGAAGCGTCGTCTCACGCGGTCTGCACGTCCAGCACGAACGCTGGTCCAACTGAGGCGCCAGGTGGAAATGGCATGGCAAGCCGTTCCACAGGACTACATCCAGCATCTCTACGATCATCTCCATGGGAGAATAGCAGCCTGCATTGCTGCGAAAGGTGGATATACACTGTACTAGTGCCGACATTGTGCATGCTCTGTTGCCTGTGTCTATGTGCCTGTGGTTCTGTCAGTGTGATCATGTGATGTATCTGACCCCAGGAATGTGTCAATAAAGTTTCCCCTTCCTGGGACAATGAATTCACGGTGTTCTTATTTCAATTTCCAGGAGTGTATACTATGCGCTCCCCCATGTAGTGACACCAACGACACTCTCTTCACGTAAGTCACCCTTCCTCTGCCAACATTTATTAAACGGTATATTATTATCAATCCACGATTCATCAAGATAAAATATTTCTCTGTCTGCTTCCCTGAAGTTCTTCATGTCAACAATGAAACAAGATCGCCAGTGCACAATGTCTGGACGTTCTAACAACACATTCCTCTTGTTTTCCACCTTACGCCATATGAATCCCATAGACAAAAGTACTTTTCTCAGCGAGACAATGCTCCACTTCCAGCCTATTTTGTTGTGCAAAACTGGAAGCAGTGTTCGCAGGCTCGGCACAATCTTCCGCACTGAATAAAATTCAGCTATCGTGTCGTGAATGACACGCTGGTTGAAATCATCGATCATTACTTCGATTTCTCCACTTCTTTTCCTAAGTTAAAAGAGAGAGAAAGATTTATAAGAAAATGCCTTCTGGACTGCATGTATTTTTTTGAATTTGGAAATGTACTGTAACATGAATGTGTTTCGAAATAATACAATAACCAGTGGTGTTTCCATACAAAGAAATACAGTAGCTAGGAAAAATGAAATATAAGGTAATTCGGACGAATTAGGGAGCTCCTTCAAAGTGATCGCGAACCAAAGATCTGAAATGGAAACTCAACTTTTCTTGCCAGGCGTTTGTGGTGATATGCCAGGATGATTCTTGAAAAACTGTTTGAATCTTCCAATGCTATGCATGCTTTGTCCTGTGTATGTAGCAGCTCTCACTGAAGATTTGTAAATGGGGTGAAGCAATTTTTTCTGCTCCCTTTCGCAGCATTCAATCACACGCAATATAATTTTGTGAGCATCGCTACGTAATACTGATTTACTTCTAACCGTAGGCCTACCGGTAGGGGTTGTTGGCGACTCCCAAGATGGGCCAGCAACCGCCTCTTCACTCATTTTGATAATGTTTAGCACAACTGCACAATAAAAACACGCAGAACAGTACAAAGCAATAATGAAGCAGACGACAATGGCTACCTTGTACAACACAGTCAGCTACGTAATGTTGGCAGCAGTCGAAGCTGCGTGCCTACCGAAACCTCCCGACGTTTACCGACTTCTACCGATTCAGGACCAGGGAGAGGTCTGCCATCTAAAAGTTTACACACTGTACATATGTGCCAGCGAACTGAAGTTCTATTTGAAGTTCTTAGTTCTGCCAATGAGTCCAAATGGAAACTACAACTTGTATCCTGCTTCACATGCTGACTCAATTCCTAGCTCAATTAACTTAAGATTCTTGTCTGGTGCTATAAATATACCACCTCCCAATTCTTGGAGATTTTCGGCACTGTAGACAGAAAATTCATTAGGAAATCACACTTCAAGGACACAAAAGCACCTGGCAGAGGCCCTTGCTTTGATCAGTAAATGTATACAAGTGAAGAAAAGCAACTGTGCGTAAGAACTTTAATAATCTGGCTTTAAAAGTAACTTCCTTTAGTCTGTCCAAATATAAAGGATATGGTCATCTTTAGTAGATACGGAACTGATCTGATCCACTCTTGGGTGCAACACTACTTTCTGCCACATATAGTTTGGCATGACTGATATTTGCTCAGATCCATAATGGTTTTGATGCCTATGAACAGCTAGGCAAGTATGCTGGTTGGTAATGGTCAACAGTGACAATGACTGTGGAATACAAAGAACTTCTACAAATACTGAACCAGAAAAAAAGTGTTACCTAACTTAAAAGTGGTGACTCACCAAAACCACAGTCAATGTGAAATCTGGCAAATGATATAGACAACAAAAGCATGCTATGTTTGTTGTTCTTTCCGTGTCTCAGCCTAGTCACATTTATAGACACATTAATCAGTTGAAAATATAAAAATCAGTGCAGTGTTCTCCATCCACTTCTTTCGACATCCTACCAACTGTTTCAATGATTGGCTTAGAAAATTCATTTACGGAGCTATTCAAGAATGTTATGGTCTTACATCTTCATTCTAAAGACTGCAAAAGACAACTATCAGATGATGCATACCTGGAATAGAGGCATCTCCAATAGCATGAGGTTATCATGCAAGGAGTCCTATCATCTGGACTCACATTGGAAGCAACTGAGAAAATACCTTAATTTTTATCCACATCATGCGATAATTCATCATATGGACTTCTTAATATGACCACTGACAACAATTCTTTAGCAATTCACACAGTAAAGCTGAGTCAAAGTGTGAAATCCTCAGCAGTGCAGCTGAACACACATAACGTGACACATCCAGTCATGCACATTGTTCAAAAAGTCATTCTCCTGTACATAGGCCAATTCACCCTATTGGGCACCTATTTTAGAGCAACCCTTTCAGCAAATCTGTCTCATATCTGAATTATTCTGATGTAGTGGTTAATCAAGTGAAGTTTATCTCCTACTTCATATTAAACAGTGTCCATAATGCAGAACAACAAACACATCCGCTCAGTGTTTCAGAAGGAAAGGCCAATATTATGGTAGAATGGCCATTTGAAGCACAGACGTTCACGCAGACATTTGTTAAATTTTGAATTCTTCTCACTAGATATTTTGATGGAATGAACGAGAAACAATTGCTCACTTAACCACCCAATACATTTCTGTTGAGTAATTTACTCAAGAGCACTGTTTTAACATTTACAGTTTACAAGCTTTTTTTATTATTTATATTTTAAACTGTCAGTCTTGGAAACAGCCTGTCAAATGTGTGTATGCTTAAAGTTTACAATCAACTTTAAATAATTCACAATAAAAGAACAAAAAGCAACTATCACCTTCAGCGTACTTTTCTACTCTCAGTACATGTCACAACACTCGTCTCGCTGCTTCACTATGCACCTTTATGAGGGTAGTAGTTACAATGATGCAACCTAACACTTTATCTCGCACAAAGCATCTCACTGATAAACAGAAAGTATCTGATATGAAATAGTAATAAACATAAGAAAATTGTTTGATGATGATAAAAATTTTCAAGCATTTACCTCAGGAACCATTAAATATACAGCATATGTTTATACGAACATTTTTGCTGCAAAGGACTATTTATGTTATCTCCTTGAAAATTTATCTTCTCTCCTGATAAATGTGCCCTCTACTGTACTCATAAGATATAATTATACCTTCTATCTATATAATGGCGATGCCGCCTTTCTCGACAATAGTGCACCACATGTCCCGGACATCCACAGTGGAAACATACTGGTTGGTTATCCTGGATCCTCTGGATGTCAGTCTTCCTTGGTGCCCAAACAGGTTTCTCATGTGGAATTGTAGGAACGTAACTCCACCTGGATCTAGACTTTTTTATCGTTTTAAAGGGAAATGAAGGACAAGAAATTGGGTTCAATGTCTGTTCCACTTCCTCCCTTATGACCTCTTGAAGCGTCTTGGTTTTTTGCTCGCCATGCAATCCAAGTGCCTTCTGAACTTCCTCTCTCACTATCTGGCGAAGAACACTTGTGAAATCAGTTGCTTCCTCCATCACAGACATCGATACAATGTTTGGAAGCCGTTCAAACTTTTTGTGTGTAATTCTTTTTGGATGCATTGTCTTGATATACTGGGACCATTTTATGAAGTCGTCTGCTGTCGAAATCTCCTTCAGGATTACGGCTTGATACATGTCCTCAGCAACACTCTTTATGAAATGTGCAACCTTATCTTCCTCCTTCGTTCTAGGATCCACCATTTTACACAGCTCCAGGACGTCTTGAATGCAGGATGCTGTAGTTTCTTCTGGACACTGTGACCTGCACTTTAATTTATCTTCAGCCTTCCACTTCTGTCATTGTGTGTTGCCGAAATAATTGCGCAGTTCCACCTGGAATACTTCCCAGCTTGTGAACTACTACTCGTTGTTCTCATGCCATTGCTTGGCAGTGCCCTCCAAGTAGAAAAATATGTCAGCCAAACACACGGTGTCATCCCATTTGTTAAATATGACTATATGCTCATAAACCTTCAGCCACTTGTTTGGATCTTGGCCATCATCACCAGAGAACCTGGAAGGATGTCTCGTGGTGGCACACAGTTGCTGTCATCATAACGTCTTCTTCTTCTGTCTCCGATACATTGCGGTCTGTTGAATATGGCTCGAACTCAGGTTTCTCGCCACATAAACGGTGGCTCTGTCGTGACATGATGGGAGCCACTGTGTAGTCAATAATGTGCACTATCACAAGTTCCAATACCCAGAGTCTCCACCAGAATAATGTCATATAGAAGAAGGTGTAATTAGATGAATGACGAACACTAACTTCACTTAACGAAGGTATATTCAGCACTTGCACATACAAGAGTGCGGAGCAAACTGCCTTCGGCCAGAACACATAGAGTATATACACAGCTACAGAACATTCCAGTACAACGATACTCGACATTTGAAGATACTTCTAGAACATACTTGAACCGAATATAGAAATTAAAATTGTACAGTGCAGGCGAGTTTTGAACTCACGACCCTCCATGCAATAGTTTAGTATCGTAACCACTACACAACGGGGCTACTCAGCTTCTTCTGCAACAATATGATCACCATAGTGATACACTACAGATAAGCTACAGAGAATGTTATTGAAATAAGTGTAACAACTAGGTTGGATACTACAGCCATAGGAATTTGAGAAAGAATGAATATTCAGGTAAAACAAAACAAATTACTGTAATGCAATTGTGGATAGCACACGAGCAGGGCTCAGGCAACAACAGCTGGTCAGACAGTTGGTGCCAGTCTGTGTCAAGCTGAGCATAGAAACTGATAGCTCACATTCCATTTCATTCTCTTTGTCAGCAACTACTTTTAAAAAAGTAGTGTCTGCAACATCGTGTAGCCTAAAAGAAAATTTTTAGTTTTATTATAGATGTGGAATATGCTACAAATTGGTTGTATGACAGGTAAATGAAGAAGCACAGTATTTTGAGCCATCACCTTCACTGGGGTTACTGCTTAAAACACCCAAAACAACATGTGAAAGAAAAGACCAGTGTGGGCATGTGTTTTCACCTGACTTACACACCAATGGATTGTTTCTCATTGTCTATGCCAGAGAATAAAAATAAAAAACAACAGACTAATCAATACAGTGGGCCAATAATAGTCAAGGAAGATAACACAAGTTGAGAGTGAACAGTGTATGGGGTAAAGTGGATTATGACAAAAATTGAGATTATTTACTCATTTTTCGTGGTAACTAATTCACATGTACCTTGTGAAAAAGCCAACAATAAGTAACTACTGGTCAAAACATCTGCACTGCATAATCCCTTTCCTGCAATGATGATAAGCTATGTTAGTTCAAAGCAATTTTGCTGAACTTGCAGCTCAATAACAATGACAAATTATTTCTCATAATCATTTTAAAATTTGCTCTTTTTTTGTCATTTGAATTCTTATGTCATCCTCTTCATTTACTCCCTATGGATATTTGACAGTTAATGAAAGTATGTGTGGTTTAAAATGTCAAACTGATTTTTCAATGTAAATGACTAGCACACAACAGAGAAGTACAGCATAAAAAATGCTTAGTGCTTGTGATCTTTTGACTGGGTATGTACTTACAATGGAGGCATCCGCAGGGAAAAGGGCAGAGGAGCCAGCTGTATGGCACTTTTTAATACATTATTATAGTAGTACCATGACAGACACTAAGTAACATAAATGTACTGCTATTATATTTCACCTGCTGTATTTGATTATCTATGTGCATATAAGATAAAAGCAGTAGGCACTTGCATGACTAACAGGAAAGATCTTCCACAATTTACAGTTGTCAAGCTCAGACTCTAAAAAGGACCATTTCTGAGAGAAGGGAGTATCTCCTCTGCCTGGAATGAAAGGACACAAGTGATGTTCTGATATTCTCAAAATGCCACCTTGCTTCAACAACAGAAGTAAATGTGTGCTCACAAGGATACTTAGTGACATAAAGAAGCAGACAATGTTTTGAACATAAAATTCACACAGTGGATCCAATCACATCTAATGATTGTTTTCTATCCTTTAAAGAGCAATCAATCCAAATGGTGGAAGAATTCTCCTTTCAGTTATTTGTTGGGTATCATTCAGAGCATATAAGAGGACAAGAAAACAGGCACTAAGTCACTGGCAGACTTTTGCCAAGAAAATACCACATAGCAGGAACAAATTGCATCTGACACTTCTATAAAATATGTGTCAGCATCATTAAGAGCCAGGCGGAGGAGTGTATCGAAAAGAAATGTTTTGTTCTGTGTATGTACAAATGTTTCAAAATATTTCACATTGAGAAAAATTTAATGCAGTTGGTACAAGTTTTCTTTCTGAATAAAGTCTTAATAGTAAAATGAGTCTTAAGTCTGCTATCTATAAAATATTACAATAATATCCCCAGGAGTAACGAGACCATTTCTGAACGTTTCACCTGACACTTTGTACAAAAATATAGCATTCACTATTACAGAACTATGATTTTTGAAAAATTTGCTTACAATCAGCTGTCCAGCTACCTTTGTCCAGGGTGCTTGAGAAGTTAATAATATCACTTTTGAGGTAGTTCAACATTCGGTGTCAAAATGCTGGACTTTCGTCCCTCTTACCACCAGCCTCCTCCAGAGCAGGTGTGCTCCAAGCAAAATATTAATGTGAATCTCTGCAGTCCCTGCTTCTGCTAAGATAGTAATTTGGAAAGTGCAATAATGCCTTGGTGAAATATCAGTATGTAGTCTGAGCACCTGGATGTGATTGAGAAGGGTCACATCATGAGCCTGCACAAAGCTGGTTAGTCCCTTAGGTGTTGGAGTAGGAAATGAGATAACGCCCCCCCCCCCCCCCCATTCATAGTGAGTGAATGATTGTGTGTGTGTGTGTGTGTGTGTGTGTGTGTGTGTGTGTGTGTGTGTGTGTGAGAGAGAGAGAGAGAGAGAGAGAGAGAGAGAGAGAGAGAGAGAGCCACAACACCCAGAGATGACAGGACAGGGGATTGTGCTAAGTATTACACTGTTCACACTACTCTCCACATTGACTCTTCCAAACTATCAACCATCTCAGAATACACTGGAATGGTGCTGTTACATAATCATGCACAGATACACATTGGCAACATGATGTATTCACCAATAAATTATACACCTAGGCAACATTGACTAGCAAATCCTTATAATATAGTACCCATGTTAACACCAAACAACACCATTTATTGTTGTTCCTCACATCACTTTTAAGAGCTGGTTTTATAACATGGTGTGCAACTGCCTACAGTGCGTGTACCCATACTATTTTTAATACCTCAGCTAGACACAAAAATGGGCACAGAAGAGGTTGGAAGGGCACCAAGAACTCCAGCGTGCAACAAAATCACTGGTGCTCACAGAGTGGTGTATTAAAGAGCCACATGCTAAGCAGCACTGCCAGTACTGTGCTTCAACTTCTATCTGGTATTGCTTGGCAATGTTTAAGGTTAGCTTGACAATGAACTTCAACAATGGATGTGGTCAGCTTGGTTCTACCCTTAACATTAATGAACAAGAATTTTGGTTTACCAACAAATTCCTGTTTTCAATTAGCATTATTCTGCAACCAGTCAAGGGCTGTTCTTGTATAATTACAAAATAAAGTGTGGACCACCACAGAGGCAAATGTATTTATTTCAAGTTCCCATGCCACACCTGGGAATGCTACAACTAATCAAGAGACTGTCCAAGAACTTTAATTACCGCTCTATGCCTTGCAGCACCAGTTATCTTTCCCCATAAGAGTATTAGGGGTATGGATAAATCATTTGATATCTTGGAAATATGTAAGGCTATTCAAACAATTCATGATAGATTAACACAGTATGCCTTGAGACCCAACAAGCTATTTGCAAAGTAGGAGTTAATAAAATGGTTCAAATGGCTCTGAGCACTATGGGACTTAACATCTGAGGTCATCAGTCCCCCAGACTTTGAACTACTTAAACCTAACGAACCAAAGGACATCACACACATCCATGCCTGAAGCAGGATTTGAACCTGCGACCGTTGCAGCAGCGCGGTTCCACACTGAAGCGCCTAGAACCGCTCGGCCACAGCGGCCGGCGTTAGGAGTTAATACATCTACTTAAAACAAGACCAATTCACTGTACCAAAAACAACAGACTGTTCTCTCCCCCTCCACCACCAACCCCGGAAGAGTTTAAATTCTGGAAAAAGTAAGTGTGAGACATACTTAAAATTAAGTATTATAATCTTACCTTCTGCTCCACACGCTGAGGCAAGCAATCCACCTTCATTTTTTATTTCGTCAAACTTCGAAAAAAGGGCTGCAATCCTAAAAAAACATACACGTAGTAGTGTTAATAGATAAACAACAATTCTGCAGGTATTTTTTAACTACATCAAAAAAACTCAAATTGATGTGATTCACAATAATAATACATTCATTGACTACAACACAATTTGAACTTTTTTCCGAAATATAATTTATTATCCTGGACTTCACACGTACAGAATATTCAACGTCTAATCAGCTGTATTTAGGAATTGAAAACAATGTACACATAGTGAACAGAATAAAAACTTACTTAGTATCTTTGGCACTGCAGCGACGTTGGATATCTTGTCGAAATTTTTCCCCTACATGTCGATATATTTCAGTCAATGTATTAAAAGCTGCATCTCTCACAGATGGAAGTGGATCATGCAGAAGTTTCAAAATGCTTGGAACATGTTTTGACAAGCCAAGGTTTGAAGGTCCATGCCTTGGAAACAAGAAGCAACAATCACCCAGAAGAATCATATATTGTACAACATATTTATTTCACACAACTGTAAATAACCTCCACTTCAACATAAATTCTTCAAAAATGGAAATTAGTTACACTTCGCAGTTAAGATGGCTAACTGTAATTTGGATATTGGAAATTAAAAAAATTACATACATGGATGTGATTTTCTATTAACATTCAGCATCTGAAAACAATCAAATTCAGTTTACATCAGTTGTTGCCAGCACCTATAATTAGTTGCTTCACTCACAGCTTGGTATCATCCGTGAAATCTGTTAACTGATTTCATCTACCTGTAGGTTTCACACATTTCTGTCCAGTTTATGAACAAGTTTAAATTTTGAGAAATCACTTGCTAGATTGCAAATTGCATCAACATTTTGATCTTCTTAATCTACATAATTTCTATTCTGAAGAAAATAAAAATTGCAGTCACCACAAATGAAGCGAGTCCCAATCGACCATAGATATCAAGTTTTTAGTATCTATTGGTATGGATAGTGAAGAGTTTTGCCTCTATGATTTTGCAGTGCCAGTGTTATTTCAATGATGATGCACTGCAACGACGACAGCCGTTACTAAACACATCAGATGAATTCATAATTGTGAATAATGACCACCATCAGCTGTAGAATGGAATTATGACAATGAAAATTTGTGCAGGACTGGGACTCGAACCCGGATTTCCCGCTTATCACGAGTGGTCATCTTACAATTTGGCTATCCATACATTACTCACAGCCAGACTCAAACTTCCACATGTCATCAACCATGCGCCTACGATCTGCACTGGCACATCCAGGTTGAGTCTGGTTGTGAGTCGTGTATGGATAGCCAAATGGTAAGGCGACTGCTCGCAATAAGTGGGAAATCTGGGTTCGAGTCCTGGTCCTGCACAAATTTTCATTGTTATCATTCCATTCTACATACGATTGTGGTCAATATTCACAACTGCGAATTCATCTCATAAGTTTTGCTCTAGTTTTAGTTCCAACAGCAAGTCTAACCTGTTACACCAAATGTGGTGTCTTCTTTCCTTCCATATTATATCCTACACATTAGAAATGTCAGTGTCAATTAATCCAGTTGACACTACAGCCCACAACCATGACAAATGGTCATTAAATCAAACATTCACTTCATAGGGAAATTGCTGATTACGATTTTATACACCAGACGGATGAATTCCTTCACATGATACAGCTATCACGCAAAGTGATTATTTCAGTCTTGTATTGGCATAATAATACATTTTTGGTTCCAATAAATCAAATTATTGCAATAAGATTCTGCTACAAGTTATAAATGAATCACTGCAATGGACTGATTGATGTGAAACTCATATTTGGTAGTAAAGTTTCAAATAACTGTAACTTAATGGAAAGAAACTTTGCACTGATGCAATTTTTCCAAAAAAAAATCTGCGCATTAGACTAAAGAAACTGCTTCAATTTTTTTTCTGAGAGCTGCTTAATAGCTGAAACTTTCCCTAGACAAATAGTTTAGTCCTCACAAAGGAAGTAGCTACTCAGGTGCACATGGAGGTTTTTTAGGCTAGGCAGAAGGTCGAGGTTCTCTGATTAACACTCACCAGACGACTCGGATAGCTAAATCAGACTGTGTTCAGAGTGAAGACAGTTCCACTATCAAAATTTTATTAGTGAATTCTCAAAGCATTTGTAACAAAGCTTCCAAATTTACTACACTCCAGGAAACTACTCACGCTCAAATTATTCTCGGCACTGAGAGATGACTGAAACCCCAAGTATGAATCTCTGAGATAGTTAGTGATTCATGGAACGTGTATCAAAAAGATAGATTAGATGCTCCAGGAGGAGGAGGGGGGGGGGGGGGGGTGTTCATTGCAATTGACTAAAACATTGTCTCAGTGTGGCATTGAAGTTCCGTGGTCGTATATAAGAAGGCTAGGTGAAATCAAGTTAATTTTTGGATGATTTTACAGGCCATCCAATTCCACTGTGATGGTTTTAGAGTCAATGGCAGACAGTCTATGACCAGTAGTGAGGAAATACATACAAGTAATACTAGTTGGAGGTGACTTTAACCTACCAAGCATAGACTGGGATGTCTATGGATTCATGACAAGGGGGCACAGTGAGTCAGTCTTGTAAAGCCTTTTGGACACATTTCCTTAAAACTGTCTCGAGCAGTTTTTTCAACAGCCAACACACAATGGAATTATTTTAGACCTTGTTGCTACACACAGGTCTAGGTGAAATCAAGTTTATTGTTGGATGTTTTTACTGGCCACCCGATTCTGCTGTGATGGTTTTAGAGCCAATAACAGAAAGTCTACGGTCAGTAGTGAGGATATACACATATCATGTAATATTAGTTGGAGGCGACTTTAACGTACCAAGTATAGAGTAGGATGTCTATGGATTGATTACAGGGGGTACAGACAGACAGGCCTGTGAAGTTCTTTTGAACATGTTTTCTGAAAACATATCTTGAGCAGCTTTTTCAAGAGCCCACATGCAATGGAAATATTTTTGGATCTTGTAGCTACAAACAGGCCTATCCTAATTGACAGTACAGAAGCAGGGAATAGTGAAAACGTCATTATGGAGACTTGGGTTACTAAAGTTAATAGCTCCATAAAGAAGACTACAACAGTATCTTTGCTAGAAAGAGCAGATAGACAGTTGTTAGCATCCTACTTAGACAATGAATTGACATAATTTTGTTCCAGTACGATGGACGTAGAGAAATTATGGGCGAAGTTTAAACGGATCGAAAAGCATACTCTGAAGAAGTATGTGCTGAGTAAGTGGACGAAAAAGACTGACCACAGTTTAACAATGAAATTCAAAAAATGCTGAGGAAGCAAATGCTGTTGCACTCTCGGTTCACAAGAAAATGCACAAATGACAAGAGGCAAAAGTTGAAAGAAATTCATGCGCCTATAAAAAGATTTATGCGTGAAGCTTACAGCAACTACACCATCACCCCTTAGCAATAGATCCTGCGAGAACTCAAGAAAATTCTGGCCCAATGTAAAATTGCTAAGTGGGTCTAAGGCTTCTAGCGAGTCACTCGTTGGCCAGTTTGGTGTGATGGTAGATGATAGTAAAAGTAAAGCCAAATTTTGAATTTCTCATTTAAGAATTTGTTCACATAGGAGAATCGTACAAACATACCATTGTTTGACGAACATACAGAGTCCCATATGGAGGACAAAGAAACCAGCATCACTCGTGTATAGAAACACATGAGAATTGAAAGCAAATAAGTCGCTGGGGCTTGGGATCCCAATTTTGGTGTTACAAAGAGTACCCTAAAGCAATGGCCCCTTACCTAGCTTCCATTTATCGTGAATCTCTCACCCAGCGCTAAGTCCCAAGCGACTGATAAGAAGTGCAAGTGACTTCTGTATACAGGAAGGGTAAAAGAACAGACCTGCAAAATTACGGATCATTATCCCCAACTTTGGTTTGATGCAGACTCCCTGAACATATTCTCAGTTTGAATATAGGGAAAAGTTTCTGTCCACACATCAGCACGGTTTTAAAAAGCATCGCTCATACGAAATTCAGCTTGCCCTTTTCTCACATGAGATCCAGTGAACCATGGATGAAGGGCAACAGGCAGACCTCATATTCCTACATTTCTGGAAAGCATTTGACACGGTGCCACAATGCCGACAGTTACCAACAGTACAAGCATATGGAATACGTTCCCAGGTATGTGAGTGGATCAACGACTTCTTGAGTAACAGAACCCAGTATGTTATCCTCATTTGGTGAGTGTTCGTCAGAGATGGGTATTGTCAGAAGTGCCCCGGAAAGTGTTATTTTCTATATACATAAATGATCATATGGACAGGGTAAGCAGCAGTTTGTGGCTGTTTGCTGACAATGCTGTGGTGTATGGGAAGGTGGTGTCATTGAGAGACAATAGCAGGATACAAGATGACTTACACAAAATTTTTAGCTGGTGTGATGAATGGTAGGTAGCTATAAATGTAGAAAAATGAAAGTTAATGCAGATTAGTATGAAAAACAAACCCATAACGTCCAAATACAGTATTAGTAGCGTGCTGCTCGACACAGTCATGTACATTAAATATCTATGTGTAACGTTGCAAAGCAGTATGAAATGGAGTGAACATGTAAGGACTGCATTAGGGAAGGCAAATGGTCGACTTCGGTTTGTCGGGAGAATTTTACGATAGTGTGGTTCACCTGTAAAGAAGACATCATACACGGCACTAGTGTGACCCATTCTTTAGTACTATTTTGAGTGTTTGGGGTCCAGGGCAGGTCAGATTAAAGGAAGTCATCAAAGCAACTCAGAGGTGGGTTGCTAGATTTGTTACCAGGATGTTAGAACAACATGCATGTGTTAACAGAGATCCTTCAGGAACTGAAACAGAAATCCTTGGAGGGAAGTAGACGTTCTTTTCAAGGAACGCTATAGAAAAAATTTAGAAAACTGGCGTTTGAAGCTGACAGGAGAGCAATTCTATTGCCACATATGTACATTTCACCTAAAGACCATGAAGATAAGATTAGAATGATTGGGGCTCATATGAAGGCATACAGACAGTCATTTTGCTCTCGCTCTATTTGTGAATGAAGCAGAAAAAGAAAATAACTAGAAGTGGTACAGGGTACCCTCTGTGATGCACCTTATGGTGGTTTGCAGAGTATATATGTAGGTGTAGATGATATAGATACAGAACTCTTCCCATTAAGGGAATGCGGTAATTACGGAACATCTAATGCCTGATGTATGTATAGATAACTTAAAGAGTCAAACTGTAATATACTTGAAAACCATTTGAAGCCTGCAATCAGATCGAAATGTCACAGTTTGTAGCGTATTTGTGTACTGTTGTTACAGCAACAACACAGGGACATTCACATTCTAATGAACAATGCAAGCAACTAGTGGTCTCATTTCAAATATCTACTACATTCTGTACATTAACCTGATCAAGCTTCAAGTAGCAAGTGTAGGTGTGATACCTCAAAGGAAGAAATAGGTGTCACACATTTGATGATGATGTGTAAGAGCTAGTACATATGAGATTATGGAATGCCTGAAGCTTCCTTTTCCCACATCATGCGAACAACCAACACAACGAAAAAAAACTGGCACATTTGCACTGATTTCAATGCATACTATCTCAAAAGGCATGCATGTTCCACAAATAATAAAAATGATTACATTAATTTCTACATTGCCTCCGCAGCCGAATGATTAAGGCTGCCGCCTACAGTGCTTAAGGGCCTGTGTTCAATTCCCGGTACCACCTGAGATTTCAATTATCTCTCTCTCTCTCTCTCTCTCTCTCTCTCTCTCTCTCTCTCTCTCTCTCTCTCTTTTTCCCCTCCAGGGGCAGAGACATCTGGAATGGGGTCCACTCATGAGGATGATGATGATGAGGAGGAGGAGGAGGAGGAGGAGGAGATGAGTGTTTAACGTCCCGTCGACAATGAGGTCATTAGACATGGAGCACAAGCTCGGATTAGGGAAGGATGGGGAAGGAGAGCGGCTGTGCCATTTTCAAGGAATCATCCCAGCATTTTCCTCAACCAATTTAGGAAAATCACGCTGCCCGCACACAGATTTGTACTGTCATCCTCACGAATTCAAATCCAGTGTTCAGTGTGCTAACCACTGCGCTACCCTACTCAGTGGGTCCACTCAGCAGCATAAAGACAAATAAGGAGCTGCTTGGATAAAGTATCAGCATCATCAGGATTCAGCTACTGGCAATAAAAGCTGGAAGAATTGGCAACAGTGTGTTCCTCCTCCTAACATGGAGCAGCAGTCGGAACAGACTTTAGGACTAATCCCTTTGTGGCGTTCACATTTATTAATCACTAACTCTGATTCTTATGAAGCAAGTCGTGTACAGCTGCTTACAACTCAATAGTCCAGCATGCATCTTCATGTTTTCCTTGCACATTTACTGACACGCAAGATTTTTGGTAAGCAGCCATAGGAACTCATTTCTTACAATAATACTTCAGAATGCCTTTCAGCCATCTTTAGCGTAAGCCAACAAGTCAGCTCACTCAGAAGTTGGCCAGAAGATTTAAAGGCAAAATATCAGTGAAAGAAATGTAATTACTGTAGCAGCAGGGTCAAAATCTAATGCATCAATCATCCAGTACTATTCCTTGCTTCTTCTCGTTGTCTCAAAATAGTTTATGATATAACCTAGATCTTTGGAGCATAATTTTCTGCCAAGGCAGAATTTTCCTGCTCTGTTGGGAAAAGCTCCCTGGCTAGAATTATTTTCATTATTTGGATCTCAATGAGATAACCTTGGGTAACTGAACTATGTTGTCATATTTTAACCACATCTGCCAAATGTACAAGGGTTGTTCAATAAGTAATGCCCCACATTTTCTTTCTTTTCTCAGAACATATTAATTGTTAAGAGTCAGAATTTGGTGACAATATACATCAACATGCCTTGTCCATGTCCTATTTCTCTACGTTGTCTCCATCACGTTCTATGGCCGTACGCCAACTTTGGGGAAGAGCATGTATCCCCTGATGGTAAAAGCTCTTGTCCTATAAGCGTAGGCATGTTTTCACTGCATGACTTCTTCAAAGTACGATCCCTGTAAAGAATATTTAAGCAGCCCAAAGAGATGGTAGTCCGAGGATGCCATGTCCGGACTGTAGTGTGGATGAGGCAATGAGGTCCAACCCAATTTGGCGATGTGTTCCCAGGTTCTCAGACTTGTGCGTGGCCGTGCATTATTGTGTTGGAGCAAGATTTCGGCTGGATTCTTGTCGAATCGAACATGTCAGAACCTGTTCTTGACTTTATTCAGAGTCTTCACATATGCCTCTGAATTCATGGTTGACCCTCTTGGCATCACATCCACAAGAATGACGCCATCACAATCCCAGAAGACTGTCGCCATGACTTTTCCGGTAGAGGCTGTTGTCTTGAATTTCTTCTTTTGTGGTGAATGAGGATGATGCCACTCCATGGGCTGTCTTTCTGCTTCTGACACAAAGTGGTGCATCCAGCTTTCGTCCCCTGTAATGATCCGTGGCAGAAAGGCTTCTCCATTGGTCTCAAAACGCTCCAACAATTCAAATGAAATGACCGTTCTTTGAATTTTGTGGCCCACTGTTCGCATTCATGGAACCCATTGTGAGGACCTCTTTGAATATCCAAGTCTCAATCATTGCAGACGCACTTCCAATCTTGACCGACAAATGTAGAGCCAACTGTCGAGCTGTGATGCACCTGTCAGCACGAATGATGACATACAGACATGCTGAATCATCTGCATGATTCAGCATGTCTGGAGCAGTGGCTGTTACAGGACGCCCAGAGTGTGGCTTATCATGGGGCTCTGTTTCTGCATTTCCTAACGCTGTAACTTTCTTTACCCATTGTCTAACTGTACTCCTTTCAACTACACCACCACCATACACTGCACACATACGTTTATGGATGTTCATCACAGTTTCTTTTTCTGCACACAAGAATTCAATAACAGCACACAGCTTGTAATGTGAGTTGTATGTAGATGGCATTTTGACACTGTACTATGGCTCTGCCATCTGCCAGAATGGTTTGAAACTTCACCAGCAGATAGAACAAACATCAGATGTGGAGCACCAACAAGGATATTTGTCTATGTACTGTATTTACTTGAATCTAAGCTGCACTTTTTTTCCAGTTTTCCCAATTTAAAAAAACGCCTGCAACTTAAAATCGAGCACAAATTAAGCAAAAGTTCTGAAAAAGGTTGGTAGGTGCCACCACAACAAACTTCTGCTGTCGAATATATTTAGCGCTACACAGGCATGCTTTGCAGGCACAAAGATAAATACTGGTGCCAAAACCTTTGCCTCTGCCTCAGGAAATAAATTAAAAAAAGGTATAAGATGAGCTTTTCTTCTCCGTCCCCAGTTTCGACCACTGCATTTTCGTACATTATCCCATCAAGTAAATAGAAATTCCTTATTGTTCATGTTCGAATGGTCCGCCCCCAGTAGCTGAGTGGTCAGCGTGACAGAATGTCAATCCTAAGGGCCCGGGTTAGATTCCCGGCTGGGTCGGAGATTTTCTCCGCTCAGGTACTGGGTGTTGTGTTGTCCTAATCATCATCATCTTCATCATCTCATCCCCATCGACGCGCAAGTCACCAAACTGGCGTCAAATCAAAAGACTTGCACCAGGCGAACTGTCTAAAATCTTCGAATGTAGCAGCCTTTCAAATATTTCTTTTGCAGAAGAAAGTTCTAATCGTGCTGCAGGTCTGCGACTGATGAGAGCAACATCAGGAGATGGCAGTACGAAAGCATTTAGTGGGCCAATGTGCGGCCAATATAATGCACAAGAAGTGATTTTAAATGACTTTGAGGAACAGTGTCGGAAATTCCTGTCTGTGAATGCCGAAATTTTAAAAATTAAGGCACATGAAATTGCTAGAGAGCAAAAAATTGAAAATTTTAAGGCTAGTCGCAGCTGGATTGATCTGTTTATGAAGCGCTGGGGTTTTTCACTTCGGAGGTGAACTTCAGTCGCACAGAAGCTGCTGAAAAATTATGAAGAAAAACTTTTGGAATTTCAGCACTTCGTAATTAGGCGGCACACAGAAAAGCAATACCTTCTTGGCCAGATAATAACTGCTGACCAAACTTCCACATATTTTGACATGCCGTCAAATTATACGGTTGATGCCAAAGGAAAGAAAGACATAAGTGTTCTTACATCAAGGGGTGAAAAAACAGCAGACGTCCGTCATGCTAGCTTGCACAGCAGATGGACATAAATTACCCCCATTCATAGTTATCAAGCAAAAGACTTTCCGAAATCAGAAGTGTTTCCAAAAACTGTAATTGTACGAGCAAACGAAACTGGGTGGTTTTCGGAGGACATGGTACTGGAACGGATTAGGCACGTGTGGAATCATCTTCCTGGTGCAATGCTTGGTCTACGCAGTCTGTTGATATTAGATGTGTACGCAGGCCATACAACACCTGCAGTAAAACGAAAATTAGAGGAAAGCAAAACGGACTTGGCAGTAATTCCAGGCAGGATGACGTCAATTCTGGAACAACTTGACCCCTGTCTGAATAAACCATTTAAGGACAAGCTTAAATGCATGTACACAGACTGGCTTTTGAAAAGCGATAGACAACTGACACCAACAGGACGTGTAAAACGCGCAAGTTTGTCGCAAGTGTGCCAATGGATTTATGATGCATGGAAGTGTGTACCAAATCAGACTGTGCAACAAGCATTTAAAAAATGTTCGATATCCAATGCACTAGATGGTATACAGCACTAGATGGTATAGAGGACGATGCTCTGTATGAAGAAATGAGCAACAAAGAATTGAGAGAGAGTGCTTCAGAGTCATGACTGTTATTTTAAACATTTTGTATAAGATGTATTACAAACATAATAAAATTTTCTTTTAAATTTCAGCGTTTAGTTTCTAAGTTATTTTCATTCTTATTTTATAAGTGTTGCTACTCTGCATTGCACAGGATAGAAAAGCGTGGAGAGCTGCATCAAACCAGTCTGTGAACTGAAGACAACAATAACACACACTGCATTTGAAGTCATCACTGAAAATGTACTATGGAAATCCGACTGGCAAGACTGTTTGGGATGTATGTAAATATGGTCAACTCTACGTTCTGAATTTTTTCTTACCTGTGACAAGAGATGGTTAATAATAGGAACTTTTATGAATCGTGAATCACATGCAGTATTCTCTTCACCATAAGAATAATATGAATGTAAACATTATTACTTGTATTCCTTCGTGTTTGCTGCTATCTCATTTAAATCCTGTCTGTCTAATAAACTACGAAACTAGAGTGAGACAACAGCAAACGCAGAAGGATATACACATCATGTCATGTTTATATTCATATTATTCTTATGTTGAATAGTGATACGGTCAGAAATGAAGCACGGCAACTTACTAGATTTTTAAATCTAAGATGACTAATTTCTGTTCAGAATGTAATGTAATAAAGAGGCACCTGCAAAGATTTTCAAACAGAGAAAAATTTTCCCTAAACTCTCGTTCAGAACATCGTCTATCATACGCACTCTATTATTTGGTTCTTGTTGATCATTATCAAAGAAAGCACCAGTAACAAATAGCATTCTCTTGCCATTCTTTCACTAATGAGACAATTACTCTCTTTTTTTTTTTAATTGTAAGTGGCAGTAGTGCGCACAGAAGCAAGCCATCCCGCGAGTGGCGACAGGTCGTAAACACTCATTATCTGAATGCGACAAACAATGCATGACACAGTACAATAACACATTTTCAGCTTAGAGTGACACAAACACCTATAACAAAGAGAACGGCACTTATCAGATCAAAGCAAAATAAGCAATCAATTCAAACCAGACGAAGCACATGAAAGAGGAGGGTGCCCATATAAATATGGACAGAGCACCTAACGCATAGCAATGGTTACCTGGTAAAGCTTAACTGCAAAGCTTACAACTCGAATCAAACTACTGTAGCTGTGTCTTCAGCCATTCGACCTAAATTGTGTCTCATGTTACAATGGACCAGCTTTGTTTCGATTTGGAGGTGCGGTCTAAAACTTTTCTCTCCCCTTGAATTTTGAGTCTCAAATTTCGGGTGTGGCTTAGATTCGGGATTTTTTTTTTCCTTGATTTACAGTCTCATTTTTCAGGTGCAGCTTAGATTCAAGTAAATACGGTATATTAAAGGATTAAAGGGGGGGGGGGGAGCATTACTTACTGAATGACCGTCATACATTTTCTTTCAAAAAAGTATGGATTTGTACTCTTTTAGGGTTTTACTACAAGTATTGTTACTTCTCATAATTACATGTGTACTTGTAAAGAAACTAAGGGCACTTAATATATCCAAAGTATGAAACTTTTTAAAAAATTTCCACTTACTCCCTCAGTGCGGACTGATAACAGATTAACACTTCTTCTCGGATTTTAGCATTTTTGTGAGTAAATGCTAATGTCAACTTCTCAAACAAGTAATATGGTGATGAAATTTCTCTCTCCAAAAGTTTCAGAAGGAAAAGCTGAGCTTTCTCTCTCACGACTTCTTTATTGTCGCCTGAAATACAAACATACTAGATATTATTATTAATTCCTTACATATCTACTAATCTGAAACTAATGCCATGACCATTTTTTCTAGCTCTGATACTTTTTCAATACACATATTCTTACCAAAAATTAATTATGATAACTGTTAAAATTATATTGGAATAATTATTGTGAAGTCACTTAGACTTGCAACGTCCACACCACATACACTTTTCTATACATATCATAAGCTCAAAAGTCATTCCCAACCATACACAATTACAAACTTGTATTAAAGCATTGACATCTCAAATGCTAGATAGGTCATTATTTCACAGCATACTACATTTTTTGGTAAACTCTACCTACTATAGCTGCATAACACTTAATGTAAGCTGCAGCTTGTAGTCTTTTTGCAGAGCCGGCCAAAATATATAAAATGTGTGTCTCAATAATAGATTACAGAATTTAAATTCTCAGGACACATTTCAAATATTTTCCACACAAATTTACTTAATGACAGACAACACTTTTGGAACTGTTGGATATAGAGTGATGTTTTTCAAACTGGTAATAGCTAATCTTAAGACTGTTCCTTCAAATGCCTGTTAGCCCCATGTATTAGAGGTTTAGGGTATTTGCTTCTGTGGATTACAGTTCTTACAGAGGTACTGAATGTTCTGTCCAGTCAGCCTACGGGTGACCTACCAACGTGGACACGATTTTCACATTCTGCTACTTACAAGTGAATCAACAAAGTGGTTGAACTTTTTCTATCAAATTTCTGTCTCTGTATATCTCTATTACACTTTACCATGTCTACGAATATTTAATATTAATATTTTGGTGGTGGTGATCACAATTTTTTGTTTCTGGCATTGGCATTGGAAATTCTAACTGCCATAGGAAAGGCATGCTAAGTTTGTAAATACCTCACTAGAGTGCATAAGACTACAGTAACCTAAGTGGCGCCACTAGAGCAAGTTTCATGAGTGATTAAAAGTAATAAGCATACAAAACATGTTGCAAAGAATTTTCTTGCTTACAGCATTTACGGGATAAAGCTCTCTATTTCTTGCTTCAACATTGTTTGCCTACCAACAAGGAATCTAAAGCTTAATGCACAACACTGGACAAAGCACATATATTCCCTGTAGTAAGAGACATTAGCATGTTCTTTCCCTGCACGCATAATCTAAAACAGGTTATATAATATGGACTATTCATATCATCACACTGGTCGATCAACAGTATGAAATAACACAGAATCCTACATGTCATGGCCTACATAGTTCATTTCTGGAAAAAGTGGACAAAACATGTTCTTTTCCTGTACTCTTCCTTTTGATTGTACACAGCATTCTACTGAATTGATTTGAAGAATGTTACACAAATACCTTTGACATGCTTTTCAGACACCCATCTCTTAAATTACAAGCATCACTTCCTTGTAGTTTTGTCTCTTCCTGAGGCACACCTCTGGAGCCTGATGGCTTCTCAAGATCAACTGTCCCCTCCTCCTCAACACCAAGTAACATGTTATTTGTTGGCGTACACAAATTTTGTCAACGAACTTGAATGTCACATCTTGTATCATGGTCCTATCCAAAATAAAATTAAGATGAAATGGATGCAGCCTTATCACTCTGTTCAGACAAATTGGATCTACTTTCCCCACCACTCACTTCTTGTACTGATTCAGTGTTGTGGTCACTAGTAGTCATATGTGATCAATTTCACCTCGTCCTCCTCCTCAAGTCACTACATAATACAATTCTTATATTTTGTCATCTCTGTCTTCTTGCGTTTTGACATTTTACTCGTTATACACACACTGATCAGCCAGAACATTACGACTACCAACCTACTATCGATATAAACCGGTCAAGGTGACACCAGCATCACCTGGTGAGGAATGACTGCTAGTCAGACACACACACGGCGCATGTAGTATCAGTGAGCATGCTGTCCATATGCAGAATGGGCAAGACGCGTGATCTATTCGAGTTTGCTGAAGAGCAGACTGAGATGGCCTGGAAGCTTGGCATGAGCATTTTGGAAACTGCATAACTTGTCGGGTGTTCAACGAATGCTTTGGTGAGTGTCTCCAACATGTGGTGAAATAAAGGTGAAACCATGTCCAGACATTGTGGGGTTAGGTGGCCACCCCTCATTACAGATGTTGAACCTTGGCTGGGCAACTGGTAAACCAGGACAAACGACAAACTGTGGTGGAATTACCACCAGACTTTAATGCTGGGCAGATTACAAGTGTGTGTGAACACACAGTGCACCAAACACTATCAATGATTGGCATCTGCAGCCAATGACCCCTGCATGTGCAAATGTTCACCCCACAACATAGGCAAGCGCTACTGAAATGGACACATGACCATTGACAGAGGCAGAGCGTTGCATTGTCTGATGAATCCTGATACCTTCTCCTTCATGCTGTTGAGAGGGCATGAATCCGTCATCATCCTCGGAAACAACTCCTTGACACCTGTACTGCCGGACTGAGACAAGCTGGCGGCAGCTCCATTACACTCTGGGGAACATTCAAGTGGGCATCCATGGGTCCAATGGAGCTCATGCACGGAATCATAATGGCCAAGGAGAATCGTACAATGGTTGTAGTCCACGTACATCCCTTCATGACGATCATGTTTCCAGGTGGCACTGGCATTTTTCAACAAACTAATGTGCAAAATGACAAGTTCAGGAGTGTGCTGGAGTGGTTTAAGGAACATAGTTGCAAGTTCCAATCAATGTGCTGCCCCCCCCCCCCTCCTCCTCCAACTTGCCAGACCTGAAACTGATTGAACACATCTAGGATGTGATTGAATGTGGCGGCAGCACTCATCTGCTGCCCCCCCCCTCCCCCAAATTTACGAGAATTAGCTGATTTTTGTGTGCAGATGTGGTACCAAAACCCTCCAGCAACCTACCAACACCTCGCTGCTTCTATGTCATGATGTGTCGCCGCTGTTATCCATGTTTAGGGTGGACAAACCGGATGTTAGGTATGTAGTCATAATGTTCTGGCTGATCAGTGTACAGGAATGTAGATAACAAATGCCACCCAAGCACACTACTCCAAAGAGAATTTATTTCTTAGAACTGTAGACAGGAACAGCAGTGTGCTAGTGCTGTCACAATAGGCATCAACAATAAATATTCAGCTTCTAAATGGTGCTGGTGCGAGTCCAAAAATCAACACGCAGTGTCACAAAGAATATCACAAGGGGGGGGGGGGGGGGGGGGGGGGACCTCTTACCCACATGGTTAATCTACGGTTTACTAAAACATTCAATACTGCTTTGCCAATGCACAACCAAACTGTCACTTTTAAACCTAGCCCAGACCTCAGGTTACAATACATAATTTTTTTACCACATCTAAGATTTTGTATTCGCATTTGTTGGTTTCACCAACACACAACCAAACTGTCATCTTATAATCTAATCTAGACTTTGGGCTACTCTACAGATCAATCTGTCATTGCAAAAACTAATAGACACAAACGTGGAAAAAATTGCAATAAAAAGTAATGAGAGTTGTATGTATGTAACCTCTCAGCATGAGTTGCCTTTGTTTATTACTACTTTCACTGTTCAGTAATTGTAACCAATGTGCTTCTCGTAACATTGCATGTGTTGGGTTCACTGAATCACAACTGAACTATCATCTTCCAACCTAACCTAGATCTCGGGTGATACTACAGATCAGTCTGTCATCACAATCTTCATCCCATAGTTGTAATTAAAAATACAGAATCTGTGAAGGAGGGAATTAAGAACATTTCACCTCCAAATGTAACAGAAACTGTGGTAACAGAAACTGTGGTCTATGTAATGTATTCAAAGAAATGGCAGTGAGCAATCAACTGTACTAGCAACAGTGTGGAAGGTACAGGAAAATAAATAATGTGTACATGAAGACAGTAGCTCTCACAAAATACGTAAATAAGGCTGGCTCATTTTGGCTTCAAATATAATTCAAACAATGTGCTGCACTGTATTGTGCAGTGCAGTGATCTCTTACTGTTGTCAAGTGCAGTTAGTGCAAGCACTTTTAGCACTGTCTTTAAAAGTGATTTTATGCTTCACTCTCACATGAATGAAATTTTTGTCTGTCGTTCTCTCACTAGTATGACTGGACACAGTTTGAAATAAGAACTGTGCCTGTAAAAATGTGCTCTTTTGTAATACTGAGATATACAGCTATTGTCTGATGCGGTATTACTCCGAAAAAACATTTGTAGGACACTCGCTTGTGCTGTTCGTATAGTATAATGTGCAGCATGCTAGCTTCTAAGGCAGGGAGTTGAGCCACACCCAGATTGAATCTGCCTGAGTGTCGTTTTTAGGTGGTTTCCCATGCTTATTTAGGCGAATGCAGGCATAGTTCCCAAATTCTGCCTCAGTGAACACGAGACACAAACAGTTAAAATACGATAAGACAAAAAACAAAGTCTAGAGAATTCAAATAAAAATGGCGCACATGAACTCCATGTCATAGTTTAAACTGACAAGTGGGGCGACAGGAAGTGCATCTGGCAATGAGGTTACATAATAAAATACAATTAGTGAAATCTGCACAAGTGTACCCTTTACTATAGGGGATAATTGATATGGAAAAGTAATGGCCCACTCTTCATACCTCTAAACACCCATCTCCCCATCTTTTAGCTGTTCCTGCTGAACTTTCTCTTACCAAATTGTGACCCATCAATTTCCTCTACACTACCATACCAATTAAATTTTTCATTCTGCTAGAGACCAACTGCAGCATAAATGTCTCAGCAGAAGTACCTACAATCAACACTGTTTTGTTTCAGTACAACTACCTAACTACATATGATGCCATTTCTGAGCACACACCTCCCCCCATACACACAACCACTGAGCAGCAAACAGCTCAGAAGGCTCGATTTAAGAGAACTGATATCTATAACACACTGAAGAACTGGAAACTACACAAAGAACTACCACCACACCACAAACAATTTGCAAATAATATCCAATAGTTCCAATTTTGGAGCTCAAAATGCAGCATCCCTTTCACACCTACAACACTAAGTAACATTTTCACTGGGCCAAATTTAAAATCTGATGACTTACCTAGTCTGTCAACCACAGGAGATATTACCATATGCAAATACGGTTTGAAATCTGTACCCATACGATCAGCAAAATTTGTCAAAACATCAATTGAGTTCTGTGACACCTGTAAAATATAAAATGAAAATTAATGGGAGGAACAAAAGGTAACCACATAGCTGAAGTGCTGATAGGCACATAAACAAGGGTGAAAATGCTGTTGACCACACAATATAAAATCTTTTAAAGTGCATACTGTGATTGTGCAGGCTTGCCAAGTGTGATAATTCTTGGTAGTCTCCTTGGGATACAAAAATCAACACGACTCAATATTTCAGGAAGCCATCTGTCTGCTGCGTTCAGGAGGGATGTGCTGCCTTTTAACTAAATGTATTGTACTTATCACTTTCATCTCATTGGCCAAATTATTATACAATTTAATCCCTGATAAAAATGCTGTTTTCAGTTTTTTGATAAACAAATCAAACAATGGAAAATCCAAGATGAAATGTACAATTGCCTGAGACTGAAGTTTTGTGTGTGTGTGTGTGTGTGTGTGTGTGTGTGTGTGTGTGTGTGTGTGTGTGTGGAGGGGAGGGGGGCACATTGGCGTGAGTGTGTGGTTATCGTCTAATTTTGTTGAAGGCCTTACTGGCCGAAAGCTGTATTTGTGACTGTCTTTTTGTTGTTCCTATCTACAACTCAGAATTTCCGCTACATGGTGAGATATACTAATGTTTTTCCTTAAATGTGCACCAGACTGTTCGATGAAATCACTCGGTACAGTGGAGATGCCTTTTTTTAAAAAAAATATTTCCTCAGAATGAGCTTATTAGTAACTAATTACTATTTTTGGGCCTTTTCTTATTGTCTGACAGAATTACATCCATTTTTTGTGTATTTCATTCCCAGAAAACACTGAATTGAGTGTACATAAGAATAAAAAATCGCCAAAAGGTACTGACTGTTACCAAAAGCGTATAACATGACAGTGGCATTCTCTGTGCCAGTATCTCCATTTGTTAACTCTAAACCAACTGACCGTCAATATTCATCCTTAACAACTTTGTTTGCTACACAAGCCATAGATTTATTGTTAACACTTAATGGGGCAGTTGGTTCCCTCCTCAAGCTTAAATTCGTGTTACCTTTTCCCCTTACATTCAATGTTAATTTAATAATACTGTCAAAATGTATGTCTCTTTGCTGTTTCACTGGCATTCACAAAAAGAAGTGCCAGTGCCTTTATCAGTGACTTCAATGTTACAGTTATCAACAAAGAAACATTTTCCTCCGTGCCTTATCCTGTTTGGAAAGTCAGTTAAATGGTGTCCACACTGTCAACTAGATGAGCAGTACACACACAAAATGATTATTTCTCATGGAGTCAAGCTTGGTCAGCTCAATGGCTCACATTTCAAAATGGTTGAGTGAAAGCATTACTATTTATTGTGAGCAGTCGAATTGCTGGATAAAACTAATCTATAATCAGGCACAGCATCAACTGGTAATAACTGTTCAAAGCAATCACAACGCCATCACCTATTATTGGCCATCTAACAAAAAAAGCTATGCTTTCATTAATTTACCAGGGATGCACGTGCAGAATGCAGCATCTTCACTGCTCTCGTGCAATCACCCATTGAACCACAGTGGTTCCAAGCATTAGTTCAGTTGAGCAATTAAGGTATCATTTTTTTGCAACAATGTTGGAGGGATTCAGATATGAGGCAACACAATACATGGATCCTGGCCTATTTTTAGGTTAGCAGCAGTCACATGTGCAAGGCATTGTCTTGCATCTTCAATGGTTTCTACTGATTTTCACTGACGGGGAAAAAAAAAACCAGTTTATGATGGTTGCTGCCAAAAATTACTTTGAAACCATAATGGAACAGGATAAAGTACAAATTTGGATTGTAAGGGATGTACCAATTCTACGATAAATATTCTAAAGAATTTTAAACAACAAGCTACATTTTCATCCAATAAGTATCCAAATATGTCTGAGAACTACTGTCAGTCTCTGTTGACAAACTCCCGTCTATGGACAGCTATGAAAGCAAATTGGTTCAATATTAGCCCATCTTTTGGCACCATGTTGAGTTGAAACATTAACTAGCTGAATGTTTTATCTAGGGAAGATAATGTACAATTTTATGTATCTAACTCATCACTTTTGTAACAACAGTATAAATGCTTAGTGAATATTTATTACTACCTCTTGTAAAAATATTTAACTTACCTTACTATTGCTTGACTGCATCCAGGGTACCATTGCATCCATGAAAAGGCCGATGTCTTCACATTCTAAACTGTTTTCTGGGTTTGATAAGTAGGCTAGTAAGTTATTTGTAACAGTTAGTTTTACTTTTGTATCTGAGGTACCTAACAGTTTATTAAAGTCATCTAAGGATTTTGGAGCAGCCATTTTCTTGGATTTCTTTCTTTGGAACCTGCAACAAAATTAGTAATGTGTCATCTATTTCAATTCTGGAAGAAAAATATGATTTACCAAATTCAACTTTTAATATGAAAAAAATAAGCTGCAAAAAAGATTTACAGTTAAGAAGAAAATCAACAACCTCCAAACATAAAACTTCTGTTCACAATTCAATCGATGTAAGTAAACTCACTACACACATTGTATTTTAATTTCAGATCTCTCTAGTCTGGTATTTTTAGGCTTGCTTGGTCACTGACTGGACAATACAACACCCCATTTACAATACAACAAAAGATTTTAATATGAAAACAACAGGATTTGCACACCCTATGTATTTTCATGCCCTGTTGGTTCCTTTTTCTTCTTTTTCTGATTGATATAGGGAGCTGCATTCTGCAATTAAGATGAGGGCAAGTGTAGCAAACAATATTCATTATTTCATAAAAAAAAAGAGCTAATACTACACGTCTTAATGTTTGAAGAGAAGCTAATTGGTCTAGTTTAAACCTACTCTATTCCAACAATTAATTCCTGTTACATAACACACATTTAACAAGAAGTTTGGGAGACATAAATCAGAAATTTGAAGTGGTCATTACCAGAGATTAAGAAGCTTTATAGAAACAGAAAGAGTTTTGTTGGTTACCTGCAGTACTGCAAAATCAATACATCAGTACCGCAGCATAGTGACACTGAGTGTGTGAGAATTACCCCCCCCCCCCCCCCCCCCACACACACACACACAAAACAGATGAGCCAAAACATTATGACCACCTGCTTAATAGCTTTTTTTTCCATTTCTAAAATGAAATGCATCATTGATTCTGCGTATCAGGGACCCCAACAGTTTGTTGGTAGGCTAGTGAAAGTATGTGGCATTAGATGTCTACATGCTGATCGTGTAGTTCGTGTAAATGACGGGATGCTGATTTGTCTATGCAGTGAGGCTACCTGATAGACCCAGATGGGTTCTGTAGCATTACGCTAGGCAAATGTGGTCGCCAAGACATCAATGTGAGTTCACCATAATTCCTTAATTCTCTCAAACCACAGTAGCACAGTTCTGGCTCCGAGACATGGACAAGTATACTGCTGAAAGATGACATCACCATTGGGGAAGGCATCCTGCATGAAGGGATGCAGGTGGTCACAACTGTCAGTGCGTCTTCAATTACTACCACAGATCCAATGCAAGAGCAGGAGAAAGTCTCCCATAGCATAATACTGCTCCCACCAGTCTGTACCCGTGGTACGCTGTACATTTCAAGCCACTGTTCACCTCAATGAAGGCATTTGTCGAGACAACCAGTTAGCTAGTGCAGCAAAAATGTGATTCACCTTAAGAGCTGATATGTTTCCATTGATCAACAGTCCAATCCCTGTGTCTCGTGCCCACTGCAAACATAATTGACGATGTCATCGGGTCAACATGTGAACACACAGGGGTGGTCTGCTGCAGAGCTCCATGTCCAACAATGTATGATGAATGGCGTGCTCCAAAACAATTGTGTGTACACCAACATTGTGCTCTTTTGGTAGGGATGCCTCAGATCACAATCTATCCTACTTTATACAACAGACAAGTCTCCGAATCACACATTCTGTGAAGAATCGTTGACATCCAACCATTTAGCATCTAGTGGTAGTTTGACTGTCCTCCTCCCTCTTTCCATAGATGCTCACGCCAGTAGCACATGAACATTCAACCAGTTTCTCCATTTTGGAGATACTCATTCACAGGCTCTGCATAATAATAATAATAATTTGCCCTTTTTCAAAGCTGCTTACCTCAATGGATTTCCTTATTTGCAGTTCATGTCTTCACTACGGTGATCCCCAGTCTGTGTCAGCTCTCCTTACATACTTTTGTTACCGTGCCATGTGCCTTCAACGGCACCAAGCGGCATCCAACATCACAGTGGGCAGAGATCATAATGTTGTGGCTTATCAGTGTATGTATGTGGGGGGGGGGGGGGATGATGATCTCAGATCAATACCGAATAGCTACAGAATTATTTGCAAACCAAAATTAGATAAGCTTGTTAGACGAGGTTATGTGGATATAAAATAATGAAGCTACAGCCATAAACTGCTTGCAGTTCATTCCTAAATTTAAGAGCAATGTGGGCAAGTTATCTGATAACTTTCTGTTGTGTCAGTTTGCCTTTTTATTGAGATACCTAAATGCTGAGGCTTGCATATCTTGCTGTCACACTGCTCAACATATTCCTTGCACTGTGACAAATTTTTGCCATACCATCTGCAGCAACCCAGCTTACCATACACAACTTCTCAATTACATTCAGTGGTGAACTGTCAACAGCAGCCAGTGATTCACAGAATTGAATCGTGCTTGGTTGGTTGAGCTTGATGGAAGAGGGTGTGTGGTATAAAAATAATCAAGCTTCAGATAAAAAAAAATTTTCTCCATGTGTGATTTTAATTGTCATACCAGATGCAGAAGTACTGATACAGGCCACATTATTTAATGATAGAAATGGCTGATAATGTAGAAATTATTTCTCCTGCTTTCTGCATTTCAGTAACTAAAAGATTCAAAGTCTCAAGTTTTAACATGTCTAGCTATAACCCATACGACAACTGAAGATTCTCGGTAGTTTAAATGGGCTTTGAATGGTCGCTTTGCAAGTCTGCAAATGTAAAATGATTTTGTTTATGTTTTTATGGCAATGTCTCTGTGCTGGCACAGTCGAAGTTGGAGCAGCCATTTGTAATTTGGGGCTGAAAGATGGAAACAGCATTGGTAGCTATTGGAGATCTTGTCTGGAGCATACAGCATAGAACTGTACTTTGAAGACTGAATTCCTCCCTCCAGTTAATGTTCTTTTCACAAGAGATGTGATAGCATGACTTAAAAAAAAAAAAAAAAACTCAAATCTGCATTATAAAATGCATAAACAAGCTCACTTTCAGAAGTTCAAATTCCCACAATTCACATCATTACCTTCTGCATGCCTGTACCAAGTAATTTGTCCATTTTTTGCTATTAACAGTTCTTAACAGTATATAATTAACTTTCCCACTCATCTAGGCATACATACTACGTATAAACAAGTGTAAATTTTGTGGTTACTACCCCATAAGTTAACGGAGGTACACAATCATACGATTAATCAACGTGCTAAATTACATTGACACTGCTGGAGTTGGTATTTGAGCTTAACTACACATCTATAAGATGTTATAAATAACGCTCTTTCCTAAGCAGTTTTCGTAACGTGTGAGCAATCATCACAGTATCCCAGTACAACACTTTTCATGCCATGAATCTGTTATGCTAAAAGATTACACTGTCACAGTGGAAAATCCAGGATAGAATAATGACAGATAATAAATGATAGACTGCTGCGCACGCACACACACACACACACACACACACACACACACACACACACACTCTCTCTCTCTCTACTATCTCTGGCTGCTGAGGCTGGACTCATTATATATTTAGTTTCTACTGCAACAATTAGTAGTGCAGTATGGACACTATCCAGATTTTTTACAGGATGCATATTTTCATGGTTTAAAAACCATCACAAACGTTTTATGACAATTTAAATATAATCAGTACTTGACATTTCCCTGAATTCTTGAAAACTCTACTACTTCTATCAGAAAGTAAGGAAGATTAGGATTTATTATACCACCATGATAAGGTTATTAGAGATTAGAGTTAAGTTCTGATAGCACAAAAATAGGGTTGGAATTTGTTCTGTCCTTAAAGCATACCATCCCAGTACTGCCTTAATAAAATCAGGGAAATCAAACAAACCTATATGTTGATGGACATACAAGAATTTGAACCAGGCCACTCCTGAATGTGAGACCAATACCTTAACCTTGTTTGGTCCCTCAGTCAGATCTGATTGTGTACTTTTATTTATGAAGTAATAAGTGGCTGGGTAGGTCAGTTCAAAGATCAGAGCAAAACAAGGGAATACCAAGTCTAGTGATGCCATAGCTATTAAAACATTGTGGTGTTCAAACTGATGTTTGGATTTAGGACAGGTGTATCTTAAAGAAGTGATTCATCAATTCCTATTTTGCCTTCATAAGCCGTAGCTAACAACACAGTCTAAACTGTATTTAAATACAATATACTAAATCATGTTAATGTTCTAAGAATGATCAATAGCTTCTCAAACATATATGTCGGTGCAGTAACGTCGAACATAAGTGTGACGTCCAGCATACTGAAATCTTCTAGGTACCCAAGGGTTTACAGTGATATAAAATGACTCGCAAGCATTTTTGGCGCATTGAAATGATCCACACAAACAATATGAACTATGCAGTACATAACTGTTAGTACTTTATCCTGGGTTTCTTTTTTATATTTAAAAAAAAAAAAAAAAAAACAATCAACTACATAACTCTTCCCAGCAGATTTTATTACTAAGTTCAGTAGCAACTAAAATATATTTTACTTATAAATTTGATGGTGATGTTTATTTCAACAACTATGTCACCCTTTTTATAGCCACAAATCTGTTTAAAAGTAAAAGTTAATTTCACTGAGTGAAATGATTTGAAAACCTACATACAAATTGTACTATTTCAATTGCAGTGGAGAAAAATTAGTTGACTCAATGATGGCAAATGCTTCACTATTCTGTGAAAAGAATAGCACTTCAAAAACAAGAAATTATTTAATGAACTAATGTTAATTTTGTATTAGGTCACCAAATTACTAGCGTAAACAAACACTTTTGATGGTATATAATCTTACCTATATAATAAACACAAATGGAACACTTCCATCCAACAAGATTGCTGAAAGGAATGAGCTCACAAGCAGACATTACTTTATTCTATACAAGTGTTTCACCTAAGATTTGAATGCTTCTGCAATGAACATCTCAGGTACCATGACTACCCAGCACAAGTAAATTTTGTAGTGGCTTTAGCTTAAGAAATTACAGTGAGAGATATATTAAATGAAGTAGAACCACTCTGCTCTCATTTTTTTTCTTAATTTCAACTCACTTACCTGTATCAAGTAATTTATTGCACCAGAAATGCAGCTAACCGTGAACTGGATAGATAGCAAGCCCTGAAAATCATATATACAACTTAAAGTTTCGCTACATGCAAGAAGGATATTATTATTATTATTATGAGAAAGTGATTTATGGTACAATACTGACTCATTTTTCACAGCAAACCTGAATCTCAGATTTACTTACATACACAACAACGTAAGAAAGAACGAATATAGATGTGAAATATCGCGACAAACTAAATTATGTTTAGAGCATACAATGATAGTTAACTCCTAACAAAATTTCTCATCAACATCATTTGGTTGCAGATGATAAGCTATCTTTAATAAATAACACACAAGTAGTCCTGAAAAACCATGCAAACCGAGTTTGAAGATATTAACAAAAAGAAACAAATTGTTTGTTTGAAATAAATATCCACATAATTTAGTAATCATTTAGTAAAAATGTTCACGTTACAGATTAAATAAAACAGAAACCCACTGATAATGGCACAGAGATGCTGAAACATGTTTGAGAACTTGGAAAAAAAAGGTGTTTTGCATCCAACAATACTGCACACACCTCCTCAAAGATACTGGAATGCCTCTACTCTTTCCAATACACATTCTCTTTAACCATATCATATTCAAGTAACAGTTCCCAAATACACATCCATCTCATTACAACTGCATTTGTATTAAAACTTCCATAAAACAGCAATGCTTACAGTACTATCAAAATTTTCTGCTCTATCAAAAACAACATACAAAGGATATGCCAAATGCTTCATCAGTCTCCATCCACAATATCATTCAAAGGCATACAGTTGATAAAACTATGAGGAAAAACACAAAGAAGAAGAAAAAATGGACTTCCATCAGCCAACTATGGAATATTCATTATACCTTATCACTTTTTATCCACTTTCAGATCTGTACTTAAACTGCAGGAACATTCACCACAAGACACAAAATGATGCAAGTCACGCATCAACATAAAAACACCCTTACTTCTATGCCACAAAAAAATAAATCCAATAGCATGACAGTTTACAAACATGCAGCTAAAATAACATACAACTAAATGGTAACAATTACATAGCGGGGGGGGGCTTCTATTTTTCAGGGTTTGTTTTTATAGCAAAAAATGGGTTAAATATGACATAAACATAGACATTGGGTTATGCTATAGCTCAATCTGTTACCACTAACTGGATTTGGCATTCATACTTTTTGGCTTCGTCAACTCAAAACTAAATTCTTACCTCCTAACCCAGACCCCAAGCTAAGCCATAGTCAATCTGTCACCACAACCAAAATTTCAGAGAAGGGAGGGGCACCAACAGCACACTCTAGCCTACACTAGTGGAATGAGGTCATGAAAAAGAGACATGCAAAGTACTCTACAAGCATCAGAACCTTAACCACCATACAAATGGAACAAATTCTTGTTTGTTTAATACTGTAACTGAAAACCTGATACATTAAATTACATGTTTCTATGATTATTGTGCATATTCTGTGAGTATACAACAATCAAAGAACATGTGTAATGATTATTCACCACTGAACCTCTGACAAAAGAAGCAAATTTGCTATGAGATATAAATAGCATATAAATTATTATAATGTACACACTGGCATGCCACAGCAAACAGAAACTCTCCACAACTAAGTAACTACAATGACAATTTCAGGATGTCTGCAGTAATTTTCTATCCATAGGCTACTGTTAACAAAACTGGGAGGAATCAATTTCATAGTAAAGTAAGCAGCAGTAGTTCATAATATCAGAACAGAGGATTACTGTTTTCACTTTTTATTCATGGCACTGTCTATACCGTAAAGCTTACGCAAACATAACAATGAGGCTGTTAAGAACTCCTTTGAATTACAGATTTACATTCAAAGTTATGAGGCCCCAAAATCTGATATACATTCTCCCTTAAACTTCGGCACATGCAAACACCTACATGACTGTCAGCAGTGTGCCTGTCTGCTTACAATGACAAAGGTATGTAAACAGACTACTACTTGAAAACTGAATTCATTAAATATGTTCCATTATTTTTCTGCATCGCTGAATATCAGTTCATGAACGTCTGCACTACCATAACATCACACTAGCACTCATCTGTGGCAATTAACAAGCAGAACTAAACAAGCAATGAAATCACAGAAGCAGACAAATGAATCATGAATAAAGGCGAGGCCATATTTGATTACTGCCACCACTAATAAAGGAACTACTAGGAGTACTATTATATGACTTTTAGGAGTCCCACACTTTTCTATATCAACTGCTGAACAGACAACCCTACAACAAATAATAGTTTACCATGGTTGTGGACCATCACTTACCTTAAAGAGAAAGGTGAGACTGAGTGATGGCCCGTTTCTTTTTCCTGCATTTCACACTTTCGCAAATTATTTCCATTAGTAGTTGTTATAACTTTTTAAACAGTAAATTAATTCTTTTGTGTAAAGATGCACTTAAAACATTTAATGGAGAGTTTAGTCAATGACAACTTACACAGAGGTCATACACACAAACTGTATCAACCTGAAAGTTAGCACAGAATTATTGACAACTTTATCAATCATACTGGGGCAGGGGTGGATTAGCGGTTGGTCTGTTTTTGTTTTTATTTCTCTGACGACAAAGGTAACTGATTTGTTCATAATGCACTGTCCACAATAAACAACGGGAGAGCAATTTCTACCACAACGATACAAATACATACAAGGCAGAATCGCCTTATTGATAGCGCGTGAGAGAACAAGAAAAATTCTGTGACATAGCAATCCTAAAAGAACACTTACAGTTTTCGCACCCTGCTTAATCACATGGCTCTTTCGCTTCGTGACGTGCCTCAATTTGGAGCTGCTTTATTAATCGGCACTTAACTAAACCAACATTCATTGGTTTGTCCACATCCCAGCATTTTGCAGAAACGATACACTTAAAGCACAGGTGAATCAGCAGTTGTCATTATTTTGTTTTGTAAAGAATGCCATGCTTCTGCTACTGTTCTAAATGATAGTCTACCATTAGTATCGGTTTCCTTATGTTGTTAAGAAATGATGGTACCGAACTTTGCGCGTCTCTACTAAAGCAGCCTTGCCGAACAAATGTACACAACTATTCCAAAAGCAATAATAAAACACTGAGGCTTGTGAAGTTACTTTGTGAAATCATCTACACAAAGCTATAAAACTGTTCCACATAGGTAGTGCGGCGGCGTAATAAGTAAACAAACTGCTAGCATCTACCTTCACCTTCGTGGGTGTGTTCCAAAGGAAAGAGTTTTTCGTTTCATAAATATCACAGTGACACTGAAAAAACATACGCTGACGCTGTTCGTGTACAGTTCATCTTCTATATTATGTCCTATTCTGTGACTTGGCGACAATCAATAACAGAAACTAGATATGACAGTTTATATATCGTGCAGTGATAACTTTAGTTATTCGCATCAATTATTGTTTACTTAAATAACCACAAAAACAAAAAAAAATTAACTGATTCATCGTAGCACAAAAAGGCAAATTACTGCACTTGTGAAACAACTCAATAACACCACTTCCAAAAACCATAACTCCCACTCTATCATAATGTCACAGCATTAACTCAGTACACTAACGTAATCAAAGATACTAAGTACAGATACACCCAGATCCAGAGTCTCACAGGGTATAGAGCAAAGGCAGTGATCACTGAGCAAGGAGAAACTAAATAAAATCTTTGACCGAGCTCTTGGGTTCACAGGCGTCTAAAGCTAGCGAAATGAGGAGGATGCTAAGTTCACCGGACTTGGATACGATGTGACGTCATTATGACGTATACACGCTACATCGAAAACGATAGAAACCGTATATCGACTATTCGACTTTTGTGAACTTTCGAGAAGCTGTGACAGGGTAGCGCTGTGCTCTGCGCCATTCGTTTAAATGTGTTTTGCGTTCCTTGCGTTTAATCGTGTATTGTACTGTGTTTAGCATTCGAGAGACTAATGAGAGAAAAGCTGAAAGAGTTCAGCATCGATGACGACGGGCAATTGCGTGGTTATTGTGAATCTCAAGCAGAAATTGATGTACTTCTGACCCAGCTGAAGTGCGTCGGTTATTCGTACTCGGTGAGAAGAAGCACTCAGCAGCCAAAATCTTTAGATGCGTCAAGACACTAACCTTTGGTTAAGATTACATTGAGAAGTCCACTTCCCCTCGTATTTCATCTCCGGTCGACGATTTTTCTTCAACAATGCGTCATATTTTTCTTTTTAAGTTCGAAATTCAATCATTCTATACACCAGTCATTACTGGACACTAAGGTACCTGTCTCTGCGGTCCGAGTGTAAAATTACTTGGAATTATGGTTGATAAAAGACTATCTTGGGATGGACATATAAATTACTTAGCTAACAAACTTGCACGAGTTTTCTTTCAGCTATATAAATTAAGAAAAAAAAGTCAGCAAGAGTATGCTGCTACAATCTAATATGTACTGACAAGACCAATTGTATGAAACCATACTAAAATATTGATAATAAATAAATATTATTTTCGGCATAAGCGTTCAATACAACAATCACACAATCTAATCTGGTCGGGACATAAGAAGAGTTCACTTTTTTACGAAACGTGTTGTCCGTGGTGTTTTCAAGGTCGCGGTCAGGAATATTTCTATTAATATCCAGCTCTTTTACTTTTATTTTGGCGAAATACATATACGCTGCCACACTGAGCTGTTATCAGAATCGCACGTGTCAAAACAAACCACTAGCTGAGGACAGTTTAGAATCTCGAACGTTCGTAAAAGTCGATAGATGTGTTAATCGACTAAAGCGTATATACGTCATAATAACGTCACATCATATCCAGGTTGGGTGAACTTAGCATCCTCCGCGATTCGCGGCGCGAAATGAGGGATGCTCAACTACCGCACCTACCGATAGTTGGCTCTACCAGCTGATTACTATCGTCTGTATTGCCCGCCATATTTGAATTTGCCAAGAAGTTTCTCTCGGTCTGTACGGTGTATAAGGAATTAAGGATTATCGAAATGGTGATTTCTTGTTCCGCTTTCAATTGTGCGAAGCGATGGAGTAAGGAAAGTGACTTACCATTTCACAGGTGATAAGACTGCCGATACAATACGACAACAATACAGACTTAGTGCGTTTGCTAATTCGATGTTTTTGAACAGGTTTCCTCTAAAGCACCCAGAGCTGCTAAAGAAGTGGATTACTTCCGTGAAGCGGAAAGATTTTAAACCTACGTCTTGCAGTTTTCTTTGCGGAAACCTTTTCCCACAAGATGATTACGTAGTGAGCCCTGGAACGTGGAAAAAACGTCTCAGATCCGAAGCAGTGCCATCAATTTTTGACTTTCCGACACATTTGATGCCACCAAATAAGCAGCCACGACGACGTTTTAGGATTTTGAGTGACAACGATGCTTCTCCATTTGAGGTAGCTAATTAATTTCCTTGCTATGTGTGTGGTTTTGACTTTTGTGAATTTATTTCGTACGGACACAAATGGGCTACATAGGTCTAAGCAATATTGTAATACAGTTCCATATTTTTGTTTTTAGCGTTCTGTCCTGGAATCCGTGCTTGATTTGCCCTCTGCAGAAGCTACTGATTGCGTGGAGAATGTTGTCAATGAGAATTCTTCCGTGGAAAGCATGTCCCATTTATCCAATGCAGAAGCTACGAATTGTGTCGAAATCGTTAGTATAAGGATGTTTTCACACCCCCAAAGTTTTCTTATAATATTTTTTTCATCAAGCCTTGTTATTTCAATCAAATATAACGAAATTATTTCTTTATTTCAGAGTGCAGTTGGTTCTCAAGTAATTGATTGTGGTATACAGCCGAAAGTAGAAATGGAAGACAAGCGACCGAAGCTTGCAATTTTTTCTCAGACATTGTGCACGAATTAAAACGTAAACTGAAGTGTGTCCGTGAAGAACTTCGAAGAAGAGAGAAGAAAGTGTTTTCCATGGATGACATAAGTTCATTGAAGGAGAAGGGGCATCTTCCTGAATAGTTACATAACTTCCTCAATCATCAGAAAGGAACACAAGTGGAATTAGTGTGCAATTTAGTGGACAACTCTCTCTCGTCAAAGGGTAATAGATACACAACAAATGTGAAAATGTTTGCGATGACTGTGTACTTTTATTCACCAGCAGCATATGAATACCTGCAAAAATTAATGCCTCTGACCCATAAATCATTTATTCCCAAAAGGTGGGCAAGTGTCGACTGTGAAACTGGCTTCTTAAAAGATGTTTTTAAGTACATTGATTCGAACCCAATTGTAAGGGACCAGTTCAGCGATTCATGTCTAATTGTAGACAGTGTGGCACTTAGGAAGCAAGTAGTTTGGGACCAAGGAACTAAGCAATACACAGGTTTTTTAGAGTTTGGTGGGGAAGTGCCTCAGTCAAAAGAAGTAATAGAGGCATCTGAGGCTCTGGTTTTCATGCTTGTCTCTACTAAAGGCAAATTTATATGCCCGATTGCATATTTCTTTATCAACGGTGTACAGGCAAATAATCAGGCCACACTGATAAAATCCGCTTTAGAGAGGCTGCATAGTTCTGGCATTAGGGTTTGGTGTGTTACATGTGATGGCTGCAAGGTAAATATAAGCACTTTACGTACACTTGGCTGTACTTTAAATTTTTCCAAGGGTGATTTTAAGAGCTACAATGTTTATTGTATCTTGGGCATGTCATATGATTAAGTTTGCCAGAAATGCTCTAGCAGAAGTATCTGCTATTGAGTCTCCAACTGGCATTATTAGATGGCATTTCGTTGAGCAATTGAACAAGGTACATCATCTCCAACTGGGCACTATTAGATGGCATTTCGTTGAGCAATTGAACAAGGTACAACAAGAAGGAGGTATGACATTTGCCAACAAACTATCAGGACAACATATAAGTTATGTAAATAGAAAAATGAATGTTTCAATAGCTCCACAGACTGAGTTCTAGTGTGGCAGATAGTATAGAGTGTTTGAGGAGGGTTGGTGATCCAAATATTAAAGGAAGTGAAGCAACAGTAGAATTTTTGTATAATATTGATAGGATTATTGATATTCTGAACTCCAGAAATCCATTAGGTAAAGGGTATAAGAGCCCCCTGAGACTTGACAACAAATCTTATTGGCTTGGTATTAAAAAAAAAAAAAAATTAAATTAAAAAAAAAATGGTTCAAATGGCTCTGAGCACTATGGAACTTAACAATTATGGTCATCAGTCCCCTAAAACTTAGAACTACTTAAACTTAACTAACCTAAGGACATCACACAACACCCAGTCAACACGTTGGTATTTTCAGACACACTGAAAATTATATCAAAAGCTTAAAAATCATTGGTGTTCCATTGCTGCTCCATGCAAGAAATATTTTTGCTTTTGGGATAATTTTCAATGTGCAATCTGTAAGGCACGTAGCTCTGACAAGTATGCTTCGTGTTGAATCTCCTTTGAAGTATTTGCTAACATATAAACTGTCACAAGACCACATAGAGCTTTTTTTCCCCTGCATTCGTTCCAGATGTGGTTGGAACAACAATCCAAATGCATACCAGCTCAAATGTGCCATGAGAAAGTTGCTCTTGGGTAACAGTGTCATTGCAATGAATGGGAATTGCTCAAATTTTAATGTGTGTTGTTTGCCACCTGTTTATGATTTTCATGCAAGAAAGCATGTAGTAGAAAGTGATGAAAGTGCTGCAGAAAATGAAGTAGAGGAGTGGTGTGCACTTCTTGATGATAAGATTAAGTTCTCATTTCACAAGTAAAACATATTCAATTATATTGCAGGGTATGTGTCATTGCGCCTTTCAAGGCAGATCACATGCAAAGACTGTCTTCACATACTGAAGCCACCAGTAGTTAAATCTGCATTAGAATGTGATTCTCTCTATGCTTTTCCCAATATGGCCAATGAAAATGCATTTGTAAATTTTGTTAAACGGGGAAAACTGGTTAAAACAAGTGACTGCGTGTACTCTGTTGTAGAATACACTCAGAAACTGTTTCAGATGTTTGTGACTGCTGGGGATATGTGACAAACATCTACAGGCCAAGATTTTGCATTGTGTTAAAAATAAATTTGTAGATTACCCATTTCCTGCTCTTGGTCATGATTACCGTTATGAAATTAGGATTGAGGACTTACATCAGACTCAACTTGTTTGTAAGATTGCATCCCTATACTCCTGCATACGCTTAAAAACAAGTGGAAAAAAAGCCTGCTGAGAAAATTTTAAACAACAAATCAAGTATAAGGCAGAAGTTAAATAAACTCATATTGTTTAATCCTGTATAGTGCTCAAATTGGAAAAATTATGTAATGGGACATTCTATGCAGATGGGTGTGACATTTTGACAGATTTTTTAAAACTATTTTGTCCATAGATTTGTTGTTGTGTAATGATGAACTTCAAAAGATGAATCACATTGAAGTAAAATTAAGTCTTTACATCCTGTGTAGATATTGTAACAAAATTATAATTTTTTATTATACAAGCTTATTTTAAGATGTTTGGTGTTACAAAATATGCACTTGCATTAAAAACGGGTGATTTTTGTGAAATTAATGAAAAAAAATGTGCTGAGACTTATTTGACAGATGGCTTTCAGTGTGAGAAAATATGTCCCTCAATAACTATGTTAACTTGAATTTTTCACTTTAAGAAAACAGTTTAATCATAGGATGGGTGTGATCTAATGAAGTATGCAGTGGCCCTATGTTTCAAACAGTAATGTTTGTGGATACTCTGCAACATAAGAGCAATAAAATTGTTACTCTGTTAATTCTTGTTTTAATACTTCCTATAATGAACACAATGTTCCAGTTGATCATAAGCATTCTTATTACTTTATAACCATTCTAGAATAAGGGGACCCGAGTCAGGCAAAACCTAATTTTCTGAATTTTGTCCTTATTTTGTTAGGATATCTTTCTATTATATTTTCCTGTGTAAAGGGGGGGGTGGGGTGGGGGGAAGAGAATGCAAATAATCATATAGAGTTATCTTTCTAGCATTACAAAGTACAGAATACAGTGATTACAGGTACACGTGGAAATCTAGGAAATTTCAGTATTCATGTTACATGCCTAATTTTCATCAACATTTACCTTAATTATACAGTTACACTTTTTGCTGATTTGAACTGTGTACTACATGTTAAAAAGACTCTGTTTGGTCATAGTAATAAAAGCAATTCATTTTGTTAGTTCTTATGTCCCATACGGAACTGAAATTATCGAGTTATGATGACAAAGGAAGGAAATAACATTAAGGAATCTTACTTCACAGAAATTATGTAACAATGGTTACACTTTTTGCTAGTTAACTTTAACATAAACCATTTAGTTTTCCATTAAGAGTGAAAGCAGTTGCACGAGTCACATAAAGAACAAAGTTTCCCATAGGGAACTAAAGTATTTTACGTTTGAGTTATTGCAGACCCAAATTATTGTGATCTTCATATTTCTATTTAAAAAAGTTTGTAACTCAAATTCACAGACATTTTGGAATCTGTACATACATGTGTGTAGCAAGGTACTTTTCATGTGCCATGTGGAACCTTTAATTTTCTGGCTTAAATATATTACCTTTAATACCAGCACTGTCTGAATGCATTATTTACCATTTAGAAGAAGAAATATTAGTGTACAGAATAACAAACCTCATGAAAAATGCGAGAGATTGTTCTGTACAGAACTTGGAATGGCTCTTAATCAATAGCAGGTAAAAAAGAAGGCTTCTATTAAATGTTCAAAGAAACCAGTCAGTACCTCTTAATTCGCCATAGAGTTGACACAGTAATAAAACAATTTACTTTTTTCAGAATTTCTGCTAAGTATTAAAAGTGTGAAGACGTATTCAATTAGTATTTGCTTTACCAGTAACCTGTAGTACAAGCACACGTATAAGCAGATAATTATGGGAGTCAAGAGTTATGTTAAAATTAAAGATACTGACTATTATTACTTGCTCACAAAGCATTGTAGTTGCTGTACAGTTTATGCTGTATGTGGTGTACCCAATGTGATTCCTGGAGGACATAATATTCTGTTATCCTATGGGAGTGCACTGGTACCACACCTACTGAAAGTACGTTTTGTTGTGGAATAGTTGTATCAGGTGTCTGTACCAGAAAACAAATCTCCACTGTGACACCCTCATGTTCTTGGTATGCTATTAGCTATTATTACAGGAATACTCTTCACATGGAGGAGGAAGCATAGTGAGATTTTCTTTTTCATCATTTCCAACATTGTACACAACTTTCTTGAACTTTTATGTTATCACATTTTCCCCTTGATAATCGAAAAGAGAGAGGGGGGAAAAAATTTAAGCGAGCTTTCATAACTGAGAACTCTACTTGCGTCATTTGTTATTTTCAAAATGTTACTCTCTTTCCCAATACTGTCGTATTTCTTCAAACCAATTTTGAATTTCTCAGATTATTACATATTATTTACTGTACATTGTCCACCAATACTTCTGTTGTTACCAGATAGTTTGTAATGTGGCACTACCTTTGTGCCACTGGTATTGGCTAGTGTACTTTTGCAGTTGTTTGGGACTTAGTGCTGGGTGAGAGACTCGTGATAAGTGCAAGCTAAGTGAGAGGTAAATATGGCAGAGTACTCTCTATTAAACTGAATTGGGATTCTGGCAACTTATTTCTTTTCAACTATTTCAGTTGCTTCTCTGTGCCAAATATGCCTATTACTATGTCCTCCATACAGGAGTCTGTACAACAGTCAGACAGTGCTATGTTTGTGTCTTCCTCTCACATGAATGATTTCTTAAATGTGAGATTTAAAACTTTGGATTTCCTTCTGCTGTCTGCTATTGTAACACCAGACTGGCCAATGAGTGACTGGATAGAAGCCTTCAACCTGCTTAGTGACTTTACACAGAACAAGAAATTTCTCAGGCTCTTGGCAAGGTCTTTTGGTAAGATATGTCAGTGGTCATTGTTTGCTTTGCACATCAATCTTTTTACAGATGCCTGAATGTCTTTTAACTTTTGCGAGTCGCTATTTGTGCATTCTTTTTTGAACTGTTAGTGCAACCATTTCTGCTTCTTCAGCAGATTCCAATTTTTTTTATTAAACCATGGTGGGTCCTTTCCATCCTTGATCCACTAGTCAGTACATACTTCATTTGCAGAGAGTTTAAACTTTGTCTATAATTCCTCTATGCCAATCATACTGGAACTAAATGATATCCATTCATTTTTTAAGTGGGATGTTAACGGCTGCTTATCAGCTCTTTCTAGCAAAAATACTCTCTTGGCCTTCTTAATGGATTTATTAACTTCAGTAATCATCATGATGTCATCACGATGACATCATGACATCACGATTACTGATCCCTGTCTCTACACCGACAGTGTCAATAAAGTCAAGCCTGCCTGAAGCTACAAAGTCTAAAATATTTTCACTGTATGTGGGCTGTTGAACTAGCTGCTCAAGATGGTTTTCAGAAAATGTGTTCATAAGTACTTTACAAGACTTCCTGTCTGTGCCACCTGCAATACTCCATAGATGCCTCAGTCTATACTTGGTAGGTTAAAGTCAGTTCCAACTAATATTGCATGATCTGGTTATTTCTGCCATACTGTGCATAGATTTTCTTTAAATAACTCTAAAACTGACACAACAAATTGGGTGACTGGTAAAAATATCTTATATTTAACTTCGAGTTCACCTAGACCTGTAACAAGCGTCCATATAATGTCATAGACTCACAATAGCCATATTGATGTAGATGCGTCAATGTAGAAGCTAAGTAAGGGGCAAATGCAATAGAGTAGTCTCTGTAAAACTGAATTGAGATTCTGACAACTTATATGTTTTCAACTCTTTCAGTTGCTTCTCTATGCCAAATATGCCTTTTACTATGTCCTCCATACAGGAGCCTGTAAAACAGTCAAACAGCGGTATTTTTGTAGTCCTCTCATATGAATGATTTCTTAAATGCAATATTTAAAACTTTGGCATTCCTTCTGCTGTCTTCTATTGCAACACCAGAGTGGTCAATGAGTGACTTGATAAAAGCCTTCAACCTGCTTAGTTATCTTACACAAGACCAGAATTTTCTTCTGTTCTTAGCAAGGCCATTTCCTAAGATATGTTGGTTGTAGTTGTTGTATGCTTCGCCCATCAATCCTTTTACAGACACTCAAGTTTTTACTAACTTTTGCCTGTCATCATTTGTGCATTCTTTTTTGAACTGAGAGTGCTACAGTTCCTGCTTCCTTGCCCTTTCCATCCTTAATCCACTTAGTTGGCACATATTTCTCCAGGGCATAATTTACAATCAGTTTCAACTTTGTCCATAATTCCTCTATGCCAATCATACTGGAACTAAATGATGTCCATTCATTTTCTAAGTGGGATGCTTATGGCTGCTTATCAGCTCTTTCTAGCAAAAATACTCTCTTGGCCTTCTTAATAGATTTATTAACTTTAGTAATCATCAGCGCTATGATGAAATCGTGATTACTAATCCCTGTCACTAAACCGACATTTGCTCAAGACAGTTTCCAAAAAATGTGTACATAAGTACTTTACAAGACTTCCGATCTGTACTGTCTGCAATGAATCCACAGATGTCTCAGTCTATACTTGGTAGGTTAAAGTCATTTCCAGCTAATATAGCATTATCTAGTTATGTGCGCACTACTGTGCATAGACTTTCTTTGAATGATTCGAAAACTGTCACAGCAGGATTCTGTGGCCAGTAAAAATATCCAATAATTAACTTAAATTCACCTAGACCTGTTACATGTGTCCAGATAACATCACATCAGACCGAATTTCGACCTCAATGCACACAATATTTTTGTTAACTGGGACGAACACTCCCCTCCTGTAGCATCTATCAGTCTTATCGATATATGTTCCATACCTCTACACCGGGTTTCAGCCAGCTAAGAATAATTTGAGTGTGACAACTTTCTAAGGGGGAGTAAATTCAGGAAATTTGTTACAAATACTTCAACAGTTTATTGGTAAAATTTTGACAGTTGAAGTGTTGGCACTTCATAAATGGTCTGCATATTGACATGAATATTTATCAGAGGAAAACTATCACCTAGCCTAAGAAACCACAATGTGCACTTCGTTAAGTATTCTGCTGCCAGAGTAGCTGCTTCCTTTGTCTAGAACACCCCTGACCTATCAAAAGAAGTCCTACAATTTTTCAGCCCATAGCCCAGATCACAAATCTGCAGCTAAAGCCATCACAGAATCGACGGAGCCTTTGGCTGGAACCTCCCATTCGGCCCCAAACCAAAGGACCCTAATCAATTCCGGCAATGATGCTGCAAATTGTGAGCACTGCTTGTACTCAGTGTGCAAGGCAAGCAGTCTTCACCACTCCTGCCAGGCACCTGTATGAACTGAGATTGGCCTCAAAACCCAAGCGACAGATGGCAATTGGTGCCGACATGAGCCACAACTTGCAGAGACTGCACCCAGCATGCTAGATAGTTGCAGACAGGCCCTCATTCACATCTCGAATGAGACACCCCCCCCCCCCGCCCCCCCCCCCCCCAGCAGACATACTGAGCACATGTTGGATTTCTTTCCACACTGAGTGACGCAAAATTTGGTACCACCCGCCACTCACCCCGCTGTGAAGGCAGATCCCCCACATCAGGTGCACTGCAAAGAGCGTCAGTAGCAGAGCCCATAGGCAGAACGAGTGACATCTGAGGTGTCCCATATGATGCAACAGATTCTCTGCCACCACTACACCCCGAGGCAGCAGCTAGAAAATGGCTGTCAGTGGTCAAAAGTATCCCGAGCTGTTCATGATTTGTGGCCAGCTCCACCTGTATCTGCACATCCTATCCATCTACTAACTTAGGACTGAACTATAAAAACACACACATCAAACTATGTATGTAGCTTGCTACCTTCTTGATGTGTCAGCAACGGAGGCTGATGCCTTACTGAGCTGTCTAGCTTGTCATTCAAAAGGAGTAACAACTGTGCTACATACTGCACAAATCTGCACTTAACAGTTACTAAAACTGGAGATTAAACCTCTAAAATAAAAAAATAAACAAAAATGAAAAAAGTGCATGGAATTTGAGAATTAAAAGTGTGATGTGGGGAGACTTTGACTACCAGCATTTTACCAGAACAGACAACTTTATTCTGAGGTGGTGGTACAATCCAGCACTTGCTCTGTAAGACTCGTACAACTTATATCAGACTGGAGCATTCAGGAGATGTTACATGATAGTGGGACATTGGATGCAAAGGGCTTTTAAGTTACAAGTGTCTTTAGGCATAGTTCTAGTAACTTACAAACAGTAATTTTTTACACACTAATTATTTAGACTGCAATAATATAGCCATTTAAATCCACAGAAATGGATACAATACACAACTGACATGATGCAATAATATAACACTAGTATAAAATAAAAGAGATATTGGCAATCTGGTAACGTCTTTCATACATAATTAAAACTTCTTAATAGCTGAGGATGCACTTTATTACAAACAGTGCAGACAAATCCTACTGCACTTGTATGCATATGCAACAAGGAGACTGAATGAGTACCATTGGACAGCTTCAGACAATTGTTAAAGACAAAGAACTACACCCTTTACTCTCAGTATATTCTCCCTCTCCAAAAACTACAATTACATTCGTTATAAGGTATCTTTGAGTTGTGCACACTAACAACATTTGATAATTGTTGCATCAATAAGCTAGTATTAATCAGAGAAATATTACTGGAACGTATATGCCAAAACTCTTCTAAACATGACTAGCTTTCTAACAGCTATGAGAAAATGACATAAGAATCTTGAACGATTCGTGTTCCCTATAAACAGCATTTAACTTGGAATTATGTTAATACAAAAACAAAAATGGTGTAAAAAACGTGCCCATGAAATAGTGTAAGTTTCATGAATAGGAGTAAACATACCTATGAATTAAGTCTTAACTAATTAATTCACAGAATAAATTAAGTTAACTAAATTAAACTAAAGTAACTGTAATAACTACATACTAGTGAATTGAAGGAACTGTGCAAACTATTAACACTGCTGTCCACTGACAGATTCTGAACCACAAAAACTAAGTTAATTCATGTTTTACTTGTATCTAACCCATTAACAAAGTTTCATCAATGATCAGTATAATATTCACATCATGAATCACTGTTCTCTACAGAAAATGAGTTTACTTTCTCTCACAATAATCATGCTCCCTGCTAATTATGACAGACCATATTAACAGTATTTACAGCTATTTCACAAAAATGCTCAGGCCTCACTTATCACCCAGGAAAACTGTGAAACAGCAACAGTAGTCGATCACTCGACTTGCAAATTGAAACTGGTAACATTATGTAAATTCCTTTCATATACTGTGGACTCTAGAAATCAAAGTTGCCTTCTGGCAAACTTCTGTTTACAGCATACTCTAGAAAGACTCCTTCCACATCATCACCCTTTATTACAGTATGAATCACCATTCACATGGAGCTGATACAATGGCAGTTGTGATCCTTACAAGAATAATGACAAACATTCACCATAGCTTTACTGAAATGCTATGACACAAGTGCAGAAATGTAGTAATAAAACGCATAAAATAACAGCACTGCAGTGTCACTCTTAAGGAGGGGATTGTTTGTATTCTCTGAGAGTTGACATGAGATGCAGAAAAGATGCAGCAAGCCTGAGCAGGTGTGGTCGGCCCAGTGTCATTTAAAAACATATCAACAGTAGGCAATGGGGGCCTTATGATGTCACAGAGCAGTGATGGCTGCCCAGCCTAAAGTATAGGTGGGGAGAGGAGGGGTAGTGTCCTTGCAGGGACATTGTTAACATGGCATGGGAACACATGACTACTCTTGGAAGGTTGGAGGGGGGGGGGGGGTACACTCCCGATGTGAGGAGACAGGTGGTGATAGCACCGCAAAATGCACTGCTGCTGCAACCCAGATGCAGCTGCCAAGAAGACTTATCCCATCTTGTTCATCACAGTGCATGGCAAGCTATGTGGCACTAACAAAAACATAACTGATTATGTAGTGGATGAGAGTTTTCTATACAAGGAATAAATGCACACTAGGGATGGGGCTTTTAGGGCTGAGTTTGAAAGGATGGGACCACCAGTTTATCTCACAATGACTTTTTGGAAACCAGAAACACTGTGCACCTGTTTTAGATTTCCATGTCTCACTGAGAGTTGAGATCAGGAATACACGGAGATGGGAAATGTAATTCAGGTGTTAGGAATGGTAGTAAGGACACTGGTATCTTCAGTTCCATGATTCAAACCAATATTTGTGATGGCTGAACTGAGAAATGGTCATAAAGCAGCTTGTGGTATATCCACAATGCACTAAAGGATCATGTAGAAAGAGAAGGATAATTTTATAGAAACTAGCGACTTCATGAAGCAGGACATACAGCACTAAGGTCATGGATTGGCATAGGTTCAATGCTAAGGTTAGTGTCACATTCACCAATGAAAGAGCACAAAAATTTCAGCAATAACTATTGGGGGAATTGAAATGAGTCCCTTGACTCCAGCGCACATGGGTGTTTGGAATGTAAACACACGTCGGTGGGTCACTGGAAGTAGGAGTCATTTCCATCTTTCAACATCCTGGAAGGTGTTTGTTTTGTGGCCAATACACAGTAATTATGGCTGGTGTTAGTGTCAGATGACTATCATAGTGCCTTTAGAGTGTCAAAATGTAAAACTGTAGTATGATCTGTTAATCATATCTCAGTGTTCACAGGCGACAGGAGCTGCAAAATTTGATATGGGCCTTCATAAGGTGACAAAAATTTGATTTCTCCATTTTGGATTGCAGAATTCCACAGTAAAACCCAAGCACCCTGTCAGTATGTCAGTAATTTGTCACCTTTATTGCTTGTTTTTACTTGTCCAGTGATTTCTCCTGAATTATGTTGTTGCACTTTTTTCCAAAAAGCTTTAAGTCCCCACTTCTCCTAAATCTATAGCTTCTGGTCACTTTTCTAATCCAAAATGGGTACTCATCTTTCATTCATACGTGATTTCATAAGGAGTGAGCCCAGTTGATTCATGAACGTAATTGTTGTAGGTAGACAAAATGTACAATAAGCATTTATCCCAATCATTGTGAGTTTTGATAATGTAATAAGGAAGCATCTTTGTGATTCTCTTGTCAAAACCCCCAACAATCTCATTTTCCTTGGGAGGAAATGATGTTATATATTTGTCCAAATAATGAACACAACACTTGTCATTTATATAGGAGGACAACACCATTATATATATGTGCAGCAGTTTCCAGATTTGTCCAAATAAGGAACACAAAATTTGCCTATATATCACTTGATCTGTGAGAATCACATCAGGGCTTTTGAAAAGCAGATTCACATGGTTGACAAAGGCTTTTGCCATTGTTTTCACTGTCATCTGAGGAATTGGAACCAAAGTTAGACAATGTGAAAAATGATCAAAAATTGACAAAATGTACTTGTGTTTTCATGTTGCTTACTGGAATGTTCATAGAATATCAAGTGCTGTCTCAAAAGGCCTAGAGGCCTCAGATAGGGTTTGCAGCAGAATTCAAATCTAATCTGTTGTGCTCTTTGTGCACAATTTTGAATGCAAGTGTAAATGTAATCTTCAACAATGTGTCGTCAACCTTTCCCCAACATCTTGTCACTATTCATGTGCTGGTTGCCTGCTTTTCACTATGACAAGCTTGAATGTTGTGCAATAATATGGTGTTGGAGTGCTTTTGGTATTACTAACTGGTTTCCTTGTGGAGTTCTCTGATATAAAATGCCACCTTCTGGTACAAATTCAGGAAGAGCAGAAAACTGCTGACATTCTGCATCTTGCTCCAGTGTCTGCTGCAATCAAGTAATAAGTACCTCATTCACTTGAATCACACGAACTTCACTGCTTTGAGCATTTACACTTTGGTGAACTTTACAAGGCTTGCAACGAACCTCATAGTCATATTTAGTCAGTTTTAAAGCCCATCTTGTCAGTCAACTACTTGGTTCCTTTAAATTTAAGAGCCACAATAAGGCAACAAGATCAGTGACTACTGTGAAATGTCTATCATAAAGGTAGCACTTGAAGTAGTTTATGCAGAATACCAGAGCCAACAACTGTTTCTTAGCTGTACTATAAATGATATTTGCTTTGTTGAGCTGACAGGATGCATAGCCAACTGGTTCATCTACACGATCTTGCTCCTGACTTAAAATACAACTCATGGAATGATCACTAGCATCATAGGGCAAGATAAATAGTTTATCAAGGGCAAGATAAATAGTTTATCAAAGTCTGGATGAATGAATAGGGAGGAGCTTTCGTTTCATCATCATTTCACATTTGGTGGTCCAGTTCAAAAGTGCTCCTTTTTCCAGGAATTTTGTTAATGGCTTCATGACAGTGGCATAATCTTGCACAAATGTATCATAATAATTTGTGAGACCAAGAAATAATTGCAATTCTTTCACATTTTTTGGTGCAGGGAAATGATCAACTGCCTCGGTGAGGCGTGAGTCTGATTTTATGCCAGCAGAACCTATAATTTGGCCCAGGTATTGCACCTCAGACTCCGCAAAAGAACACTTCTCCAATTTTAAACTTAAATTGGCAGCTTGTAAATGTGGTAGTACACTTATTAGTCAGTCAGAATGTTCCTCCATCAACCACAATAAGGCAAATGGTGGGTTTCAACCCACACAGTAGTAAATCCGTACACCACTGGAAAGTAGAAGATGGGTGCATTTCTCAAACCAAAAGGCATTCCATGAAACTTATATAATCCAGAAGGCAGGAAAAATGCCATCTTTGACTTGTCTTGAGGTGAAACTGGAATTTGATTACAGCTTGATTTCATACGCAGGGTAGCAAAATATTTTCAATTTCCTAACTGATCCAGTGTTTCATCAATACAAGGCAGCTGATATGTAGTATCAAGGGCAGTTACTCAATTCACTGCTCATATTTTGACACAAAGGTAGTAAGTTTTTTCGCCAGCAATGCTTATTATGGGCACAATAATCATAGGCAATGCCCAAGGGCTAAAGGAAGGCTGAATTATTCCAGCATCTAACTGCTATTGGATTCTTCCTCCACAACTGATTGTAAATGACAGGGAATGTAAATGACATGGAGTGCAGTAAGACTTATGAGCTATCGCCAATGTAATCCTTGTTGGACTATTCATGCTGTGTTATAACCGTGGCTGGAAAATAGCCATGTGAATTTCTCCAATATCTGTTCAGATAAATACATTAATTCCTCTTTTAAATGGATTCTAAGGGATGGGATGGGATTATTGCATACATTCTTAAACTGACAATGAAGTTTCTTTATTTCTTTTGTCCTACACCGTTCAGTGTCTGGTATTGTTGTGACTTGTATATTGGCCAATATTGTTCCACGTGTAACTTCAACATCTCACGTGCAAAATTATCTAAACAAATGGGAACACACATTTTGCTATCTGTGTTTTGGATGGGATTCCCTAAGCTGTTAAGTATTCAGTCTGCATGCCTACTCACAAGCTATACCAACACCACAAAAGAATGTCAGCTCCAATAGGTGAGTAGTTGAAATATTCACAAAAAACAGTAATATTAGTTCCACACTAGCTACAGCAATTGTGAATACATCACTGTTTTACCACCCATGTGGAAGCAATATTAGCTATGTGTGGCCTGAGTTCGCAGTTGGTGCACATTGACAGTGCAGAAAGATACGTATATAGCTTCTTTTCTGTGTTTACTTTGTAGATTCTTACTTAAATTGCGTGTGAGTTTTGTATAGGAGGTGTAATTTTGAGTTTTAGTTACTGTAATCGTAAATTCAGGCAGATTGTAGCGCAGTCATTAGGTATTTGTTTTGTTTTGGTACGTCAGTGGCACTTGTCTGTCTAGTAGGCTCTCAGAGACCAGTGTGGCCTGAGCTCCCAGTTGGTGCACATCAACAGCGCAGAAAGATACGTATATAGCTTCTTTTCTGTGTTTACTTCATAGATTCTTACTTAAATTGCGTGTGAGTTTCGTATAGGAGGTGTAATTTCGAGTTTTAGTTACTGTAATTGTAAATTCAGGCAGATTGTAGCGCAGTCATTAGGCATTTGTACAGGTTACTTCACACGTTCTTTGCGTGTTTTCCTTGCGTTGTCTAGGCACGGACTCATGTTTCAGTAACTGTTGTTCAACATCGATTAGAATGGACAGGGACTGTGATTGCTGTGTTCGGATGAGGGCTGAGTTGGCATCCCTTCGCTCACAGCTGCAGGCGGCGCTGACTTCTGTCGCGCAGCTTGAGGCTGTTGCCAATGGGCACCACTGTGGGGAGCTGGACTTGGGTATCACGGGGATGTCAACCTTGTCCCATCTGTCCCCAGATCGGTCTGCCGTTGTGGTTGCCCCGGTTGCTGCCTGCAGTGGGGCTGAGCCCTCGCCTGTGGTTGATTGGGAGGTCATTCCAAGGCGTGGCAGGCAGCGAAAGACGTCCCCGGAGGCTGATCAGAAAGCCTCCCCGATGCGTCTGACAAACAGGTTTCGGGTACTGTCTCTGGCTGAGCCAGATGCAGCTGCCTGCCCTGTTTCAGAGGATGACTCTCAGCCTTCAAGGTCCGGGCAATCGCAGAGGGTGGGCTTATTGGTAGTTGGGAGTTCCAATGTTAGGCGCATAATGGGGCCCCTTAGGGATATGGCGGCTAAGGAGGGGAAGAAGTCCAGTGTGCACTCTGTGTGCGTTCTGGGTGGAGTCATTCCTGATGTGGAAAGGGTCCTTCCGGATGCCATGAAGAGCACAGGGTGCAGCCAGCTGCAGGTGGTGGCACATGTCGGCACTAATGACGTGTGTCGCTTTCGATCTGAGGAAATTCTCTCTGGATTCCAGTGGCTATCTGATTTGGTGAAGGCTGCCGGTCTTGCTTACGAGATGAAGGCAGAGCTCACCATCTGCAGCATCGTTGACAGAACCGACTGCGGACCTATGGTGCAGAGCCGGGTGGAGGGTCTGAATCAGAGGCTCAGACGGTTTTGGGACCGTGTTGGCTGCAGATTCCTTGACTTGTGCCATAGGGTGGTGGGGTTTCGGGTTCCGCTGAATAGATCAGGAGTTCACTACACTCTGCTGGCAGCTACACGGGTAGCGGAGGCTGTGTGGTGTGGATTGGGCAGTTTTTTAGGTTAGAAGGCCTTGGGAAAGTACGGGGTGGGTTGCAATCTCAAAGGGTGCATGGCAAATACAGGACGTGCTTGGATCAAGGAACAGTCGGAATTGTAGTTGTAAATTGTTGTAGTTGTGCTAGGAAAGTCCCTGAGCTTCAAGCACTAATAGAAAGCACAGGAGCTGACATCATTATAGGTACAGAAAGCTGGCTAAAGCCTGAAATAAGTTCTGCAGAAATTTTTACAAAGTCTCAGACATTGTTCAGGAAAGATAGATCAGGCAGAATTGGTGGTGGAGTGTTTGTGTCTGTCAGTAGTGGTTTATCTTGTAGTGAAGTCGAAGTAGATACTCTGTGCGAATTGGTATGGGTGGAGGTTATACTTAACAGCCGAACTAAGCTAATAATTGGCTACATCTACCGACCCTCAGACTCCGCTGATATAGTTGCTGAATAGTTCACAGAAAATTTGAGTCTCGTAACAAGTAAATACCCCACTCATACAGTTATAGTTGGTGGGGACTTCAACCTTCCCTCGATATGTTGGCAAAAATACTTGTTCAAAACTGGTGGTAGGCAGAAAACATCTTCCGAGATTGTCCTAAATATTTTCTCCGAAAATTATTTCGAGCAGTTAGTCTACGAACCCACGCGAATTGTATATGGTTGCGAAAACACACTTGACCTCTTAGCCACAAACAATCCAGAGCTAATAGAGAGCATCATGACTGATACAGGGATTCGTGATCACAATGTCGTTGTAGCTAGGCTCAATACCGTTTCTTCCAAATCCACCAGAAACAAATGCAAAATAATTTTATTTAAAAAAGCGGATAAAGTGTCACTAGAAGCCTTCCTAAGAGACAATCTCCATTCCTTCCGAACTGACTATGCAAATGTAGACGGGATGTGGCTCAAATTCAAAGATATAGTAGCAACAGCAATTGAGAGATTCATTCCTCATAAATTGGTAAGAGATGGAACTGATCCCCCATGGTACACAAAACAGGTCCGAACGCTGTTGCAGAGGCAATGGAAAAAACATGCGAATTTCAGAAGAATGCGAAATCCCGAAGACTGGCTAAAATTTACAGACGCACGAAATTTGGCATGGACTTCAATGCGAGATGCCTTTAACAGGTTCCACAACGAAACATTGTCTCGAAATTTGGTAGAAAATCTGAAGAAATTCTGGTCGTATGTAAAGTACACAAGTGACAAGACGCAGTCAATACCTTTGCTGCGCAGTGGCAATGGTACTGTTACCTACGACTGTGACGCTAAAGCGGAGTTATTGAACGCAGTTTTCCGAAATTCCTTCACCAGTGAAGACGAATGGAATATTCCAGAATTTGAAACAGTAGATACCCTAGGGGTTGCGAAGCAACTCAAATCGCTTGATACGGGCAAGTCTTCAGGTCCGGATTGTTTACCGATTAGGTTCCTTTCAGATTACGCTGATACAATAGCTCCCTACTTAGCAATCATATACAACCGCTCGCTCACCGATAGATCTGTACCTACAGACTGGAAAATTGTGCAGGTCGCACCAGTGTTTAAGAAGGGTAGTAGGAGTAATCCATCGAACTACAGACCTATATCATTGACGTCGGTTTGCTGTAGGGTTTTGGAGCATATATTGTATTCCAACATTATGAATCACCTCGAAGGGAATGATCTATTGATACGTAATCAGCATGGTTTCAGAAAACATCGTTCTTGTGCAACGCAGCTAGCTCTTTATTCATATGAAGTAATGGCCGCTATCGACAGGCGATCTCAAGTTGATTCCGTATTTCTAGATTTCCGGAAAGCTTTTGACACCGTTCCTCACAAGCAACTTCTAATCAAGCTGCGGGCCTGTGGGGTATCGTCTCAGTTGTGCGACTGGATTCGTGATTTCCTGTCAGGAAGGTCGCAGTTCGTAGTAATAGATGGCAAATCATCGAGTAAAACTGAAGTGATATCAGGTGTTCCCCAGGGAAGCGTCCTAAGACATCTGCTGTTCCTGATCTATATAAATGACCTGGGTGACAATCTGAGCAGTTCTCTTAGGTTGTTCACAGATGATGCTGTAATTTACTGTCTAGTAAGGTCATCCAAAGACCAGTATCAGTTGCAAAGCAATTTAGAAAAGATTGCTGTATGGTGTGGCAGGTGGCTGTTGACGCTAAATAACGAAAAGTGTGAGTTGATCCATACGAGTTCCAAAAGAAATCCGTTGGAATTCGATTACTCGATAAATAGTACAATTCTCAAGGCTGTCAATTCAACTAAGTACCTGGGTGTTAAAATTACGAACAACTTCAGTTGGATAGAACACATAGATAATATTGTGGGGAAGGCGAGGCAAAGGTTGCGTTTCATTGGCAGGACACTTAGAAGATGCAACAAGTCCGCTAAAGAGACAGCTTACACTACACTCATTCGTCCTCTGTTAGAATATTGCTGTGCGGTGTGGGATCCTTACCAGGTGGGATTGACGGAGGACATCGAAAGGGTGCAAAAAAGGGCAGCTCGTTTTGTATTATCACGTAATAGGGGAGAGGGTGTGGAAGATATGATACGCGAGTTGGGATGGAAGTCATTAAAGCCAAGACATTGATCTTCGCGGCGAGATCTATTTACAAAATGTCAGTCGCCAACTTTCTCTTCCGAATGCGAAAATATTTTGTTGAGCCTAACCTACATAGGTAGGAATGATCAAAATAAAATAAGAGAAATCGGAGCTCGAACAGAAAGGTTTAGGTGTTCGTTTTTCCCGCGCGCTGTTCGGGAGTGGAATGGTAGAGAGATAGTATGATTGTGGTTCGATGAACCCTCTGCCAAGCACTTAAATGTGAATTGCAGAGTAATCATGTTGATGTAGATATATGTTATTAATATTCTTATGCAAAAATTGTTTATAGTAAAAGTATTTACAGTCGCACATAATTTCATAAATAAATGATGTGCCATCTAAAGGAGGACGAAGATAGCTAAAGAATGGCTCTATGAGACATGCTATTAAGTAAAAGAGGAGTTTGTTGTAAATAAAATTCCCTATTTCTGTTAAGCACTACCAGAACTGATATTCTCCACAATTACATTAAAAGGTTAGCCTGCGAATGAACTATTGATATGATTATACTTTATCATTTAAGTGAATAAGTAAGAAAATTTAGAAATAAAGTCTGTAAGATCACTAGTTGACTGGAGTAATATTATGGAGTTATGGAGAAGAAAGTTGTGGATTTAACTAGGTTCTCATAGTTTTGATTTGTAGTGTAAAATAGTTAATAATCACAACTATAAATAAATTTTATCTGTGCATTAATGGAATGTAAATTAAATATCAAATTGTATAGTGTATATTTAATACAAAATATGTTTAGATCTTGTAAATAATTACAGTGATGGTTTAGAAGCTAAGAACTGACATGACTACAGGAGTAGTCACATGACATAGTTGAGGACGGAGGGAGAGGGTCTTTCATTTGCTGTCCTACTAGTGGGTAAGATTTTGTGTAGCTTACGAGTCACTTATGATAATGTGGTGTGCAGAAAGTTGGACATAGTTATTTCAGTGGAACAGTTTGTGATTCTGGAAATGTCTCTCAGGGTGTGATAGTATGAACAGTTGTATTAGGAATCAATTATTTATCAAAGTTCAGTGAACTGGTTAGATTGAGGATTTGTTTAGATTAACAGATGGGTGCACTGGATAATGCCACTGTCACAAACTACACATTGCCTGTGTATGCTCTGCTTGTCTAACTGCAATACTATTTCATATCATATTTAAGTATCATCTGTTTGATCATGATTATAAGACCACGATTTTAGGTACTTGTTTCTTTTGATTTTAATAAATTCAAAATTGAACATAGTTCAGGTATCAGAGGAGAACAATCTGCTTACAACATCATTCAGCATGGAAGAATTAGGTAAGGCTTAAAAACAAAGCAAGAATGGAAAATCAGCTGGCTTAGATGATGTACAAAGAGAGGAAATTAAGCACTTTGGCATAACAACAAAGAAATTGATTATGCAACTCTTAATAATTTTTTGAGCAGATGTCAAATCCAAAAGATGCGGCAGAAGAACTAAGTAATTGCTATGCTGAAACCTGATAAACAAGGGAACAATGCAAAGAATTTTAGACCAGTTTCATTACTCTTGTCATCTATGCTGGACGGAATGATCTTAAATCACCTCCTATCTGCAGTTGACCCTCTGCTAATACCTCAACAAGCTGCATTTTGTCCTGGTAAAAGCTGCATAAGACAACTGCTGAATCTTACACAGTTCGTAGAAGATGGGTTTGAAGCTTGTAAGGTGACAGAGGTGGTATTTATGACTTATCAGTAACCTATGATACTGTCAACCACCAGCTACTAATACTCAAGGTATACAATATGACCAAGAACTTTAGCAATTCTGCAAAACCGCAGTTCTTCGTTGACTTTTGATGGCAGTGCAGTTGATGGAGACTACACAAAAAGGTCTTCCCCATGGAAGTGTGTTGGTCCAATCTATTCAATATGTGTACAAATGATCAACCTATAGCCCCTAACACCAGAAGTTTCTTGTATGCAGATGACCTTGCTCTTGCTACTCAGACTTTGAATCAGTTGAGAACACCCTCACGAATGTCCTTGAGGATCTATCAAGATAATATAGCACAAATCAGCTTAAACCAAACCCCTCCAAGACTCAAGTGTGTGGTTTTTGAGAAATAGGGAAGCTACTCGTAAACTGATGATAGAATGGCCAGGAGTTTAGTTAAAACATAGCTAGATTCCAAAATACCTAGGAGTGACACTGGACAGATCTCTTACTTTCAAGAAATATTGAATGAATTACAAGTTGAAAGTTTCCACCAGGAACAATCTGTTAAGAAAATTGATCGAATCACAGTGGAGCAGTCAACCTGAACCTGAAACCATCCACATGTCCCGTTTGGTATAATTCATCACATGCCGAACAGGTAGACGTAGCTCTCGATGACACCTGCAGAATTATAACATGTCTGAAATGTACTCCTGTTGAATGCATTTACCACCTTGCAGGAATAGCACCATTTGAAATTCGAAAGAAATTGCAGTGAATAAAGAACAAAAGAAAATGGAACAAGAACAAACCCATCCTCTGTATGGGCATAATCCACATTCGCAGCAATTGAAGTCAAGGAAGAGTTTCCTTAGAACATCAAAGGTGCTTCCTGCCACTGCTGAAAAAGCCAGGGTGCAACTTTTGTGGGATAAAACTTGTGTTCCCTCTGGTTGGAAAAGAGTTTCTGAAACTCTGCCTCCAGGACATGGCGGGGAATGGATGACCTGGAAATCTTTGAATAGGCTGAGATCAGGATTGGATAGATCAAGGTTTAATCTGGCAGGTGGGGCTACAGTATAGAAAACAACATCAAGTGTGATTGTGGAGTAGTCCAGGTTGTCCAGCAAATGCTTCAGTGTCGACTGTGTCCAGCCTCCTGTGTTGCAGAAGACCTTCATCAAGCAACTGAAAATGGACTGGAAATGGCCAAATTTTAGTCAAGGACTATATGACATGTTAACTGTGAACCTCTACACACACACACACACACACACACACACACACACACACACACACACACACACACACACACACACACACACACTGTTACCTAGGCTGGCTCACTACTATTAAAGCCTTTCTTAAGGGCACAATTCAACAGCACACAATGAGACCCCTATGTTGGCAGATGAGCCACTAAATTCATGAAGTGGTTGTGTGCTTGACCACCAGTTGCTAAGTAGGAGCAAATTAAGTCAGCCAATAATTAAGTTCATTTTGATATTGTAACTCAACTGGTACATTGCAAATGATTAGCTTTCATTAGAAGATAAAGCACCAGTTGTCCATGTGAAGCTGCAGTGCATCATCCAGAAAGATAGTTTCAGTAGGCTCTTGGATGCTGGTTGCCGTTCAGAGAACTTGCTCTTCTCCACCAGACATGGTTTCAAGTGTGCTTCCAACACTAAGATATGCAGATTAGTGTAGCCTCATGCAACAGAGCTTCTTCTCTGAGACATTCATATTTTTTTAGCAGTGTAGCTGCTCAAAAACTTTCCCGCACCTCAGTTCTGTCTATTTTATTATTGTTTGCAACCATTAGAAGTGGCCAATCTCTCAGCAATAAGTATGACAAAAAGTATAACTTGTACTGGCAGTGTGACCTGACCACTTTCAAGGCCTACAATTCCAGTTGGAACACATGGTGGCAATTATTGCCATGAGAAAAAATAAGATGAAACAACAAGCCTCATCTCTCAGCAGTGAAACACTAACAGAGTCTTGCAGAGATATTGGAGATGCCACCTTCATCTCTCCCCCAGTCTGTGGTTTTATGCCCTAGTAAATACATCTACTACTCAAGCCTCTGCTTTCTCATCCAACACATCATTTCCTGTTTAGTATTACCCCAGGGAATAAGTGTAGCATGAAACTGTGCATATTTGGATGAGAAAAGCTTCAATATCCTCTCCTGTCGACTGTCAAAAGATGAAAGTCTTGTCCCCATAGAAAGTCACCCCCTCCTTGCCTCAATATCAGTCCACTAATCCCTTAGTCAACACTTAAAACCTGCCATCATTCTTCGTAGACTCAATCACAGTCTTCATCGATTCTGTGATGGTCTCATGCTGTCCATGAAGACGAATATCTCGCCAATATGCTGCTGATATGGTTGCACTACCGGTCGGAGGATGGCATTCACGTATCATACAGCTATTATGGCGCCTTTCATGACCACCAGCAGCACACAGAGGCCCTACATAATGCCACCCCTAAACAGCAGGGAACCTCCACCTTGCTGCACTCGCTGGACAGTGTGCCTTAGGCGTTCAGCCTGACTGGGTTGCCTCCATACACGTCTCCGACGATTGTGTGGTTGAAGGCATATGCAACACTCATCGGCAAAGAGAACGTGATGCCAATCCTGAGCGGTCCATTCGGCTTGTTGTTGGGCCCATCTATACCACACTGCATGGTGTCGTGATTGCAAAGATGGACCTTGCCATGGACGTCGGGAGTGAAGTTTCGCGTCATGCAGCCTATTGCGCACAGCTTGAGTCATAACATGACACCCTGTGGCTGCACAAAAAGCATTATTCACCATGGTGGCGTTGTTGTCAGGGTTCTTCCGTGCCATAATCCATAAGTAGTGGCCATCCACTGGAGTAGCGGCCTGTGGGCAGCCTGAGTGAGGCATGTCATCGACAGTTCCTGTCTCTCTGTATCTCCTCCATGTAAGAACAACATCGCTTTGTTACACTCTGAGAAACCTGGACACTTCCCTTGTTGAGGGCCCTTCTTGGCACAAAGTAACAATGTGGACACAATCGAACTGTGGTATTGACCATCTAGGCATGGTTGAACTACAGACAACATGAACCGTGTACCTCCTTCCTGGTGGACTGACTGGAACTGATCGGCTGTTGGACCCCCCTCTGTCTAATAGGCAGTGCTCATGCATGGTTGTTTACATCTTTGGGTCAGTTTAGTTACATCTCTGAACAGTCAAATGGACTTCGTCTGTGATACAATATCCACAGTCAGTGTCTATCTTCAGGAGTTCTGGGAACTAGGGTGATGCAAAACTTTTTTTTTGGATGTGTGTATATGTTTTTCCTAAATCATATTGAGAAGACATCAAGACAATTCTGTCAATTATGCCATCAGCTATTCCCTTCTCATCTCTGACAGAATTAAGCATGTATTACGACTCTGATGATCTTTCTGTTGACAAGGCAATAAACTCTAACAAAAAGAAAGCAAGTCAATCTGGATCTTATTACAAACAATTAATGAGATACTGTGAGCATTGTAAAACTTATTAAAAATGAAGAAATATTTGACTGTCTCAAATAGCGATACAAACAAAAGAGTGACATAAATTAAAAGAAGTCCTTAAAAATCCACTGCCCTCTTCAGCGAATTTATTTTAGAAAATAACACATCGTTTGATGAGTGTCAGCCCCTCATTTCTTATTTTGCCTAACATAAGGACAACACATACCTCTCGTAAACTAGATTATAAATCAGCCAGTACTGTTTCTGCGATCAGCCTCAATCTTCAGCCAAGGAACAAAGGGTGTCCATAGTAACTAGTTGTGTATTAAGCTATGAGTTATCGTCCGACAGAGAACTAATTACATATGATGTTCTACAAGATTCCGTCTTGGGGCTTTCTTTTTCTTCATGTAATAACAATATTACAAAATGCCAAGTTTATTTGTTCAGAATTTCTACAATAGCCATTGACATACATGCAGCAATCAGTACTACAAGCTTTTAGTCAGCTCAAGATCACTCCAGCTCCTTCTAATGAAATCTGAAAAACTGTGAACTCCCTTAAAAGCGAAAATTCTCATGAGGACGATAACATTTGAAGCACAATACTAAAAGCATAGTCTTCTGATATGGGTACTGTAGTCAGCCACACATTCATGCATCACTTTTATAACAGGGTCCAAGCCTCTTGCAGGAACACAGGACTTGTTGCTAGCAAGTAGGTGAATGAACAGTAGACGTTACTACTGCATGATAAATTGAGAATTTGAGATGGACAGGAAGCATGTCTGGATGGCTGAGGCAGTTAAGGCAACCACCCACATTAAGCAGGTAGCAGGAGATCAAGATCTGGTCCAGCAAAAAGTTTTGACTTTCACCACTGAACTATTCCAGTGCCTGATTGTGGCTGGTGCTGATATTTTCCTCAAAATTCGTAGCTTACTTGGCATTCATCTATTCTTTGATGTCATATAGCATAGCTCTCATGGGCAATTACGCACATAGATACTAAGTATTAATTGCACAGGCATACCAGTAAATAAAGGCAAGGCCTCTGGTCCAGATTGTATACCAGTTAGGTTCCTTTCAGGGTATACTGATACAATAGCTCCATCCTTGCAGCAAGAATTTGGAATATATACTTTGTTTGAACATTAGAAATTACCACAAAGGAAATGATTTATTGACAAATAGCCAACATATATTCAGAAAACATCATTCTCGTGGAACATAACTAGCTCTTTATTCTCATAAAGTAATGAATGTGGTTGTCAGAGGATGTAAAATTGATTCCATATTTTTTTATTCCCAGCAAGTTTTTAACACCATTCTTTTCAAGTGACTTTTAATAAGGTTGCATGTCTATGGAGTACCACCTCTGGTGTGTGAGTGCATTCATGATTTCCTGCCAGAAAGATCACAGTTCATAGTAATTGATGGAAAGTTATCAAGTAAATCTGAACTAATGTCTGGCGTTCCCTTAGGTGGTGTTATAGGGCCTCTGATATTCCTGGTCCATATCAACAATTTAGAAGACAATCAGCAGCCCACTTAGACCGTTTGTAGATGATGCTGCCATTTCCCATCAAGTCATTATATGATCAAAACTAACTGGAAAATGATTTAGGCAAGATATCTGTAAGGTGCAAAAAGTGGCAACTGACTCTAAATAATGAGAAGTGTGAAGTCAGCTACATGAGAACTAAAAGGAATCTGCTAAACTTTGATTACATGTTAATCACACAAATCTAAAGGCTGTGAATTCAACTAAGTACTTAAGGATTATAATTAAGAATAACTGGAATGATCATGTAGATAATGTTGTGGGAAAAGTGAACCAAAGACCGTGATTTATTTGCAGAACACTCAGAAAATGCAATAGGTCTACTAAAGAGACTGCCTACACTATACTTGTATGACCTCTTCTATAGTAATGCTGCATAGAGTGGGATACACATCAGATAGGATTGATGGGGTGCACTGAAAAAGTTCAAAGGAGCAGACAACCTTGTAAGTAGGGCAATCACAGTTATAAGTAATCACCTTAGGTATCAATAAACTGCTTCAGCTGTACTTAGTAAGACACAGCATGTGGCCATGTCCTCCCATTCGTGACTGTGTGTAGACTGGAGGAGTGTATCCATCCACCATACTGGATTGGAAATTTAGCCGTTTTATTCAGTGACATACCACCTTTTAGTGGTGTTTTGTTCTGATAGACAATGAATTTTGGGCACAAAAGTTTCAAGCTTTTTAGCTCTAATGTTTTAGTTACATTTTCACATGAAGAAGCGACTTTTAGTGCCATGAAATGAGTAGTGATCTAAAAACTGGAGAACTAAATACGCTTGAAGCAGTTCGTTATTACCCAAGATGAGTTCAAATAAGGGAAGCTCATATTGCATTATCATGAAACAGGGGAGAGATTACCAAAGATATTATGCATGATTTGGGGTGGCAATCATTAAACCAAAGTTGTTTTTCATGTGAAACCAAAGTTGTTTTCTTTTGCAAGAGATCTCATGAAATTTCAATCACCAACCTTCTCCTTTGAATGTGAAAATATTGAATTGGCACCCACCTACATAGGGAGAAATGACCATCATAATAAAATAAAAGAAATAAGAGCTTGCACAAAGATTTTTGAGAATTTGTTTTTCCTCTATGCTATTTGAGAGTAGAATAGTAAAGAAATAGCCTGAAGGTGGTTTGATAAATGCTCTGCCAGGCACTTAATTGTGAATTGCACAGTAATCATGTAGATGTAGATGTTTTCTCCAATGATACAATCTGGTGTCCATTATTGAACTTCATGTCAACGACTGTTCAAAAATAATTGCCTACAGGCAACAGCTCACATTACATTTTCTCTATTATGTAGTTTGTTGCAAATAGTCAGGCACAGTTTACAAATAAATATAACACTCATAAATACAGCACAATGAACAAAAATAGCCTCCACTATGCACAACCTAGCCTCACTCTTCCACAGAAAGGAGCAAAGTATGCTGCCATAAAAGTATTTGACCATCTCTTGTGTGTATTAAAGGTGCTGGCAGAGGATGAAAGTCTGAAAAATAAATCGAAATAATTTCTGCTTCACAACTCCTTCTATCCAATAGATGAGTTTATGAGCAGGTAGTATATATGTGGATTGATTACTTTTATCAAATTTTGTTGCACATTAAGGTTAAAGCAGAAAATCCAGTTTTGTAAATGGCCGACACATTGCCAGGTTTTCACAAAGAAAATGCATCTTATTTGTGAACATACTGCCCAGATACTACATCATAGTGAGTTGTTGTGAATATGGTCCATGAAACAAGTATAAAAACTAAAAAAGCTAACTAACTAAACTAATGATTATTTTATGTGCTACAGTTTATATACATTTACAAGTTATTTTAACTTATTTCAGTATCCATGAGAATCATTTCACTTAAGATATGTGCAAGGAACATTAGCGTAACATCGTCTACATCCTTGACATTCTTCTCACTATGAATCTATGGAACAAAAATCTCAAATCTAAACATAAACCAAAGGGCAAGTCATCAAGTGATGGTGGAGTCCAGGCTATAAAATTTCCAAAACCAATTTACCAGGTAGAAAAGTGTTGTCAAGTTAGTTAATCCTTCTCTTGTAATGAACCACTTCTCCACAATGTGCACTAATGCCATTTCACTATTTTTCTGTAGCTTTACTGATAATTTGCTGCAGTTGGTATTCGGCAAAATATTAACTTTTTGGTTGCTAGCATCTTATAGACTGAATATTTTGTAAAGATAAAGGTTCTAAATTATCCTCAAAATGGATACATCATCATTGTAAGGGGTGATGATGGAGGCAATCATCAAAAGTTCGAGGATTTATTGGAATTGGATGCAGCAAGTAGCAAGTTAACTAAGAACTTTTTATCTGAGATATCTGATTGCCACATTCTCTTCCATTATATGCAGAATGTAGATGCCGTTACACCTACCTACTTTGTAGGTTGTGCTGAATTGCTAATCATTTGCATATCCAGACATGTAGTAAACTTCATGGCAATTTGATGTTTGTTGTATGCTGACTCTATGGCGCTGCAATTTTAATAGCCAGCTGTGTGTTCACGATGTTAGAATAGATACTGATTCTTGTAACTTAATGAGCATGAAGCTCATATATTTAGCTCATTGTTTTGACTATGAGAGTTATGGTCGCAACTCCCTCCAGCAAATCAGGTTGCACAGGACAGCATACTTTCCAAGCTGGGCGAGTCCACTAGAAACTCAAGCAGCCTCTTACAGAGGTCAGCAGCACAACAGGAACTATGTTGCACATCAGCAATCATGTGGAACAAATAGTGTGCAGCTTCATATTGCAGAAAAAAACAAGAAATAAGCCATGGTCCATGTTCCAATGGGCACTTACAGTTGTAGCTCCAGTTCATTGCAACTAATGTGCAGAGGAGCATTGATCTGTTCACCAAACAAACTTCCATGCTCACCAGTGATGAGTACAAGATGGGATCACCAGTGTTTTGACAATGAAAGACATTGCCACAGAGCAGTGCCCACACCGGGAAGAATATAGCAACGTTCAATGGTTGGGAACTAATCTCTGAATGGGACTGGCACAAACTAAGACTGTTTGTACAATGATCAAATGAGAGTTGAGTACTTGTGTTACTGAACAAATCAGAGTTTGGGAATAGACATTTGTATTTATTCAGTAGTTGCAATTTATGTGTATACACATGTGATAGTGTTTGTTGAGAGAAGCACCTCTGTTCATGCAGACGTATCAGCAACACCTCGTGAGCTGTTGTTAACGTACAGTTGTCACAGTAGCCACATTGATTGGCACTGAAATGAAGTTACAACAGTTACACTCCCTGGAGATGACATTGTATGGACAAATACAATGGACTTAGCATCATTAGAAAAGCCTGTGAAAAGAACTCAAAGTCTCAGTGCTTTAGAACACCGCAGCATTGAGAAAATTCAGCAGAGTAGAAAATTTTCAATCAGCAAGTTATACATAATTTTCTCAATTTATGTCTTGCCTGGTAGAAAAGTATGCTGTCTAACCAATTTTTTCCAGGCAGTAACTCACAGCAAAGGCTGCTGAAACAGATGAGCAAAAAATAATGTGGACAAGAGGAAGTAAGGAGAATGACACCGGCGTTCTATCCATCTGACCAAAGAAGGAAAAATTACTAAATTACATCAACCAGATGGAGACAGGACAGGGCATCAGGTGAAGTAAAGCAAAGAGCCAATTTGATACCTAGTACTGGAGCAGAAATTTATAGTACACTTCAACAATTTTTTCCAGACAGGGATCTGGGTGAATTATATAAACATTAAAGAAAAACTATCAGCATTATTCAAAAGTAAAATCCTCATAGCAACAGCATGCCACAGCTTTACAAAGCATACAAGAAATGTTATCAGTCTTTTAAGGGGTTGATTGCTATGCTCCGGGGTGTAGCTACAGATCGTAAATTTAAATGTTAATATCCTGAATGTAATTTTATGTATGTGGGTTAAGGCAGTAATGGACATGTTAATAGTACATGCACCTGGTGCCAGTTTGAGAAATGAACTAATTAGGTTAAATGAACCAACATTATGAGAGTGTTTAAGTGTTATCCAGTTTTTGAGCAGACAAAATGAACAAAAAGGATGCTACATAATATGGGAAATGAAGTTTTCGAAACAGAATTTCATGGCTGCAGAAAAGTAGGCAGGAGTACAAGTACACCCCTAAAAAGGTATAAATATGAGAACAGTTAGAAATACAAATAATAGAAAATGAAGTAAAGTGGTGTGCCAAGTGTTTCATTACACGTGGTAGGGAAGTATGCTATTACAAAGTAACAAAATGTTTAAACTGTAGTAATAAAGGGCATAAGACAGAAGTAGGCCTACAAGAACAAAGTAAGAAAATTAGGTATATTACATAAAATGAAGTAAGTGAAGGTGCAGACAAAGATTTCAAAAATAAAGTATACTAAGTAATATTGAGTAGTGCTAAACCAGTAGTAGTAGGTGTGGAAATAAATGGGAATAAAGTACAGTTCAAAGTAGATACAGAATTTTCCGAAACTATAGCAAAATTGTGCAACTCTAATTTACCATATCATGGAAGTTAAGCAAATTTAATGATATGCTTTCAAGCCACAGTGACCAGCCTACTAAAATAAAAGAATAGTGTGCTGTAAATGCTCAATATAAGAGTACAGTAGTACTAGCAACACTTCGAGTGACACAGTGTCCAGCAGCTACATACATTATGGGATTCTACCTCATTGGAAGAGTCAGGTTTACAGTCAGTGATTCAGCAGATCAGATAGAAGTAATGGCTAAAAACAGGAATGTGCGAAGCCCTGTACGAGGGTTAGCACTTTAATAGTGGCACCTATTTATTTACAACTTATACAACAGAGATAAATGTTTCAAAGTTTTAATGTCCTTCAAAGTTGTCACCAACTTTTCATATAGCCCACTGCTAGCAATGTCGAATTATTAGAATACCCTTAGTAGCACCAGTTGTGTTGATAGTTTGAGTGGAGCCACCTATTGCTCAATGAATCTCTGTAACAGTTCTGAAGCAACTGACATGAAATGCTTCCTTCAATTTAGGAATCAAGTTGAAGTCACAAGGACTTAAGGCTGAGAAATTTGTTTGGTCGTACAGCACTTACCAGCCTCATCAATTGAACAAATCAGTTGCAACTTGCACTAGATGCACCTGAGCATTGTCCTGCAAAATGATGGTTGGGTCCTGAAGAGAGTGTTGCCACTTCTTTCTCTAAGCTGGTCACAGGCTGTGTTCCAAAACTGAACCACTTAGATAAAGAAGCAGTGACTGGTTTGTTCGAGTGATGGGGCCAGGAAGTGCTGCACCATCCATCACACTCCCCAGACTTATGCCCTTGTGATTTCAACTTGATTTCTAAACTGAAGGAAGAACTTCATGACATTAGCTTCAGAACTGTTACAGATATTTGTTGGGCAGTAGACCAGTCCACTCGAATTATCAACACAGCTGGCACTGCTAATGGTATCCTGTAACTTTCACATCACTGGCAATGAATTATACACAATGTTGGTGACACCTCTGAAGGACTGTAAAACTTTGAAACATGTATTTATTTTGTTGTACAAGTTGTAAATAAGTAGTTGCCACTATTGAGGATCCAACTCTTGCACAAAGTACAATGGAATTTTTGGTGAAATGTCAGGAAGTGCACAAGGTTACAAGGTGCATACACCGATGGGTCAAAACATTATGACCACAGTCTACCATGAGGTTTAATGGTGCCTGGTAGTGCTGAGGTAACGTGATACAGTAAGAGAATTGTATGAGAAGAGCAGAGATGAATGGAAAATCATTGTAGCAATGATAAGAGGCACAAATGCGGAAATCCACTGACTTAAGCGACTCTGATAAATGTTACATTGTTGTGGCCCAGTGCCTGGGAACGAGCACCTCAGAAATGGTGAAGCTGGTCACCTGTTCTCATGCTACTGTTATGAGCATTTATGCTGAAAGATGCTAAAATCACGGATAGGTGACAAGAAGTTGGATCTCCACACCTCATCACAGAACATACGGATCAGAGGCTTACCCACTCTCTAAAGCAGGATGGGTGGAGATCTAATGACATAGTACAGTGCTGATGCAAGCATAAGTGCTTTGGTGCACATCATTCAGTACACATTGTTGAACATGGTGTTATACAGCAGAGGACCCATACGTGTTCCCATGTTCATCTAACATCATCATCAATTATGATTACAGTGGGCCCAGTGTCATCAAGATTGGACGGTGGATCAATGGAATTGTGTCCCCAGGTCGGATGAATCCCATTTATTGTTAAAACAGGTCAATGGTCATGTCCAGATAAGCTGTCATCCAGGCAAACAGCTACTTGAAACATGCATTGTCTTGAAGGGTGCAGGCCGGTGGCAGCAGTATTGTGTTATGGAGTCTATCATCTGGGCTCCCATGGAACCTGTGATAGTAATCAAAGGACCTATGACTCTTATGCTGGATGTCTTTCCCAAAAGCAATGGCCAGCCGAAGTGACCGCGCGGTTAAAGGCGCTGCAGTCTGGAATCACAAGAACGCTACGGTCGCAGGTTAGAATCCTGCCTCGGGCATGGATGTTTGTGATGTCCTTAGGTTAGTTAGGTTTAACTAGTTCTAAGTTCTAGGGGACTAATGACCTCAGCAGTTGAGTCCCATAGTGCTCAGAGCCATTTTGAACCAAAAGCAATGGCATCTTCCAGCAGGATAACTGTCAATGCCACAAGGCCAGAATCATGTTTTAGTGGTTTGAGAAGGACGATAGTGAGCTCATGTTGATGTCTTGGCTATCAAATTCGACTTATCTGAATTCAATGAAACCCAACTGGGACACTATTGGTCACCAGCTTCGCACCCACAACAAACCGCCCATAAATTACGGGAAATGTGTGATCTGTGCTCTGGCATCTGGTACCACAATCCTCTGGAAACCTATCAAGTACTTGTCAAAATCATGGTATGCTTAATCACTGCTGAACTGCGTTCCTGAAGTGGATGAACATGCTATTAAGTAGGTGGTCATAATGTTTTGACTCACTCATCAGTGTATATAATCTTGAAACCTAATGCAAACCCAAAGTTTTGCAAGGTTAGACTAATAGCATACACATGCATGAAAAGGTCAAACATGAATTACACTGCCTTGGAAAGTAAAAAATAAAAATGAATTAAAGTAAAATCTTTCCAGAAGGTGGGGAGGAAATTAAATTTAACTTCACTGATTGAGAGAGTATTTGAAGTTATTTTAGAGATTGCAAAATTGAGTCACATATACAAAGAACCTGGCAGTACGAGCACACTTATCACTGTGATGTTACACCCCCTCTGCACAAGATGCATGTACTGATTCAGAGGGGAAGGGTGTCAAAAATCCATTGTATCCTCTCCTGAGGCTATGTGGCTCACAACTGTTGTAACTGGTCCCAGATATCATGGACAGAGTTAATGTCTGAGCTGGTTCCACACATGTACTGTTGGGGGAAGATCTGGGGATCTTGTTGGCCATGGGAGCACCTCAACATCATGCAGACAGTTCATAGAGACACGTAAAATGTGTGGATGAGAATTGTCCTGTTGCAAAATGGCACAATGATACTGGCTCATTAAAGGTAACACACTAGGATGCAAGACAGTTATGACATACCATTGTGCCATCAGAGTTCCCTCAGTCACTACGAGTCATGACCTGAAGTCATGCCTGTATCATGCTGGCAAGAGTAACATCACTGTGCCTCTCCACAACACTGGGAGAAGAAGATATTTCCAGGTTGGCACCTTTCTTGGCAATAATGGTCATCTGCGGTAATGCAGAACATGATGTGATGTCATTCATCAGGTTGGCAGAAGCAGATGTGAAAGGATTATGATGTACTTGGCGCACAGTATGCCAATTCTCCCTTGTAGACATGGTCAACCAGAACCTTGACTATGAGTACGCCTACCCTCACATTCCCATGCAGTCCAGCATTGTGCCACTATTACATCCAAATGCCCTACAAATCAGGATATTGCATGATTTGAGCAGCCAGACAAATGGAAACCCACAATGACACCTCTTTCAAACTCTGCCAGATGCCCATAATGCTCTCTCACATGAGCACCTAGCATCTCCATATCTTTCACAGTGATCACTCAATTATGTGATGCTGTTCAAGCCCCTTACATACCCTACCAGGTCAGGTAACAACACTAAACATGAGCAACACTAATGCAGTCTGGTGGCTGTTCAGTCTGTCATAGAGAATACCAACTAAATCGTGTACATACCCAATGGTGATATGTGCACAAAGTTACACTGACATCTGATTGTGTCTTCTGAGTGCTTCATCTTCTTTTTTGTTTTTTGTAAGGCTCTATAGATTGTTTAGAAGGAATGGCATAACTGAACCTATTATGAACAGTCCATGGGTCACACCGTTTCTAAAAGTAGAAAAAACAAATGGAGAGATATGGCTGTGCAATGACTTCAGATCAACCGTGGATGTGCAGTCCCTAATTTATAGGTACTCAACTTCAAGAGGGGAAGACATAATGGCAAAATTAGAGAAAAGAAAACAGTATTCACACACTGATTTGAGAGAATGTTACACTATGTGATCAAAAGTATCCGGACACCTGGCTGAAAATGACTTACAAGTTCATGGCACCCTTCATCGGTAATGCTGGAACAATACAGCACTAGCCAACCCTTAGCCTTGATGATAGCTCCCACTCTAATAGGCATATGTTCAATCAAGTGCTGGAATATTTCTTGGGGAATGGCAGCCCATTTTTCATGGAGTGCTGCACTGAGGAGAGATATCTATGTTGGTCAATGAGGCCTGGCATTAAGTCAGTGTTCCAAAACATCCTGAACTTGTTCTATAGGATTTAGATCAGGACTCTGTGCAGGCCAGTCCATTACAGGGATGTAACCACTCCGCCACAGGATGTACATTATGAAAGGGTGCTCAATCATGTTGAAAGATGCAATTGCCATCCTTAAATTGCTCTTCAACATAGGAAGCAAGAAGGTGCTTAAAACATCAGTGTAGGCCTGTGCTGTGATAGTGCCACACAAAACAACAAAGGGTGCCCTCTCCATGAAAAACATGAGCACACCATTAACACCAATGCCTCCGAATTTTACTGTTGGCACTACACACACTGGGAGATGACATTCACTGGGTATTCGCCATACTCACACCCTGCCATCGGATCACCACGTTGTGTACCATGATTCGTCACTCCACACATTTTTCCACTGTTCAGTCAGCCAATGTTTATGCTTATTACACCAAGCGAGGCATCGTTTGGCATTTACTGGTGTGATGTGTGGCATATGAGTAGCCACTCGACCATGAAATCCAATTTCTCACCTCCTCCCTAACTGTCATAGTACTTGCAGTGGATCCTGATGCAGTTTGGAATTCCTGTGTGATGGTCTGAATAGATGTCTGCCTATTACACATTACAACCCTCTTTAAGTGTCGGCAGTCTCTGTAAATCAACAGATGAGGTCGGCCTGTACGCTTTTGTGCTGTATATGTCCCTTCACGTTTACACTTCACTGTCACATTGGAAACAGTGGACCTAGGGATGTTTAGGAGTGTAGACATCTCGTGTACAGATGTATGACAGAAGTAACACCTGATCACCTAATCATGTTCGTCTGTGAGTTCTGCGGAGTGCCTAATGACTACTGAGGTCGCTGATATGGAGTACCAGGCAGTAGGTGGCAGCACAATGCACCTAATGTGAAAAACATAAGTTTTTGGGGGTGTCCGGACACTTTTGATCACATAGTATATCTGCGACTCCCACTCGATGGGAAAGCCAGAAGGTAATAGTCATCAACACACTATGTGGCCTCATCAAACATAAAATTTCACCTTTTGGAATAAATTCTGCCCCAAGATTGTAACAAAGGTACCTTGACCAATTAATCAGAAACATTCTGGATGCAGCAAATTACACTGATGATACAGTATCATAAAAAATTATAGGGTGAATATAACCTTGAAGCTTAATGCAAAGCCAAAGTTCTGCCATGTTAGACCATTAGCTTACACATTTATGAGAAGGCTAAACAGGAATTACACAAGTGATTCTATTTTAGTGATAGCAAAATCGAATCGCATATGGAAAGAGCTTAGCAGTATGAGCCCGTTACCATTATGGTGCCACAACCCCTTTGGCCTAGACGCATGCACTGATTTGGATAGAAAGTGTGTCATGAAGCCATTGTATCTTTTCCTGAGATGATGTGGCTCACAACTGTTGTAACTGCTCCCTGATATCATGGATACTGGCAATGGGACAGAGTTAACATTTGAGCAAGTCCCACATTTGTACTGTTGGGGACACATCTGAGAATCTTCTTTTCCATGCGTTTTATCAGAAATGCTTAAGACATTGATAAATATTTGTAAGGCAGGTTCTATGTCTTTTCACCAAGGCACAAGAGAATCTGCAGAAAGACGTGTGTCAACAGCTTCCAGATTGCTTTGCAGAACTGTAACATGACCTGTGACAAAACATGAGTCCTTCACTGATTCCAAAACAAATAGTTCCATCTGTCTCAACATACCAATCAAACTGAAGGAAAGCCTCCTGAATGGCCATCCTCTGGCAGCCTGAGAGTTTTATTCTATAATATTTCAGTGGTTTCTGTTTATCAGATGATGCACATGGTACTTAACAGTCCAAATAAATATGCAATTAAAGACATTATGAACATCATAGGCATCTTCAACAACTTACGGCAACCTGCAAGGTTTGCAAAAATGTGAATGCATTCGACACCAGCTTCCACAACTATTGTACTTGCACAAAGGTAGAATGGCTTGCAAGAAAATTGCAAAATCATGAAGAAAATCATCAATGGGACACTCAGAGGGAATGAATTGTGAATATCACTTCCGGGAACAACATAGAAAATTAATGGATGAGGATGAGCACACCAGTATCAACACTACATATACGGTGACCTGTTGGTGGCCCTCACAGGCAGCACTAGAATCAAGCTAAAATAAATAATTACTATTAAAAACAGTCTTGACCACAATTTATTTAATAAGGTGACCGGTTTCGACCACTACTGTGGTCATCTTCAGACCATTGAGTAGGAACCTCTTTGTTGGAGTAGTGATTCTCCAACAAAGAGGTTCCTACTCAATGGTCTGAAGATGACCACAGTAGTGGTCGAAACCGGTCACCTTATTAAATAAATTGTGGTCAAGACTGTTTTTAATAGTAATTATTTATAAGACATTGATCACTGCTGTTCCCATAATGCATTCAAAAGTAATTAAAATAAATATCCTGTGGTATACTGGAGTGTATGCAGGGTGAAGTTAGTCAACAAGGTCACTGCTGCTGGCTGTGGGATGGGGTGGGGGGCAGAAGGTCCAGTGCTTCTATAATGCAACCCATGCATTATTACAAGATTGCATTGTAGCAGAGGTGCCTGTAGAAGACACTAGAATTGTTGTCCACATATGAATAATTTTCAACTCATGTGGAACCGTTGTTTCAGTGTGCTCAATTTTCTTTTACACTAGAGTAAGTTTTAAAGGCAGTTTGAGAGCTAATAGTAGTTGCGTAGCCACTTTTATAAAATCTCCAATCATGAATCATGAGATAAATTCAGACTCAGAATGCCAAATAATATGGCACTGGTCAAAAACAGTAACCAGTTGTTTCTTTGAGCCATCTGTATCAAACATCAAAGTGGCTAAATGCTTTCCAGAAAGTTTAGAGGACATTTCACGTGAATTTATTTATCCATGAAATCATATTCATGACGTGGGGTACAAGTTATAGCAAGATATAGCTGATGGAACATAAAATTTTTTTGCTACACAGATTTCGAAATACACATGACATACATACATTTACATTTCAATAGTTTCTAAGCAGTGATCTTTATTTTAATAAACAAAGCCAACATGAGAATTATTATTATTTAACCACCTTCACATTCATGGTTAATACATTTTGGATGGAATTAAAGTTACTGGCAATATAAATTCATCAGAAGAATTTAAAAAAATGTTGGAACATTATGTTGTGACATTCTTCCTGAAAGAGTTTTTATTGCTTTTGATTGGGCAAAGTAATTTATTATAGAGTATGTTACATACGTGCCTCACACTGCCATGGCATTTACTCAGTCTCAGATTTGTCAGTGAATGTCATCGTCACCATGGGTGTGTGAATCATGCATGTCATTATTTGTTTTAAAAAGATGAGGGTACTTATTTTTAAATGAAACAGTCTCTAAGATGTATATCCATGGGACAGGTAATATTCCCAGTTCTTTAAAGGATGGTTGCCACAACCCTATCAGAGAGATTCCAATTTACCACTGGATGCAGTACACATTAAGTATAAGTAACAGATAGAAAGAGTCATGTTGCATTGACTGTTCTGTCAATTCTTGGCAGAATATTTTACACATTATGAATGAAACACAATCAACACTGGTGTAATAGTCTACAATATTGTAGAATATTGCACCAGTGTTTGTGTTTCATTCATAAAGAGTCATGTGATATTGTACTAAATGTCTCTTCTTTACTGATAACTATCCTGAGTTGCTGGGTACACAAGATTCTTTTTTAGATAACATCTTAGATTTCCCAACAACAAATCAGACAGAACATTTGAAGGGAGGTTACATTTTAATGTCCTGTTTGGGTAATTAGGGGTATAATGTACAACTGGACCAGACAAGGGCGGAGAAGGGGTAGGGTAAGAATTTTCATTAAGGAACAACTTTGGTATTTCTGTCAAGTTATTTAAGGAAACCAAGGGAAACATAATTTTAGATAGCTCAATGTGGTACTTACCCCTATCTGGTAGTTTAATGAGCAGTTTTCAATTTAACATGGACTCCCTACTGTAGCTCAGAAAAATTCCAGTTAAAAGCCTGAAAAATAAAGTTTAACTGATATTTCAAGTTGCTGAGGAACAATGTTTTATTTCCTCTATCAGAGAAATCTACAAAATTATGGAGAAGAAGTGCTGAATGAATGGTCTAGAAAGTATATTCTACAGCAAATTTTACTCACAAGTGTTCAAACAATTTTTATTATGACATACCAATATACAGGGTGTTCACAGTTTCTATTACAGGCTTCTAGTGTTTTAGAGGGGACTTCATCAGTAATTGAGTTAGTCAATAAAGTTTTTATGAGGAATTCATTCCAGAAACATGCCACATGGATGTAAAATCAGTTTGATGATTGGATCACTTTCAGATCTCCCACTTCATGGTATGCACGCAGAGGAGAAATGTGCTTTGACCTGTGTGCTCTGCAGGAGATGCTCAGCATGGTAGTACTGCTGTTAATTGCACAAGGTGTATCTGTGATGGCTCGCAAACCCTGGTGCATATCCTTGGAGCACCACAGACAACCATGCTAGTTGCAAACATACCCGTTTCTCACAGCCATAGTAGTTGTTAGTTGAAAATATTATGTGATGACTGAGATGAAGCAGAAATTGTTTCCGATACATGTAGTGTGCAGCTCTACCATTACTTGCTACACCATGAAGCAAGAGATTTGAGAGTGATCTGATCTTTGAACTTATTTCATATCTAAATGATACATATTTTAACTTTGGTGCCTTATTAAAATGTTATACACTAAGTCCCCCCTAAAACTCCTAGAAGCTGGTAATAGCAACTGTGAAACACCCTGTATATTTTTGTAGATTTCACATAAAACATAACAACTATTTTCCATTTATACATATCAATATACACTAACCATAATAAAACAATGCGCAGTTTATGGCATTCTGCATACTAAGTACAAAATCAAAACCCGAAATCAAAACTAGTACTGTTGCAATTGAAAAGATACATAATGCAAGGTAATATTTGTTAATGATTTTGCTGCATTCCTCTACTTACAATATATTTATGGGTTTTCATACTTAAGTAAGAGTGGTATGTTCCTAAATCTTAATTAATACCATTAACATATGGGTACTATAAAGGTGCCTGAAACTGGAAATCACACCTTCATCCTGTGGCTGGTGTTAACTGATGTGATGAGAAGGAAACATCCACTTTCTACATTATTCAAAATGATGTGGGTATCACATCATGTGGACAGGGCGTAACTAGGATAGGGCATGTGTGGTACTGCACAAAGGTACCCAGACACAAGAGGCCCCTTAATGTCCAAAAGAAAAAAGAAAATCAACATGGGGAGGTTAAACGGAAAAAATGAAAAAGTAACATGTGTAAATAGAGGAGCATTAAGGGAACAGTTGTGGGAAGGAAATGGCAAAATCAGCTGTAGTGCAACATGCTTTGCAGTGACCAAACAACAAGATTCTATTTGATGAGAACTTGGTCATAACCACAGGTGGATACTGCTGTAGGTTGTTCAGAGAGGTAACAGACATGCTAATAATACCTAGTATAATTTCTATAAATTAAAAACGTCTAAAAACACAAACAGTTTAAATGATTTTTATTAATTTTGCCCATTCTCCTAAAGAATCGTGTTGTTGCAGATGACAGGCTATCCAGCCAAAAGGGTCAGTGTGTTACAAACCACGTAAACTATTACCTAAGGTAAAAATATCACAATGGTAACAACAAAAAATTTAAAACTTATAAAGGTTTCCAGTACTTCACATTGTGGTGGAATTTATTTGAATCGAGTTACGAACTTAGAATAGAATGTGATGTCTATGTTTAAGGACTGAGTTCTTTGGGATACTGTTTTGGGATGTATGCTTGTTGTCTGTGCTCTGAAGAAACTATATACAAAATTAAGGAAGTTCTTTACATTTAATAGTGTTTATTCAGTGGTATTATGTAGTATAACTGAAGTGATGACCCTAATAGTGATCGAGTTTGCTGCAGTTTTTATGCCTTCAGAGCAGCATAATGGATATCATCACAAACATGGCCATGAAGATAGGGCCTTTGCTGACTGCCACATTAACAACACTGTTTCATCAATTCCTAGTGACTCCAATAGAAATTTTAACATCAAGTTGCATGCTTTTTGACATACAAGGGCACAATTATGACCTACCCAGGATGAAGCTATTTTTAAGTTGCATGCCCTCATTTCAGTCTCGGACCAATTTCCCTTGGCTATTTCATGATTAGATCTTAATCCAATTGAACAGGCTGATGATACTCTGCGCCTGCAGCCTTTCTGTATTTTTAACAAGACAGTGCTCCAGTGAACGTTTTCAAGCCAGAACCTTGTCTACGTGTGATTCCCCGTCTCAAATTCTTTGCTCACATTGCACTCTCACGGGTGAACGTTTTCAAGCCAGAACCTTGTCTACGTGTGATTCCCCGTCTCAAATTCTTTGCTCACATTGCACTCTCACGGGTAATGAACTACTGGCTGTCACTTTGTTAAAGACTTTTTGGATGTTCCAGCTCCCACAAAATGTCAGGGCAGATCTATCGGCTTTTACAAATCTGTCTATTGATGAGCTGGCTAAGAAAGCTGACACAGTCGCTATTGCATGTGCCAACAGAAACAATTTTGCTGCCATTGAAGAGGTTATGGAGGACGGTCTTGACTGCTCATGAACACTATGCACCATAGATGCAGGCTTGTGACAGGAGAGTTTGGTGAATGAATTTGCATGCCCAAACACCAAGTTACAGAGACAGAATTCTGAGTCTACTGCTCATTCAAGAAACAAGTTTCAACATACTCACAGGTGGTATTGTATCATAAGCATTTTGGCACAACAGCAAGACAATGTACCAAGCCCTGCTCCTACCCAAATGTAACAACGAATGCCAGTAGATGAGCATGCTCATCAATCTCGGTCACAGCACCTACAATACTCCTCAAGTGCCACTGTTACTGATGTTGCTGCTTCTGAAAGACTGTTCATTAAAGAGGAGTTATCACAGGCTGTGTTCTTAATTGAGGCTGGATCAGAGATTAGTGTTATTCCTCCAACTGCAAGTGGTTGGTTACAAAAATTCCTACTTTAACGACAGCTAATAATTCATCTATCAAAACCATTGATAAACAAACATTAACAAAGGCCTTTCAGAATGATTTTTTGCCTGATTGGACTTTCATTGTTGCTCATATTTCTGGGCCTACTATTGATGCCGATTTCTTGCATCATTTTTCTCTGGTACCGGACTTGGTGAATTAGTGCCTTATTAAAAGACCTTCATGTGCTCAACTCCCTACTACATTATGTCGAGATTACCACAATGTCTGCAGTGTGGACCATGTGAAGATTTCAGGACCAACTGCATCTCCCATGAGACAGTACATCCTGCAAGAAGACACCGCTTTCCTCTAAATGTGTTGCAGTGCAAGTTTCAATATTGAGTGCTTCACAATTAGGGATTAAGCTGAGGAACTCTGCGAGATTGGGTGGAGCAGGTGCATATGAATTTGGAGAAGGCACTCTGGAAACTATGACAGTTACATGAAGTGGCTGCAGTGCAGATTGAAGACCTGTCACCCCCCTCCCCCTCCCTCACCTGAGACTGACCAGGTGGCAGATAATGACCTCAACAAGCTGTTATTGTACTGAAGGCTTTTCCAGCACCCACTGACTCAACACTTGCAATGGAGAGGAATTGCTGTTCTAGTCCCAATCACATCCAAACTCTGCCAAGACTGCCGATGGTTAGTAGACCTCATCACCTTCCTCCAGAAATGCTGCATGCTGCAAGAGTTTGATAGGATGATTAGTGACTGTTCTGTTTCCCACTCTAAGCATGTTTGGTCTTGCCCCTTACAAATGGTTAGGAGAAAGATGAAAACTGGAGAACCTGTGGGGATTACACAGCTTTGAACTCTCGTACAATCCCTGTAGGTTCCCCATCTGTAATATATCTGATTTTAGCAGTAACTTGTTGGGTGCACATATTTTTAAAGTTCTTGACTGTGCTAAGGCTTTTGTGCAGATTCCTATGACACAATGTTATGCCTTTATGGCTGCATAATGCAGCCCTAACATGGCAACGGTTCATCCATGAACTTCTTCAGGGTTTTCCATTCGTTTTTTGCTATTCTGACAACATATTAATTTCCTCTGCTACATATGAGAGCTATTTGAAACATTTATGTGCAGTGCTTTGAAGTTTGGAGGACTATGTTATCATGATTAATGTTGATAAGTGTATTTTCATGCAGGAGATGGGTCCTTTCTTAGGCAACACAGTGTCTAACAAAGGCATTTCTAGTATGCCTGATACAGTTTCTGATATTCAAAACATGCCTCTCCTTGAGACTTTCAAAGACCACTGCTGTTTCTTAAACATGTTAAATTGTTATCACAAATGCCTTCCCATTCTGGCAGAAGTACAAGAGCCTCTCTAAAGCCTCATAAAAGGAAAGAACATGTCTGGTAACAGAAAGCTTTCTTGGAATGATAGAGAAGTTAAAGCTTTTGAGGACTTAAAATTAAACCTTGCTAAGGCTTCTCCTCTGCCTCACCCCATTGTGTATGCTCCCACTGCTCTTTTTGTTGACACTAATCAAGTCACTGTGGGTGCTATATTGCAACAATATACTTGTCAAGCATGGCAACTTCTCACCTTCTTCTCTAAAAATTTGTCAAAATACCAACAATCTTGGAGTGCTGTTGATAGAGAGCTACTGGCCATTTTTCTTGCTGTAAAACATTTTTGTCCTTGGCATGAAGGCCTGACTTTTACTTTATATACTGACCACAATCCATTAACTTCCATTTTCAAAAATGTCACGGAGCTAAATTCTCCATGACAGGTATGCCAGGTTGACTTCATAGCACAATTTTCTACAGATGTTTAACATATTTCTGGGAAGGACAATGTGGTGGCAGATTGTTTACCTCACAACTGTGTGGCAATTACTTTTACTGACTGGGTAAATGTGGCAACAGACAAGGACACAGACCTCCTCCTCCAGTATCAGCTGCAACCAGAAACAGGACTAAAAATCTGTCTATTTATCCCTGAAAAGGGGCCTTGAATTGTTTTTTATTCATTTCACTCTTTGGCTTGCCAGGGGTAAAGTGATTGTGCATTTAATTATTGACAAAATTGTCCAGCCTCTGACATGGAAATGATGCCGTAGCTGGATGAGGGAATGTGTCAAACGCCACACATGCAAAATTAGTAGATATGCAGCTGCTCATATTGCTGATTATCCCACCCCTTCTGGGAGATTCCCTCATTTGCACGTTGACACTGTTGGCCCCCTCCCCCATCCCAAAAGATACTACTTTTGGTCACAGTGATTGACCTATTTACTCCATGGCCAGAGACTGTTCCTGTTCAGGATATTTCCACAATACTTATTTCTCAATTTTAGTATCTGAAAGCATTATTCCTAAGAGGAGGTCATATGCAGATACAACATCCATCCTTTCTAACTACAGGGCCTTACTTGCTTCATGGAGTTCTTCTAGAACTTTTGCATTGAATTACTAAAAGTGTAACAAAGTGGCAGAATTCAAATTTATTTCTAATACATATTTGTAGACTTCATTCATTATATTTCTTACTCATAAGAATTATATTTATTAGGACCTTAAGAAAAACAAAACAGTCATTTTTTAACTGCGAAGATTACACCACCTGTTTTGGTATCCCACAGGTCATTACTTTAGATATGTAACACCAAGTTGAATGCCAATTATTCACAGAACTATTGAATATTTGTGATTGCAAGCACATCCATACTACAAGCTACCATCCTTCCAGTAATGGGATGATAGAGCATATGCACTGGACATTTAGACAGCATTGGCATTCTGTCCAGAATCTTGAGTCATGCCATTGCCTTTGGTTTTACTGGGATTGCGTACTAGTGTTAAGAAGAACACACAATGTTCCCCTGTGCAGCAGGTTTATGACGCATGAATAAATGTGCCTGGTGATTTTTTGCCATCTAAACTTACTCCCTTGCTATCCGGGATATTTTTTAAACAAAATACAAAAGCTTGTACAAAGTCTGGTTCCCAAAAACTCTAATAGACATGAGACAAATGGTACAGTCAGACTACCCCTTACTCCTCACTATTCTGGCGCTCTCAGGATCCTACAGCATGACAAAAAGGTATTTCTGATTAACAGAAATGCAAAGCCAGATGTGGTCTCAATTAATCACATAAAGTCAGCTCTATTTGTGACAGCAAATTTGGAGCATCAGACAAGGACAGCAATAGTACACTTCAAACTCCTTCAAAAGTAAGTCTACCTAGTGTTATTCAAACTCGTTGAAGTAGAAATGTTGTACCAATATGGCAGTACCTAGAGGTATCAGGGGCTCCTGGTTTTTAAAGAAGTTCATGAAACTAGTAAATGTAATACAATTTTGTTAGATGAGCTGCAGCTCTCCCAAATATGGCGGGGGGGGGGGGAGGGGGGGGGGTAGATGTGGTTGAATCAATTTGGATCAAATTATGAACTAAAAATAGAATATGATATCTATGTATAAAGACTAAATTCTTTGGGGTATGGTTTTGTGATATATGCTTATTATATGTGCTCTGCATAACCCACCCATCATTTTGCATGACAATGTGCGGGCACATAAAGCGCAAGCTGTGGCTGCTCTCTTCAGTTGATAGGACTGGGAAGTACTGTACCACCCACCATACTCCCCGGGCTGTCCTTGTGACTTTGATTTGATTATGAAGATGAAGGATCTACTTCATGGCATTCACTTCAAAACTGTTCCAGAGATTCAACAGGCAGTAGAATGCTCCATTCGCACCATCAACAGAACAGGCTCTGCTTACGGTATACTATGCCTTCCATATCGGTGGCAATGTGTTCTACACAATGTTGGTGACTACTTTGAAGGACAGTAACAGGTGCAAATATGTAACTCTTTTGTATCAGTTGTGGATAAATAGTTGTCACTATTTAAGTTCCAACTCTCATATAACCATGTTCAACTCCTGGTATTATCTATGCCATATGATGCATATTTGTTTTTCAGAAGCCACCGTGTCATTTAATTAAACAAACTTTTTCTTTTTTTCAATGTTTCCTAGCTCTGCTTGATTAGATGGCTAACAAAATGTTTAGTTTGGATTTTGCACCTGAAACATTGTGTAAATTGGAATCCCCATCCTGGTTTATTAGGTTTTTCAAATATTTAATATAATGGGCTCCTTAATTACACAGTCTCAGAAACTCGGTGTTTGCACCATAATACAGAAATTTGGTGTTTGCACCATAATACAAAAAGTTGGTCTCATGTTTCATTTCATGATTATATTTGAGGCAGTGGTTGGTGACAGCTGATTTGCTTGGTAGCTTTAGAACATCTGATTTGCTTGGCTGTTTTAGATTCATGTGTTGCTGATGGTCCTTGCACCTCTTCTTGACTCTTTTAATAGTTTACCCCGTGTAAGATATTCCACATTTTCATAGAATGCAGCACACATCTGGCTTCCGGTGACCTAAACAGTCTTTTAACATTACAAACAAACCTTTCCACCTTGACGAACTGGTTCAAGGCTGATCGACTGGATGTCAGTACCCAATACACACAATATTTTGGCAAGCAAACACACTGCCATCATCAGGTGTGCTGATGAACTGACCGATTCAGAGCTAACATAGCAATCAAATCTCCACCCAACTCCTGCTGGACTGCCATTCTGTCCACCATCCATGCCCATCATTTCCTCCAGCACTCCTCCTGCAGACACATTGCTGCCCTGGTATCTCTGCTGTTTCTCCACCTGCCCTTGACGTCAGTTCATTGTGGGATATCTCCTTCTTGTTCTTAATCTGACTAATTGTGGTGTTCCCAGGCCTTATTAATGATGTAGCCACTATCACAACTGATCAGCAGTTCCTTTACACAAATCTCAGCAGATTCTTCAGCAACAGGATTCCAGAAGTTAAGACATTTCTCTCAAAACATTGGTATGGTTTTAGTCGACTCCACGTAATTCCAATAGACAATATTCTGTGACTGCTTACTTGTTATGCTGCTGTTATCTCATGTGCCATTAGTGTTCTCAGCAACAAGCTTCAACAGCATGAACCAACTGAGCTATTTATGTATTGCCACACTGGCAGGGTATCTGATAGGCCTCATATTTCCATAGTCTGAGGCCATCTTTGAAACTATCAAGCAGAGCCTGTATTTTAGCTGGTGGACAAAAGCCTGTCTTCACTTGGCATTTCTGGAGAATTCAATCTATCTTTCTTGATAATGTGTCACAAAGGACTAAAAATAATGGCCACATCTTCAGAGATTCCTCTTCTGTTTCCACTAGTTGTACTGTGGCTGTAGGACTCTATGAATCTGCTACTTCTAGTTGCTGTCCTTCCAGAACAGAGTTCTTCATTGAGGCTGTCACTGTCAGAGAGGATGTGAGCCATATGCACCAATGTTCTGGGCATCCCAGTGCAGAGGTGCACCGGGTGGTGGCAACTGTCCGTGTGTAGGTACAGGTTGGCAGTGTGTGTTCTTCTAGTACATCACATAGCCCAACATGTCATCTGGTCTTCTTTTTACTAGGACACCTAGAAAGGAGAGCGCTCCATCCACTTCAACTTCCATGATGAAACTGATGTTCTGGTGTATGGAACTGAGATGTATGAAGAAGTCATCCAGTTTCTCTCTTCCATGTGGCCTATAAACCATGTTGTCTATAAACCAGAAAAAAGTGGGCTGAGTTGAGGGCTTCTTCCTTGAAATGTTCCATATACATGTTGGTGCAACTGGTGAATGTGACTCCCCATGGCTAATCCCCCCCATACCAAAAAAGTTTTGCATCACCTCGGTTCCGACAGTCCCGGAACCTGTACTGAAAACTGGAATAGAGATCAACATAAGCATCATTTCCACCATTTTTATTGCTCATGAAAACCACACATTGCATGTTGTACCACCATACAGTGAGACCTCCAGAGGTGGTGGTCCAGATTGCTGTACACACCGGTACCTCTAATCCCAGTAGCATGTCCTCTTGCTTTGATGCATGCCTGTATTCATCGTGGCATACTATCCACAAGTTTATCAAGGCACTGTTGGTCCAGACTGTCCCAATCCTCAACCACATTTCAGCATAGATCCCACAGAGTTTTTGAGGGTCGTGTCATCTATAAACCGCCATTTTCAAACTATCCCAGGCATGTTTGATAGGGTTCATGTCTGGAGAACATGCTGACCACTCTAGTCGAAAGACGTTGTTATCCTGAAGGAAGTCATTCACAAGATGTGCATAATGGGAGTGAGAATTTTCGTCTATGAAGACGAATGCCTGGCCAATATGCTGCTGACATAGTTGCACTATTGGTTGGAGGATGGCATTCATGTATTGTACAGCCATTACGGCGACTTCCATGACCACCAGCGGCATACGTCGGCCCCATATCATGCCACCCAAAAACAACAGAGAACCTCCACCTTGCTGCACTCGCTGGACAGTGTGCCTAAGGCATTCAGCCTGACCAGGTTGCCTCCAAATACGTCTCCAATGATTGGTTGAAGGTATACGCGATGCTCATGTTGCCAATCCTGAACATCCATTAGGCATGTTGTTGGGTCCATCTGTACCACACTGCACGGTGTCGTGGTTGCAAAGATTGATCTTGCCATGGACATCGGGAGTGAAGTTGCACATCATGCAGCCTATTGTGCAAGTTTTAGTGGTAATGCAACGTCCTGTGGCTGCATAAAAAGCATTATTCAGCATGGTGGCGTTGCTGTCAGGGTTCCTCCAAGCAATAATCCATAGGTAGCGGTCATTCACTGCAGTAGTAGCCCTTGGGCGGCCTGAGTGAGGCATGTCATCAATAGTTCCTGTCTCTCTGTATCTCCTCCATATCCGAACAACATTGCTTTTATTCACTCCAAGACGCCTGGACACTTCCCTTTTTGAGAGCCCTCCCTGGCAGAAAGTAACAATGCAGATGCGATCGAAATATTGTATTGACCATCTAGGCATGGTTGAACTACAGACAACACGAACCGTGTACCTCCTTCCTGGTGCAATGACTGGGAATGATCAGCTTTCGGACCCCCTCCATCTAATAGGCACTGCTCATGCATGGTTGTTTACATCTTTGGGCTGGTTTAGTGACATCTCTGAACAGTCAAAGGGACTGTGTCTGTGATACAATATCCACAGTCAACATCTGTCTTCAGGAGTTTGAGGAACCGGGGTGATGCAAAACATTTTTTGATGTGTGTAGTAACCCTTATAAAAAAGAAAGTATGTCAACGTCAAGAAGTATATAAAAAGATTGGTCATCTATATGCCATATTTCTTGTCAGTATGTCCTAAGGATTCCTGTAAAGGCACTCCAATAAAAAAAGAAACAATGTTGAAGCTCACATGGGTGTCATTATCGTTAAATGTAAAGTTGTTAAGGGTCCAATATAACCAAATAATTGAAAATGTTATGTGAACACTTACTGAAGAAAAGGCTAAGCAGATCATTTAATTATTTAACAATTGAAGTGATGGGGCACCAATCTTGTTAATAATGGTGTGTAAAGGCATCCCGTCTTTGTGAAGCTTCAGCAGTTCATATAGTCTAAATGGTACTGGTGCTCTGTGTTGCAGATTCTTAAAAACCATGTCAGGCAAGACAGATTCTTTGAGAAGTGCCATAGTCTTCCTCTCCACCTTCTTGATAAGATTGGAGTCGATATTCCAGTATGCACTATCTTCTAGCAAGCCCTGCATTTTCCCAGTGTAACCTTAGTGAGACAGAAACACAGTTGCATTGCCTTGATTGTCTGGTAAGACTATGGCATCTTTATCTTCTCTCATTTGCTGTATGGCTTCCCTCTCCCTACTAGAGGTGTGTGGTTTTATAGGTTTTGTTCATGTGAGAGCAAGACAGCTTTTGTGAAGTACTTCTTCTGTGCTTCAGGTGGAAGTTGTGTAGCTGCCTGTTCCAGTGTACTGGTGAAATCCATGGCAGGTGCAGATTTGAGGAATGGGTGGTTTCTTAAAAACTGAAACCACATCCTCATCTAGTTGCTAGGTCATGAGACTGATGATAGTGTTGCAGGGATCATCAGAAGCTTGTCTCTCTGATATATACTCAAATTTTTGTGTTTGACATCCAGAATCCTTCCATTGTGTGGAGTCAGCTCTGGCTCTTTGGACGCCATCACCCCATGCTTTTTGCATTGCTTATGGGACCCCATGGAGAACATGTGGTGCTGAATTTTGGTAAGGTAATGCACCAAACTGATTCAGTGGCAGCCAGAAGAATCAAGAAATGTGCCAACCTAGCCATGGCACAGGACAGAGAACATTTAACTCACTGGTACCTAGACTTGATAAACATACTGGTGGAGCTATTTGAATTATATTTACAACTGGCCTTCCAATTCAGTCCCTGGATGTGGGAATGCACTGATATTGTCATATGGGCCTCAGCAGACTCCACACAAATAAAGGCCACCAGACACCAGACATCAAAATTTGATGCTTATATGAGAGAGACAACTGTCTGATGTTCCCCCCAAGACTATCATTAATCGCTGGCTAAGCAACTGGATGTCGATGCATTTCCAGTTTGTAAGGAAGGCTCCAATACTGCACCCACTCCTAAATCTGCACATTACCATGGACATCATCAGTGCAGTGGAACAGGCAGCTGCACAATTTCCACCTGTAGCAGCAGAAGAAGTACTTTGTGCAAACTGCTATGCTCTCATGTGTACAAAACCTATGAAACATCTCTAGTAGTGACAGGACAGCCATATGGGAGCTGGGAGAAGATGCAGATACCATAGTCTTACCAGGAAACAAAGGAAATGCAACTGTGGTCCTATCCCACCAAGATTCAAGATTACATAGAGCGAATGTGGGGCTTGCTAGAAGTCATTGCATACTGGAAGATTGACACAGATCTTACCAAGATGGCGGAGAGGAAGACTTTTCAAAGCACTTTTCAAAGAAACAAGCTTGTCAGATGATGTTGTTAAGAAGCTACAACAGAGAGCACCAGTTCTGCTGAGACTTTATTAACTGTTGAATCTTCACAAAGATGGGAAGCCTTTACATTCTATTATTAACAACATCGGTGTCTCCAGATGCTCATGTGCTAAATACCTAAATGACCAGCTTAGTCTTTACTTCAGGAAGTGTACATGTAATATTTGCAATTCTGTGGACATTTTTGATAAGCAAATTGATAAAATCATTTTCAGCAAGAAAACCTTAAGAATGAGTATCCCTAACCAGAGAACGATATTTCAGAAGCAATTCAGTATCTTTAGTTTTATGAGGCCTGCTCCCTTTGTATGGAGCAGATGACTAGATTTTAGGCAACACATTGCATACAAATGTTGCAAAGTGCCAATGCCCTGGTGCCTCTCAGGGGAATAACCAGTAATAAAAAATGCTGAGCATTGCTGGGAAGTGACAGCAAACATTTTGTCTCTAACATCAGTTGTTCCCTTGATGTGGTCTATCAATCCTAGATGTTGTATGCAAAGGCTCTGAAACACTCTGCATAACAAGAACAGTAGCCACAGAATTGAATGCTGTGGAACACCAGTAGTAATTCATTCCCACTCAGAAGATTTATCATGGGTGCTGCATGACCTATTTAACATGACCTTTATCTTCCAGTTAGTAATATTGCATGTGAACTACTTACTGCATCTCAAACCAGGTAAAAGCTATGATTCAAACTGCTGTGTTGCAAACTGAGTATGAATCAAGTAGGCCTACTGAGCATGGTAATGTTACACTCATAAAATTTGCATTTGATCAATCATTAGAAGCATTGTAAATCCACTGCTAAATACCACCAATTATACTATTATCTTCATGTTATGAGAATGTAACAGATACCTATATCAACAAAAAATTACTATGTAGTCTATTTACAGATACAGATTGTGCTGTTCATATATTATTCTGCTTCATTTGTCAAATTCTGGTGAGCTTCTAGTGTGCATTTTATGTTAATAACCTCACAGTTTTCAATAAGAGACGCTTGATTTCTTTCATGTCCTTCATCATTCTGAAGCGTTCTACAAGTCTCAAGGAATTCCTTTAATTACCTGTGGGGATTCTATTTGTAGTGCTATCAATTGATGACAAGAGATCTCAGAAGGGAAATGACCAGATCATTTTATGTAACTCCCTTCTGTCACTCCCTACTACCGGGGGCAATCAAATAAAAATCAGAACTTCTTTCACATGGCTTGCATAGTAGCATCAGCAGTGTGGCACTTGGGAATCACTTGTGGGAGAATTGAAGGAAAGAAGGAGAAGGACTGAAGATTGGGTTTAATGTCCTTTGACATCAAGGTCATTAGAGATGGAGCACAAGCTCAGATCGCAGTCTGGTCCCTTTAATCCCACAAACCAACCAACCACAAGCTCAGATTGTGTCAAGAATGGGGAAGGAAATCGGCCATCCCCTTTCAAAGGAACCATCCAGGCATTTGCCTGGAGCAGTTTAGGGAAAATATTGAAAATATAAGTCTGGATGGCTGGACATGGGTTTGAAATGTCCTCCTCCCAAATATCCGGTGTGCTAACAACCGCTGTGCCACCTCACTCAGTGAGAGGAATTGAGAGTGATAGCCATGTACAAGGCTGATACACATAGGTCTGCCTTTTTAGTATTGCTGTGAGTGAACAGGAATAGCACTACTTATTATTATCAATTTGCTTGCCGACAAAGGTGTAAAACCTAGCGAAATTTTGAAAATTGTCCAACCACAGTTCAATGATGCTACTTTCAATAAAACCCAAATGTTCTATTGTGCCCAGAAGTTTTGAAATGTTGTGATAAACGGGAAAAACAAAGCCATGGATGACATTTGGTGACCAGTGTCAATGAGAACAGTATTCAAGCCCTGCATGGGGTTGTGGATGGTGATCGCAACATAACTTAAGTAGGATTGCATAACAGGTGGGGGATAAGTGTTGGAAGTGTCAATACCGTTTTATAGTGAAAAGCCAAAGAAACTGATACACCTGCCTAATATTGTCTAGGGCCCCCGCGAACATGCAGAACTCCCATGACAGAATGTGGCATGGACTCAGCTAATGTCTAAAGTAGTGCTGGAGGGAACTGACACCATGAATTCTGCAGGGCTGTCCATTAATCCGCAAGAGTACGAGGGGGTGGAGATCTCTTCTGAATAGCATGTTGCAAGGCATCCCAAATGTGCTCAATAATGTTCTTGTCTGGGGAGTTTGGTGGCCAAAGGAAGTGTTTAAACTCAGAAGAGTGTTTCTGAAGTCACTCTCTAGCAATTTTGGACTTGTGGGGTGTCGCATTGTCATGCTGCAATTGTCCAAGTCCCTCAGAATGCACAGTGGATATGAATGGATGCTGGTGATGAGACAGGGAACTTACATACATGTCACCTGTCAGAGTCATATCTAGACATATCAGGGGTCTCATATCATTCCCACTGCACACTCCCCATATCATTACACAGCCTCCACCAGTTTGAACAGTCCCCTGCTGACATCCAGGGTCCATGGATTCATGAGGTTGTCTCCATACCCATAAACAACTACCTGCTCAACACAGCTTGAAATGAGACTCATCCAACCAGCCAACATTTTCCAGTCATCAACAGTCCAATGTCCGTGTCGATGCAACCAAGCTTTGTGTTGTGCAGTCATCAAGGGTACACTAGTGGGTCTTTGGCTCAGAAAGCCCATATTGATGATGTTCTGTTGAATGGTTTGCATGCTGACACTTTTTGATGGCGCTGCACTGAAATCTGCAGCCATTTGTGGATGGGTTGCACTTCTGTCATGTTGAATGATTCTCTTCAGTCGTCGTTGGTCTTGTTCTTGCAGGATTCCTTTCCGGCTGCAGCAGTGATTGAGATTTGATGTCTTACCAGATTCCCGATAGTCATTGTATGCTTGTTAAATGGTCGTATGGGAAAATCCCCACTTCATCACTACCTCAGAGATGCTGAGTCCCATCACTCATGCACTGACTATAATACCACGTTCAAACTCACTTAAATTGTGATAACCTGACATTGCAGCAGCAGTAACCGATGTAACAACTGCACCAGATACTTGTTGTCTTATTTAGGCATTGGCAACTGCAGCACCGTATTCTGCCTGTTTACATATCTCTGTATTTGAATAGGCATGCCTATATCAGTTTCTTTGGCATTTTAGTGCATATGACACTTGGGACATGAAAAATGTTGTTAAGATCTGTTTTTTGTCTTCTCACCAAGCACCAAGGCACAAGAGAAACTGCAGAGAGGCACTTTCACTGTCTTCCCAATTGCTTTGAAGAAGAAGGAGTGGCTTCTCTGGACTATATTATGACCTGTGACAGAACATGGGTTCTTCACTATTCACCAAAGAACAAGAGGATGAGTGAGGTGTGGAGGAAAGTTGGACATAGGCATTGATCCAGGTCACCCAGAAAAGTTTTGTCAACTGTGTTTTGGGACTCAAAAGGTGTATTGCTACCTGCCTGGTGAAGTATGGTGAATGTGGCCTGTTATCGTAAGCTGCTGGATGGTGGCAAGACTGATAATTGCAACAAATGATGCTGGCAACTGATTCACTATGTCCTCCTCCTGCAAGGAAATGCAGTCTGCACTTGTCCCCATGTGACTACTTTACGTTTGGTTCACTGAAAAGGGCATTGGGAGGGGAACATTTTGAAGATGACATTGCAGTTAAACACTATGTGCACAGTTTGACAGCCACGTTCTTTCTTCCATGAAAGGCTCAGAAAGTTTCTTGACTGATGGCGAAGATGCATTTGTGTTGATGAAAATTACATAGAAAAGTAAGGTTCTACCCTTATCTTGGTATGTATCAGCAATAAAGCTGTGTTATGATACTCTGGTTTACATCTGAATGACCCTCACATATATGATACAGAACAAGATGTTTGTGGTTCCCTCTTTTCTGGAGTGTCATTGTCTGTTCTGAGTTTAGTGGGTTCCAAACGTGTGGGATATGATCTTTGCCCAGCTTAGATATGTAGCATGCCCCAAATGGGTTTGATGTGGAACATTCTTAATTGCTCCCAGATCTTAAGGAATAATGATTGTGGGACGTGTCGAAAAGTGTCCAGTAACATATACAACACAACTGTAAATAGTTATAGAAGTTCATCACAGGTAAGGTAAACAAGTTTCCTAAACCTACTAACAGTACATGGGAGCACTTCAATTTCCCTAACAGTCAGCACTCAAAGAATCTTTGAGCATGGCTTTTCTGACTGTACTCCACAATGCATTATTTACAAACAGTGATGGATTACAGTAAGTTGTTTGCTCTTTTTGTATATTGGAGAGCTGCTAGATGGATATTCCTGTTTCCCAAAGCAGTACATTACTTGGAACATACATTAAAGACATAATCAGTTGCCACACATTCACTGTTGCAAGGTTCTTCCATAGTTCTCTTGATCACAAAAGGTTGTCATAAAATGGAAGACAGTTTGACTGATGAAGAAATTTTGGGGCCACTTGAAGAATTTAGTTCTCACATTGATGATGATAATTTTGAAATTGATGACAGTATTTCTGAAACAGACAGTACTTTTCTCCTTCATCTTATAAGCAGGAGTCACACAAAGAAGTTGAAAAATTTTATGAATTCTCATGGATTGCAGCAGTTTCTGGCCTGACTGGAATGTGTAAAATGACATCACAAAATTGCTTTACTTGTAACAGTCAATGAGCACAATGCACAACTTGATAAAGTAATACAAATAAATAAATGTCTATGTTCTTGACACAATACAAGTTTGAAGTCTGCATTTATTGACAGAAGAATTGAAAGACATTCATGAAAGATAACAGGCTTTGCTACATAGGTGTTACATGTATGACTTCAGAGGCAAACTTTGCTACATGATGTTATGTGTATGAATGGTAGCCACAGAGTGCCAAAGGTGGGTGAGTTGGGTTATTGAAAGACTGTTGTAGAGATATTTGATGTTTTTGAAAATTAAATAATCATTTAAAAATGGCTAGATCAGATTTTTTTGCTTGGGATGGGCAATTAGTATTAAGAGTAATATAGTTTATAAAATTATTGAGGGTTAGTAAATAAGAAAAGTTCACAAAACCATTTTATGCACCCACAGTGGGAATATTCTAACTACAAGTATGGCACCCATATTTGAAGTGCTTTATATAAATTTTATCAAGTTTTTAATTAGTTACTTAATTATTTAATAAATGGTGTCATTCAATCCAAAAAAATTAGATCTACTAAAGTATAAAGGTTATCTTGGGAATCTAACCTGCACAAACTTCTTCCTGATGATGATCCCCAACATATCAGATAACACGCATTGCAATATGATGTTAGGATAAATTATACAGCAAATATTTTTATCTATTAGAATAACCATTAGGAGCTGTGCTGGCAAAGGCCATGTACAGGAAAGGAAATAATCCTGATCCAGGTGTCATTTACAGGAAAGTGCAGCAACATCTAGCACAATAGACCATGACATATGTGATGTACAAAGACTGGGGTAGTTTCTCAAAGCCTAGAAGTTTGCAAAAACATTAATTATATTTTAAAATATTCTATATAAAGATGTGGTGATACCAAAATGTATAATTCCATCTGTCTAAACATACTCATAAAATTGAAGGAAAGCCTCCTGAGTGACTGTCCTCTGGCACTTTGAGAGTCTTGTAGTTTTAGTCTGTTTCAATTTCTTGTCTGTCAATGAGATGATGCCCGTAAGGTTTGCACACATGTAAAAGCTCTAGGTACCCAGTGCATTTTACAACAGCTTCCACAATTGCATGGAGGTAGAATGGCATGCAAGGAATTACAGAAATGACAAAATCATCAAGGGAAACTCAGAGGGACTGAATTGCAGATATTACTTCTGGGAATAAGGCAAAGAATTAATAGATGAGGATGAGCACACTAGCTGTTGTTGTTGTTGTTGTAGTAGTCTTCAGTCCAGAGACTGGTTTGATATGGCTCTCGATGCTTCTCTATCCTGTGCAAGCCTCTTCATCTCTGAGTAACTACTGCAACCTACATCCTTCTGAATCTGCTTAGTGTATTCATCTCTTGGTCTCTGTCTATGATTTTTACCCTCCATGCTTCCCTCCAGTACTAAATTGGTGATCCCTTGATGTATCAGAATGTGTCTCCCCAATTCTATTTGGTACCTGCTCATTAGTTACATGATCTACCCATCTAATCTTCAGTATTCTTATGTAGCACCACATTTCAAAATCTTCTAATCTCTGCTAGTCTAAACTTTTTATTGTCCTCAGGCTTGAATAATGAGATGAATTCTGATTCAGAGTGCCAAATAATATGGATAAAGATATGTGTGAATATTGGGTCAAAAATAATAACCAATTGCTCCTGTCAGCTACCTGAATCAAATATCAAAGTGGCTGAATGCTTTAAAGAAAACTTAGAGGGTATTTCACATAAACTTCTCACTAATGCTATCGTACTGGGAGAAATTTCAGGTGACCACAGGATGCATCGTACAATAGGTATAAGTAGCAGATTCAAAGGGTAATGTGATATTGTACTATATAACTTTACTGAGAACTACTGTGGGTTATTGGGTACAGAGCATTCTTATGTAGTTAATATCTTAGATTCCTGGCAACAAATCAGTCTGAAGATTTTGAAAGGAGGTTACATTTTAATGTCTTGTTCAAGTAATTACAGATAAAATGTAAAACTGGACTGGACAGTGGGTAAAGGAGGAAGTAGGCGAGCATTTTCATTAAGGAGCTGTTTTGGTATTTGTGTCAAGTGATTTAAGGGAACCAAGGCAAACATAATGTGGTACTTACCCACTGACTGGTAATTTAGTGATTAGTTTCCAATTTGAGATACGCTTCCTGCCGCAATTCAGAAAAACTCCAAAAAAGCCTGGAAAATAAAGTTTAACTGATATTTCAAGTTGTTGGTTAGTAACATTTTATTTCCTCTGAGCATCAGAGAAATCTACAAAACATAAAATTATTGAGAAGAAGTACTGCATGAATGGTCTAAAAAATACATTCTATAACAAATTTTACTCTCTGTCTTCAAACAATTTTTATTAAGGCATATTAATATGCAGGGTGTTTCACAATGCGTAGTACAGGCTTCTACGACTGTAGAGGGGACTTAGTAGATAAAGTTTTTATATGGAGCCCATTTCAGAAATGTTTGATGATTGGATCACTTTAAAATATCACACTTCATGGTAAGTATACAGAAGAGACTGTGATCTGATGTGTGTTCTACAGGAGCTGCTCCATATGGCAGTACTGCTGTCCACTGCACGGAGTGTATCTGTGATGGTCTACAAACCCTGGAACACCACAGTCAACCATCCAAGTTGCAAATGTACCCATTTCTCACAGTCATTGTTGTAGATGGGTGAAAACTGTATCTTATGGATGGAGATGATCTGGCAAATGTTATTGATAAATGCCTTCTGCATCTCTACTGTTACATGCCGTGAGAGATCTCCAAACTTATTTTATATCCAAATGGTACATCTCCAGACATTTCCTTGTTGAAACCTTATATCAATGTCCCCTCCAAAACACCCAGAAACCTGTAATAGGAATAGTGAAGCACCCTGTATATTTTTACAAATTACTCTTGAAACATAACAACTATTTTCTATTAAGCATATTATTATATACTCACCGCAATAAACCAACACTACTCAAAGTTCAAAATAAAAATGATTAATATACAGTTTACAATATTTAGTAGAATTTAGTACAATTAGTGAAGTTCGGTGGCAAGAGGAACAAGACTTCTGGTCAGGTGAATACAGGGTTATAAATACAAAATCAAATAGGGGTAATGCAGGAGTAGGTATAATATGAATAAGCTACTACAAACAGCATGGTGAATGCATTATTGTGGCTAAGATAGATACGAGGCCCACACCTACCACAGTAGTACAAGTTTATGTGCCAACTAGCTCCTCAGATGACAAAGAGATTGATGAAATGTATGATGAGAGAAAATAAATTACTCATATAGTGAAGGGAGACAAAAATTTAATAGTCATGGATGACTGGAATTCGACAGTAGGAAAAGGAAAAGAAGGAAACGTAGTAGGTGAATATGGAATGGGGGTAACAAATGAAAGAGGAAGCCGCCTGGTAGAATTTTGCACAGAGCTAACACTTGGTTCAAGAATCATAAAAGAAGGTTCTATACATGGAAGAGGCCTGGAGACACTCGAAGGTTTCAGATAGATTATATAATGGTAAGACAGAGATTTAGAAACCAGGTTTTAAATTGCAGGGGCAGATGTGGACTCTGACCACAATCTATTGGTTATGAACTGTAGATTAAAATGGAAGAAACTGCAAAAAGGTGTGAATTTAAGGAGATGGGATCTGGGTAAACTGAAAGAACCAGAGGTTGTAGAGAGTTTCGGGGAGAGCATCAGGGAATGATTGAGAGGAAGGGGGAAAGAAATACAATAGAAGAATTGGTAGCTTTGAGGGATGAAATAGTGAAGGCAGCAGAGGATCTAGTAGGTAAAAAGACAAGAGCTAGTAGAAATCCTTGGGTAACAGAAGATATATTGAATTTAATTTATGAAAGGAGAAAATATAAAAATGCAGTAAATGAAGCAGGCAAAAAGGAACACAAACGTCTCAAAAATGAGATCGACAGGAAGTGCAAAATGACTAAGCACGGATGGCTAGAGGACAAATGTAGGGATGTTCTAGGCATATATCACTAGGGGTAAGATAGATACTGCCTACAGGAAAATTAAAGAGACCTTTGGAGAAAAGAGAACCACTAGAATGAATATCAAGAGCTCAGATGGGAATCCAGTTCTAAGCAAAGAAGAAAAAGCAGAAAGGTGGAAGGAGTATATAGAGGGTCTGTACAAGGGTGATGTACTTGAGGACAATATTATGGAAATGGAAGAGGATGTAGATGGAGATGAAATGGGAGATATGATACTACATGAAGAGTTTGACAGAGCTCTGAAAGACCTAAGCTGAAACAAGGCCCCGGGAGTAGACAACATTCCATTATTACTACTGATAGCCTTGGGAGAGCCAGCTCTGACAAAACTCTACCATCTGGTGAGCAAGATGTATAAGACAGGCGAAATACCCTCAGACTTCAAGAAGTTAATAAGCCATGGCTGCAATATACTAACACAAATTCTTTACAGACGAATGGAAAAACTGGTAGAAGCTGACCTCAGGGAAGAGCAGTTTGGATTCCGTAGAAATGTTGGAACATGTGAGACAATACTGACCCTACGACTTATCTTAGAAAATAGATTAAGGAAAGGCAAACCTACATTTCTAGCATTAGTAGACTTACAGAAAGCTTTTGACAATGCTGACTGAAATACTCTCTTTCAAATTCCGAAGATGGTAGGGGTAAAATATAGGGAGCAAAAGGCTATTTACAATTTGTACAGAAACCAGAAGGCAGTTATAAGAGTCGAGGCTCATTAAAGGGAAGCAGTGGTTGGGAAGGGAATGAGGCAGGGTTGTAGTCTATCGTCAATGTTATTCAATCTGTATGTTGTGCAAGCAGTAAAGGAAACAAAAGAAAACTTCGGGGTAGGAATTAAAATCCATGGAGAAGAAATAAAAACTTTGTGGTTTGCCGATGACATTGTAATTCTGTCAGAGACAGCAAAGGGCCTGGAAGAGTAGCTGAACGGAATGGACAGTGTCTTGAAAGGAGGATATGAAATGAACATCAACAAAAGCAAAATGAAGATAATGGAATGTAGTTGAATTAAATTGGGTGATGCTCAGAGTATTAGATTAGGAAGTGAGACACTTAAAGTAGGAAATGAGTTTTGCTGTTTTGGGAGCAAAATAACTGATGATGGTTGAAGTAGAGTATATAAAATGTAGACTGGCAATGGCAAGGAAAGCGTTTCTGAAGGTGAGAAATTTGTTAACATCGAGTGTAGTTTTAAGTGTCAGGAAGTCGTTTCTGAAAGTATTTGTATGGAGTGTGGCCATGTATGGAAGTGAAATGTGGACAATAAATAGTATGGACAAGAAGAGAATAGAAGCTTTCGAAATGTGGTGCTACAGAATAATGCTGAAGATTAGATGGGTAGATCACATAACTAATGAGGAGGCATTGAATAGAATTAGGGAGAAGAGAAATTTGTGACATACCTTGACTAGAAGAAGGGATTGGTTGGTAGGACATGTTCTGAGGCATCAAGGGGTCACAAATTTAGTACTGGAGGGAAGTGTGGAGGGTAAAAATCATAGAGGGAGACCAAGAGATGAATACACTAAGCAGATTCAGAAGGCTGTAGGTTGCAGTAGGTACTGGGAGATGAAGAAGCTTGCACAGGATAGAGTAGCATGGAGAGCTGTGTCAAACCAGTCTCTGGACTGAAGGCCACAACAACAACAACAACAACAACATTTAGTTAAATTCTGCAGACTGAGTGCAAAAAACCACCCTGAAAGCAAAACTAATACTGTTGCAATTGAAAACATAAATAAATTCAAGATAATATTGTTAATGATTTTGTTGCAATCCTCTGCATATGATACATTTTTGACTTTTCATATCTTAGAAACTGTGGTATCTCCCTCAATCTTAATTAATGCCATTGATATATATGTGGCTGTAACGTTATAAGGTTTATAATTGAGACACCAACCAACCATGATTATGGTTTAACAGGGTGTATTTGAATTAAACCATCGCCAGTTCCAGATTTTTTTTACAAATTTCATTTTGTTTCCTGCTGGGGCCTCGTTATGTATCCATTATTAGTTTGCTGCACTAGGATCAAGAGAAAGTTTTTTGTTCACTACCTGGTAAAGTTTATGATAGATATATTTCTTATGACCTCTATCAAAGCATTAATGAAAAGATTTTAACGTTATTAAAATATGAAATGTGGTGAAAACTTAGGTGCTGTATGCTTCTGTGAGATGAAATTGCCCTGTATTTTTGTTGTGAATTTTGAAATTACCACATTCGTGAATGTGCACTATGTGTGTACCATTCAGTTTCATGAAAAATACCTCATACCGCACCAATCTCTGTTTAATGGCAGCACACACAATAAACAGTTTCAAAGCGTGACCCAGAATCACATGAGTAAAATAAAGATGTCTGAAACTGGAAATCACATCTTTATACTGTAACTGCGTAACTGATGTAAAGACAGGGAACCACCCACTTTCAATATTAGTCAAAATGAAGTGGGCACCACACCATATGTACGGGGTGTAACTAGGTTAAGGCAACAGGGGCTCTGCCCCAAGCATCCAAGACACAAGTAATGTCCCAACAGAAAAACGGAAAAATCAACTTGGAGAAGCTAAGCGGAAAAACTGCAAAAATAATGTGCATTGCTCTCTTTACAGTAGCAACATACTCTTGCTCAGAACTGCATAATATTTTATACATCCACACTTTTTCTAATGGTTAGCAAGCATCCTGAACAGACCATACATGTTATGATGTCTTACTTGAAATAAATAGACTATGATGAGAATGGTGGCAAAATGAATAGAGAAGCATTAAGGCAACAATCATGGGAAGAAAATGGTGAAATCAGCTGCAGTGCAACATGCTCTGTAGTGACCAAACAACAAGATACTGTTTGATAAGAGTTAGGTGGTGGCCGCAGGTGGATACTATGGTGGGCTTTTTGAGGGTGAAAGACATGCTTGGGCAATTTCTATAAATTAAAAAACTTCTAATAACACAAACAGTTTAAATGATCTTCATTAATTCTGACCAACTTCCTAAAGAATGATGTTGCTGCAGATGATACGTTATCCAGCCAAAAGAGCCAGTTTGTTAAAACCATGTAAAGTGTTAACTAAGATAAAACTACCACAATAGTAACAACAAAAATGTTAAAACGTATAAAGGCTTCCAGTACATCATTTCTTGCACTTCCCAAATACTGAAGAAAAGACATAATGGTCTGTACCAAGGCAGCTATTTCTTTATAGCAGCTTTCATGGTAAAAATTGCTCCCAAACAGACCAGGAAGGTCCAACGGTACTGACTGGCTGCCGTGTCATCCTCAGCTCATAGGCGTCACTGGATGTTGATATGGAGGGGCATGTGGTCAGCACACCGCACTCACGGCCGTATGTCAGTTTCTGAGACCAGAGTTGCTACTTCTCAATCAAGTAGCTCCTCAGTTTGCCTCACAAGGGCTGAGTGCACTCTGCTTGCCAACAGTGCTCGGTAGACCGGATGGTCACCCATCCAAGTGCTAGCCCAGCCCGACAGCACTTAACTTCGGTGATCTGACAGGAACCAGTGTTACCACTGTGGCAGCCTTCATGCAAAACAACTAAAAATGTATTTTCTTCTAAATTAAAGCTTAATTTTTGATTCTTATTGTTACTGCTGAGACATTTAAAAGGAATTTAGATATGTAATACAAAGGATAACCTAGTGAAGATTCCATAGATTTAAACGTTCCTTCGATTCATCATAGGTGAGTCCATAATGCTCACCAAAGCCTTAGGAGTGTCTGCAGCTTTAATCAACATGCTCCTAGCAACGTTCAGCATGTGAGACAAATTATAAGACATAGTGCACCACTGATTAGCAAGTAAAAGTTCACCAGTGGACTTACTTTTACCTGGAAGACGGGATTAAAACAGTTATTTACTCAACATTAATGATGAAAACCCTGTAAAACTTTAACTTCTTTCACAAAATTTCTGAAATCTGACCACTGACCTGGAAAGTGTACACCTCTAACAGGCAATATACCACTTCAAATTGTTCCTTGCAATTTTCAGAGAAATCTCCACTAAGAGAAAAACCAGACAGTAGTTCAGAGCTACATAGGTGTAGAGGCACAGTGTAATCAGTAAACCTCAAATTTTCATGAAAACAAATGCAATTCATCTCTTTCATCAAATACTACTTCCATCTAGTTAATAGCTCTACTGTCAAATATGTAAGGTCTCTTCAAATTTTTGTATATGGGACCTTAAGTCCATGATAGATTGCCACAGAGTAGTTGCATTTCATGTGAGTTTTTACCACATTTGTCTTTGTTACAGTTGCATTGAAAACATCCACGCAACAGTGCTAATTTTGATGGTACCTGTTGCGCAACTTTTTTGGAATGCAGCTTGTTCCACTGTCACAGTACATGCTGCTGATAACAGTAATGCCTACTTTATTTTTGCCCTCAGGGTTATGATCGGTACTGCTCAGTTTTGTCTGGTGTTTGTTTTACAAGCAGTGTTGGCCATATAATAACAGTGAGACAGAGTAGTATGGACAGGTTTACTGGTGAAGGGTTGAATGAATGCACCCCGTGTATGGATTCAGTGAAAGCAATGGAAAACAGGCACAAGGGCACTATGCTAAACTGTTCCTGCAGCAGTCACAACCACATCACAGTACTTTTGCATCTGAAGGTTGTTGTATTTCTCTGTGTTTTGTATTGTACAAATTGGTAAGTGTATGTTACAGGCTTTTTTGTTGTTGTGAAGATATTTTCAGAGAAAAAAAGTTAACTGAGGTAACAAACTGAATAAAACACAATTATATAATCAATCTTTAATGAGCCACTGGAAACCATCTGTCATTCATTTCAGAATACTCAGAAAATACCTCTCAACAACAAGTGAAATTTTGTTGATGAAGTCTGAGTCCATGCTGTAGATGCACAGCAAGTAGTAAAACCTCTGATCATATCTACTACCAATGATAAAAATCTTTTCTACACGTGTTTCTCCCCTATTTCAAGCACTGCTGATACTGATAAGAACTTAATTTAAGATCCAAAAATCAATACTGTCTGATGTAAAAGACTTAGCAGAGGTGTTTTTAGGGAAACATAGCTCACTGATATGAAGATACCCTGACATACACACTAATCAGCCAGAACACTATGATGACCAACCTACTATCAATGTAAATCCATCCAGGTGACAGCACTATCACCTTGCTAGGAATAACTACCAGTCAGACACATGCATGGTGCATATAGTGCCAGTGAGCATGCTGTCTGTGTGTATGTAGAATGGGGAAGGTGTGAGATCTATATGAGTTTGACTGAGGACAGATTGCGATGGCCCAGAGGCTTGGCATGAGCATTCTGAAAACTGCATGACTTTTCAGGCATTTGAGTGTCTTCAACACATGGTGAAACCACGTCCAGGTGTGCGGTTGGGCACCAAATATTCATTACAGATGTCAGATGTCACTGGCTGTGCAGATTGGTAAAACTGAACTTTGGCAGAACTAACAACAGACTTTAATGCGGAGCAGAGTACAAGTGTGTCCTAACACACGGTTCACCGAACACTCCTAACAATGGGCCTCCGCAGCCGACGACCCAAGCATGTGCCAATGTTAATACCACAACATCAGGAACTACAACTGAGTATGTGACCATCAGCACTGCATAGTGTAGTGATAGAGCACTGCATGGTCTGATGAATCCCAATACCTTCCTCATCATGCTGATGGGAAGGTGTGAATCCATCATCTCCCAGGAGAACAGCTCCTTGATACCTGTACTGTGGGACAGAGACAAGCTGATGGCAGCTCCCTTATGCTCTGGGGAACATTCACACGGGCACGCATTGGTTCAATGGAGCTCATGCAAGACACCATGATGGCCAGGGTGTATCATACAATGATTGCTGACCACATAAACCCTTTTGTGATGATCATGTTTCCCGATGGCAGTGGCATTTTTCAACAAGATACTGCACCATGTCACAATGCCAGGGGATTGATGGAGTGGTTTAAGGGACAAAGCAGAGAGTACCATCTGATGTGCTGGCCCCCCAACATGCCAGATCTGAACCAGATAGAATGTATCTGGGTAGTGACTGAGCGTGTTGACAGAGCTCATTGGCCCCATCCCCGGAATTTATGTGAATTAGGTGACTTGTGTGTACAGGACTGATTGCGGACCTTTGGTACAGAGTTGAGTGGAGGGTCAGAATCAGAGGCTCAGATGATTCTGCGACCATGTAGGCTGCAGATTCCTCGACTTGGGCCATAGGGTGGTGGGGTTTCAGGTCCCACTAAATAGGTCAGGTGTCCACTACACACAGGAGGCAGCTACACGGGTAGCAGGGGCTGTGTGGTGTCGACTGGGCGGTTTTTTAGGTTAGACAGTCTCAGGAAAGATCAAAAACGGCTCCAGTCTCAAAGGGTACATGGCAAAGAAACGACAAGAATCAACCAAGCAGCAGACGGTATTGTAGTTGTAAATTGTCATAGCTGTGTTGGAACAGTACCAGAGCTTCAAGTGCTGATGGAAAGCACTGAAGCTGAAATCATTATAGCAACAAAAAGCTGGCTAAAACCAGAGATAATTGCTGCTGAAATTTACAGAGGCGCAAACCGTGTTCAGAAAGGATAGATTAAATAAAGTAGGTGGTGGTGTGTTTGTGTCTGTTGGTAGTAGTTTAACTTGTAGTGAAGTTGAAATATATAGTTCCCGCAAATTACTATGGATAGAGGTTATACTCAACAGCCATACCAAAATAATAATTGGCTCCTTCTACCGACCCCCCAACTCAGATGATATAATAGCGGAACGGTTCAAAGAAAACTTGAATCTCATTACAAGTAAGTACCCCACTCATACAGTTACAATTGGTGGAGACTTCAATCTACCCTCGATTTGTTGGTGAAAATACATGTTCAAAGCCGGTGGTAGACAGAAAACATCTCCCGAAATTGTACTAAATGCTTTCTCTGAGAATTACTGTGTACAATTAGTTCATGAGCCCACACAAATTGTAAGTGGTTGTGAAAACACACTTGACCTCTTAGCCACAAATAATCCTGATCTAACAGAGAGCATCATGATGGATACAAGGATTAGTGAACACAAGGTCATTGTAGCGAGGCTCAAAGCAATATCAACCAAAACCACTAAAAATAAACACAAAATATATCTATTTAAAACAGCAGATAAAAATTCACTTGATGCCTTCCTAAGAGAGAGTCTCCATTTCTTCCAAGCTAATTATGTAAGTGTAGTCCAGATATGGCTCAAATTCAAAGATAGAGTATCAGCAGCAATAGATAAATTCATACCACATAAGTTAATAAGAGACGGGACTGATCCACCATGGTACACAAAACACGTCAGAACACTGTTGCATAAGCAACAAAAAAAGCATGCCAAATTCAGAAGAATGCAAAATCCCCAAGACTGGGTAAGTTTCACAGAAGCTCAAAATTTAGTGTGGATGTCAATGTGAGATGCTTTTAGTTGTTTACACAATGAAACATTGTCTCAACATATGGTAGAAAACCCAAAGAGACTCTGGTCGTATGTAAAGTACACCTGTGGCAAAAAACAGTCAATACTGTCACTGCATTGGAAATGTTACTGATGATGGTGCCACTAAAGCGGAGTTACTAAATACAGTTTTACGTAATTCCTTCACAAAAGAAGATGAAGTAAATATTCCAGAATTCGAAACCAGAACAGCTGTTAGCATGAGTGACATAAGGTAAATATCTTAGGTGTTGTGAAACAACTCAAATCACATAAGAAAGGTAGGTCTTCCAGTCCAGATGGTATACCAATCAGGTTCCTTTCAGAGTATGCAGACACAATAGTGCCTTTCTTAGCAATCATATACAACTGCTCAGTCTCTGTTCCTAAAGACTGGAAAGTAGCAAAGGTCACACCAATATTCAAGAAAGGAAGTAGGAGTAACCCATTGAATTACAGACCCATATCACTGACCTCAATTTGCGGTACGATTTTGGAGCATATACTGTACTCAAACATTATGAATCACCTTGAAGAAAATGACTTATTGATACATAACAAACACAGATTCAGAAAACCTCATTCTTGTGCAACACAGCTAGCTCTTTATTGCCATGAAGCAATGAGTGCTGTCGACAAGGGATCTCCGATCGATTCCATATCCCTAGATTCCCAGAAGGCTTTTGATACCATTCCTCACAAGTGACTATTAATCAAATTTCGTGCATATGGAGTATTGTCTCAGTTGTGTGACTGGATTCATGATTTCATCTCAGAGAGGTCACAGTTTGTAGTGATAGATGGTAAATCATCATGTAGAACAGAAGTGATATCTGGCATTCTGCAAGGTGGTGTCATAGGCCCTCTGCTGTTCCTGATTTACATAAATGATCTAGGTGATAATCTGAGCAGCTCCCTTAGATTGTTTGCAGATGATGCTGTAATTTACCATCTAGTAAAATCATCAGATGATCAATTCTAATTACAAAATGATCTAGAGTGAATTTCTGCATGGTGCAAGAAGTGGCAGTTGGCACTAAACAAAGAAAATTGTGAGGTCATCCACATGGGTACTGAAAGAAATCCGATAAATTTTGAGTATACGATAAATCGCACAAATCTAAGGGCTGTCAATGTGAGTAAATACCTAGGAATTACAGTTACAAGCAACTTAAATTGAAAAGACCACATAGATAATACTGTAGGGAAGGCGAAACAAAGACTGCGCTTTGTTGGCAGAACACTTAGAAGATGCGACAAACCCACTAAAGAGACAGCCTACATTACACTTGTCCATCCTCTGCTGGAATATTGCTGCATGGTGTGGGATACTTACCAGGTAGGATTGACGGAGGACATCGAAAAAGTGCAAAGAAGGGCAGCTCATTCTGTGTTATCGCACAATAGGGGTGAGAGTGTCACTGATATGATATGCAAGTTGGGGTGGCAGTCACTGAAACAAAGGGGATTTTCTTTGCGGTGATATCTATTTATGAAATTTCAATCACCAACTTTCTCTTCCGAATGCAAAAATATTTTGTTGACACCCACCTATGTAGGGAGAAATGACCATCATAATAAAATAAGAGAAATCAGAGCTTGATCGGAAAGATTTAGATGGTTCTTTTTCTCACGCTCCATTTAAGAGTGGAATGGTAGAGAAGTAGTATGAAAATGGTTCGATGAACCTTCTGCCAGGCACTTAAGTGTGAATTGCAGAGTAATTATGTAGATCTAGATGTAGATGTAGACTGATGGAGTACATCAAAAAAGTTCAAAGAAGGGCAGCATGTTTGTATTATCATGAAATATGGGAGAGAGTGTCACAGAAATATTACAGAATTTGGGCTGGAAATCATTAAAAGAAAGGCGTTTTTCATTGTGATGGAATCTTCTCATGAAATTCCAATCACCAACTTTCTCCTCAGAATGCAAAAATATTTTGTTGATACTGACCTACATAGGGAGAAACCATCACCACGATAAAATAAGGGAAATCAGAGCTCGTACAGAAAGATATAGGTGTTCATTCTTTCCACGCGCTATATGAGATTGGAATAATAGAGAATTGTGAAGGTGGTTTGATGAAAATTCTGCCAGGCAATTAAATGTGATTTGCAGAGTATCCATGCTGAAGTAGATGCAGATGTGTAACCACCTCCCTCCAGCAACCTACCAGGGCCTCATTACTTGTATGCCATGATGCATCACCACTGTTATCTGTGCGAAATGTGTACATACTGGCTATTAGGTAGGTGGTCATAAAGTTCTGGCTGATCAGTGTACATGGCCATGCTCATGTTTCTAATAGTAACAGTGAAGTTGAGGTTATTTTTCCAAACTAAAAATAATGACACAATACATAAATCCTACAGTGAGTCAGGAATGGTTACCTGATTTCATGATATTATCAGCAGAAAATGAAAGAGTGGAAAATATTGAATTTTTTAAAACAATCAAGGATTTTGTGACATAAAAATGTGTAAATAACCATTGATGTAAAACAAAACATTTTGGGTCACTAAGCACATACAGTACATTTCATTAACAGTTTATATCTTAATGTGCATATCTGTACTTTTACACTTCTTTGGCCCGAAATTTTTATTTCTGTTTTATCTTATGATACTGTTTTTACACAAACTGTGTTGCAACTAATACATTAGGAATGTTTTTATTGGAAGTAAAAGAAATACAGATTTTCATCAAAAATGAAATGTTTTTGTGTTTCTTTAACATTTACCCTTGGTACTGTGCAGTTAAGTGGAATGGTGAAAGAATGAATAGCTCTTTCAAGTGTTCATATACAAGAGAAAATATAGTCAAAATCAATGGCAGTCTTTTGGGTGTCCACCTTAGTTGATGGTTCCATTTGTTTGCACAATGTTTTGAGGACTGACGCAACCATCCTCTTCAGGTGTTGCAACCTGTGCTTTTACATACGCTCACTACCTGGACTTCAACCAGAGTTTGAAGTGTTGTTGGTGTCATACTGCTATTTAAAACTGATTTTGACTCCTGGTACTACCTATGCCATTTGATGCTCATTTGTTTTTCCAGAAGCCGCAATGTCATTCAATGAAACACAATTTTTTTTTTCTAGCTCTGCTTGATTAGAGGGCTAACAGAATGTTAGTAACTTGAATTCTGTACCTGAAACTTTGTTTAAATTGATACCTGCATCCTGATTTATTCAGTTTTTTGACATCTTTATTTTAATAGAATTCTTAATTACACTATACAAAAGACTTATTGTTTGCAATATAATAAAAAACCTTGGTTTTTAAGCCATAATACTGATGTTATCATGTTTCATTTCATGATCATATTCAATTCAGTGCTTGGTGACAGCTGATTTGCTTGGTTGTTTTAGTTGCATGTGTCACTGATGGTCCTTGCATCTCTCCTTGACTGTGTTAATAGTGTGTCCTACGTAAGATATTGCACATTTTCATGGCATCCAGTAAACTCTTGCCTTTTAGAAAGCTAGATTGTCTTTAAAATTACAAAGAAATGTTTTTGCATTGACAAAATCCCCTCTCCCTCTGCTCAGCTTCTGTTCGCCATCTGTGCCTATCATTTCCTCCCCATCTCCTCCTGCCAACGAATTACTCTATCTTCAGTGCACACCAGGTATGCATGCTGGCAACACATCTATTATTCCTCTGCATGCTCTCAAGCCAGTTCATTTTGGGATATGTCCAGGCTCTTCTTAATCAGACTAACTGCAGATCCCCAGACCATACTAAGGATGTAGCCACTATCATAGCTGATCACCAATTCTTTTACTCGAATCTCAGTAGATTCTTTAATGACACAGTCCCAGAAGTTAGATGCCTCCATCAGAACCTTAGTATGTTTGTAATCCATACCATATAATTCTAATATGTAATGTTCGATGACTGGTGACTTATTGGGCTGCTGAAATCTGGTGTGTTGCTGGTGTTCTCAGCAATGCCTTTCAACAGTATCTACTGTCAAACATATACAGGGTGGTCAATTGATAATGGAAATGGAAATGAGCGTTTGGCGTCATTGGCCGGGAGGCCCCTCGCGGGGCAGGTCCGGCCGCCATATCGCAGGTCTTATTACATTCGGCGCCACATTGGGCGACCTGCACGCCGGATGGGGATGAAATGATGATGAACACAACACAACACCCAGTCCCTGAGCGGAGAAAATCTCCGACCCAGCCGGGAATCGAACCCGGGCCCAGAGGACGGCAATCCGTCACGCTGACCACTCAGCTACTGGGGCGGACAATTGATAGTGACTGGGCCAAATATCTCATGAAATAAGCATCAAGTGAAAAAACTACAAAGAATGAAACGCGTCTAGCTTGAAGGGGGAAACCAGATGGCGCTATGGTTGGCCTCCTAGACGGTGCTGCCATAGGTCAAACGGATATCAACTGTGTACTTTTAAATAGTAACACCCATTTTTATTACATATTCGTGTAGTACATAAAGAAATATGAATGTTTTAGTTGGACCAATTTTTTCGCTTTGTGATAGATGGTGCTGTAATAGTCACAAATGTATAAGTACGTAGTATCACATAACATTCCACCAGTGCGGACGGTATTTGCTTCATGGTACACTACCCGTGTTAAAATGGACCGTTTACTAATTGCGGAAAGGGGCGATATCGTGTTGATGTATGGCTATTGTGATCAAAATGCCTAACGGGCATGTGCTATGTACGCTGCTCGGTATCCTGGACGACATCATCCAAGTGTCCGGACCGTTCACCGGATAGTTACGTTATTTAAGGAAACAGGAAGTGTTCAGCCACATGTGAAACGTCAACCATGACCTGCAACAAATGATGATGCCCAAGTAGGTGTTTTAGCTGCTGTCGCTGCTAATCTGCACATCAGTGGGCAGACAAACTGCATGAGAATCGGGAATCTCTAAAACGTCGGTGTTGAGAATGCTACATCAACATTGATTGCACACGAACCATATTTCTATGCACCAGGAATTGCATGGCAATGACTTTGAACGTCGTGTACAGTTCTGCCACTGGGCACAAGAGAAATTACGGGATGATGACAGATTTTTTGCACGTGTTCTATTTAGCGACGAAGCGTCATTCACCAACAGCGGTAATGTAAACCAGCATAATATGTACTATTGGGCAACAGAAAACCCATGATGACTGCGACAAGTGGAACATCAGCGACCTTGGCGGGTTAATGTATGGTGCAGCATTATGAGAGGAAGGATAATTGGCCCCCATTTTATCGATGGCAATCTAAATGGTGCAATGTATGCTGATTTCCTACCAAATGTTCTACCGGTGTTACTACAAGATGCTTCACTACATGACAGAATGGCGATGTACTTACAACATGATGGATGTCCGGCACATAGCTCGTGTGCGGTTGAAGCGGTATTGAATAGCATATTTCATGACAGGTGGATTGGTCATCGCGGCACTATACCATGGCCCGCATGTTCATCGGATCTGACGTCCCCAGATTTCTTTCTGTGGGGAAAGTTGAAGGATATTTGCTATTGTGATCCACCGACAATGCCTGACAACATGTGTCAGCGCATTGTCAATGCATGTGCGAACATTACAGAAGGCAAACTACTTGCTGTTGAGAGGAATGTTGTTACAAGTATTGCCAAATGCATTGAGGTTGACGGACATCATTTTGAGCATTTATTGCATTAATGTGGTATGTACAGGTAATCACGCTGTAACAGCATGCGTTCTCAGAAATGATAAGTTCACAAAGGTATATGTATCACACTGGAACAACTGAAATAAAATGTTCAAACGTACATACGTTCTGTATTTTAATTTAAAAAACCTACCTGTTACCAACTGTTCGTCTAAAATTGTGAGCCATATGTTTGTGACTATTACAGCGCCATCTATCACAAAACGAAAAAAGTGGTCCAACTAAAACATTCATATTTCTTTACATACTACACGAATATGTGATAAAAAATGTGGGTTCCTATTTAAGAAAATGCAGTTGATATCCGTTTGACCTATGGCAGCGCCATCTAGCGGGCCAACCATAGCGCCATCTGGTTTCCTTCTTCAAGCTAGACAAGTTACATTCTTTGTAGTTTTTTTGTTTGATGCTTATTTTGTGAGATATTTGGCCCCATCATGATCAATGGACCACCCTGTATATGTCTTGCCACACTGGCAAGCTGTCTGACAGAAATCTAGCTTTCCATAGCCCAAGATCATCTTTGATACTACCACAAAGTGCCTGTGTTTTAGCCGGTGGGCAGAAGACCATCTTCACTTGGTGTTTCCAGTTAATTCTTCCTTTCTTTCTGGATGATGTGTCACAAAAAGAATAAATGCAATGGCCCCATCCTAGTGAGGTTCCTCTTCTGTTTCTGCCAGTTGTACTGATGATGAAGGATATAAGCTCTTCAAATTTGCCACTTCTTGTTACTATTTTTGTGGAACAGAGTCCTCAGATGTTAACATGTTTGGTTGATGCTTTCCATTATCAGAGAGGGTGCGGACCCTACGTACCAATGCTTTAAACACCCCATTCCTTTGCACTTGTGGGTATAGGTTGGTGTGTGTGTGTTCCTCTGGTACATCCTATAGCCCAATGTGTTGTCCATTCTACTTTTTACCAGGACACCCAGCAAGAAGAGCACTCACCCACTTTAATCTCCATAGTAAAACTGATGTTCTTGTGTATGGAACTGAGGTACACAAAGAAGTCATTCAGTTTTTCTCTTCCATATGGCCATATGATGTAGGTGCTATCTACGTACTTAAAAAACCTGATAACTTTCCATTGGGTTGCTTCCAGACCTTCCCTATAGAAATGTTATGGATACATGGTGGTGAAAACTCCCCATGGCTACTCCCTCCCTTTCCAAAAAGAAAGTACACTGACATGAAGATACACCTGAAAAGGTTAATGGTCTCTATGTCATATTGCTGGTCAATTAAGGACTCTTCTAGAGGCAGTCTGGTAAGAAGATAGACAACGTCAAAGCTCAAAAGGATGTTGGTATTCCTAAACTCAAAGTTGTTAAGACATTCAAAAAAGTCCACTGAGTTGAGAATGTGATGTGAACAATCCCCAACATAAGGGCTAAGTATATCCTTCAGATATTTAATGAGTGAGTATACTGGGGTGCCAATGTTGCTAACAACTGTGTGTAAAGGCATCTCACTTTTGTGAACCTTCGGCAGTCAATTAAGGCCTGGTGCAGCTGGTGCCCTCTGTAACTACCTTGTCTGGCAAGCCGGATTCTTTGACAAGTGCCACAGTCTTCCCCTCCACCCTCAAGATGAGATCAGTGTCAATATTTCAGTATGCATTGCCTTCTAGCAGGCAGCACATTTTCTTCAAGTAATTTTGGTGGGATAGGACCATAGTTGCATTGCCTTTATTGGCTGGTAAAACCACAACATCTAGATCTTCTCTTAGTAGCTGTATGGCTACCCTCTCCCTGTTTGAGATATTTGGTTTCACAGGTTTAGTTCACAAGTGAGCATAAGAGGTTTGACAAAGTACTTCCCCCACTGCTTCAGGTGGAAGTTGTCTAGCTATCTGTTCCACTACACTGATGATGCCCGTAGTAATTGCAGATTCAGGAGTGGGGGTGTAAAACTGTGTCCTTTCTTAAGAAATGAAACTGTGTCCACATCCAGGTACTTAGTGATAGCCTTGTAGGGAGCTTCAGGGAGTTGTCTCTCTGATATACACTAAAATTTTATGTTGACATCCAGTGGCCTTATTTTGAGTGGGATTCACTGTAGCTCATGTGACACCATCAAGCCATGCCTTTACATTTCTTTTGAGACACTATAGAGAATATGTGGTGCCAAATTTCTGCAAAGTAACATCACACAGACTCAGTGGCAGCCAGAAGAATCACGAAACATGCCAGTCTAGCCACGGCATGGGAGAGTGTACCCTGTACCCACCGGTGTCTGGACTTAACTAACATATCAAAAGCACTGTTCACATTATATCTACAGCTGGCCAACCTGTTCAGTTTCTGGACATGGGAGTTTACTGATGGCCTCAAGCAGCAAACTGACCTCACTAGCAACTCCATTCTGTCAATTGTAAGCAGTAAAGTCTACATGTTCAGTAAAAGAGAAAACGTGGGAAAGATGGAAAAAGTAAGTCTAAATGTTCAATAACATGGATAAGGAAGATATCATCATATTTGTTAAAAGAGAAATAGAGTCATTTAATTCATGAAATGAACATGAGAAAGAACTGTGGCTGAAGGTCAAGAACATATCTGATCAAGTTGTAGAAAAGCATCCAAGCCTTTCTACCACAACAAGGAAAATTCTGTAGAGATCCCCCTCAGTACACAAAAAATATCAATATCAAGAAAACTTCTTAAGACACACCACATGCTGCACAACATATACAAAGCAAAGAATGGAACTGCAGATGCTCGAGTGTTAATCTCTTTAGAGAAGGCACTAATTGTTTCTTGCCACTAAGATACTTCACATACAACCAGAATCTCTTTGTATTTTCTGCCAAGTTTTGAGACAAAGTTTCATTGCGGAACTATTATAAGCATCTTGCATTGAACTCTGTGCTAAATTTCAAGCTTCTGTAAAAGAATGCCAATCTTGGGGATTTTGCGTCTGTTTAAATTTGGCATCTTTGTTTCATTGTTTCTGCAACAGTGTTCTAGCCCGTTTTGTGTACCAAGGACGATCAGCTCCATTGTTTGTTAATTTATTTAGTATAAATCTTTCAATTGCTGCTGATACTATTTCTTTGAATTCAAGCCACATCTGGTCTACACTTGTATTATTAATTTGGAATTAGTGGAGATTGTCTCTCAGGAAGGCGTCAAGTAAATTTTTACCTGCTTTTTTGAATAGGTATATTTTTTGCTTATTTTTGGAGGATTTGGGGATTACAATATTCAATCTTGCTACGACAACCCTGTGTTCACTAATCCCTGCATCGGTTTTGATGCTTGTTGTTAACTCAGGATTATTTGTTGCTAAGAGGTCAAGTGTGTTTACACAACCATTTACTATTCGTGTGGGCTCATGAACTAACTGCTAGAAATAATAATGCTACAATAATAATGCCTTTAGGAATTTATAAAGCATATAAAATGAAGAAATAACTTTTATGTTATGTGGCACACCATTGTACATTTGTATAACACTATTTGTAGTGGGGTTTTTAAAGGCTGTTCAAAAATGTCTCTGAGCACTATGGGACTTAACTTCTGAGGTCATCAGTCCCCTAGAGCTTAGAACTACTTAAACCTAACTAACCTAAGAACATCACACACATCCATGCCCAAGGCAGGATTCGAACCTGCGACCGTAGCGGTCGTGCGGTTCCAGACTGTAGCACCTAGAACCACTTGGCCACTCCGGCTGGCTTAAAGGCTGTTGTCCTTATTGACTGGACATGGAGTTTGTCTTTTTTTCCTGGTATCATGTTCAGTCTTGCTTGCAAGATGAAAGCAGAGATGACCCTTGCAGCATAGTCTACAGAACCAATTGCAGACCTCTGGTACACAGCCGAGTGGAAGGTCTGAACCAGAAGCTCAGACGGTTCTGTGTCCTTGTAGGCTGCAGATTCCTCGACTTGCGTCAAAGGGTGGTTGGGTTTCGGTTTCCGCTGAATATGTCAGGTGTCCACTATACACAGGAGGTGGCTACATGGGTAACAGGGGCTGTGTGGTGTGGACTGGGCAGTTTTTTAGATTAGAGGGTCTCGGGAAACACAAGAAGGGCTTTAGTCACAAAGGGTGCAGGCCAAACACAGGAATAACATAGATACAGGAACCATTGGTATAACAGTAGTAAAGTGTCATAGCTGTGTTGGGAAAGTACTAGTGCTCCAAGTGCTAATAGAAAGCACTGATGCTCAAATCATTATAGGCACTGAAAGCTGGCAAAAGCCGGATATAAGCTCAACCGAAATTTTTGCGCAGAACCTAACGGTGTTCCGAAAGGATAGGCTAAACATGGTTGGCGGTGGCATGTTTGTTGCTGTTAGAAGTAGTTTAAATTGTCATGATACTTCCTGTGAGTTAGTGTGGACAGAGGTCACTGTTGGCAACTGGAATAAAATAATAATAGGATCCTTTTACTGACCTCCCAATTCAGATGATACAGTTGCTGAAAGGTTCAAAGAAAACTTGAGTTTGATTTCAAACACGTACCCAACTCATGCAATAATAGTTGGTGGTGACCTTAATTTACCCTCGATATGTTGGCGAAAATACGTATTTAATTCTGGGGGTACGCATAAAATATCATCGGAAATTGTGCTAAACACAGTCTCTGAAAATTATTTCGAGCAGTTAGTTCATGAGCCCACGCTAATAGTAAACGGTTGTAAAAACACACTTGACCACTTAGCAGCAAATAATCCTGAGCTAATAATGAGCATCAAAACCGATTCAGGGATTAGTGAACAGAGCGTTGTCGTAGCGAGATTGAATATTGTATTCTCCAAATCCTCCAAAAATAAGCAAAAAATATACCTATTTAAAAAAGCAGTTAAAAATTCACTTGACACCTTCCTGAGAGACAATCTCCACTCATTCCAAATTAATAATATAAGTGTAGACCAGATGTGGCTTGAATTCAAAGAAATAGTATCAGCGGCCATTGAAAGATTTATACTAAATAAATTAACAAACAATGGAGCTGATCGTCCTTGGTACACAAAACGGGCTAGAACACTGTTGCAGAAACAATGAAACAAACATGCCAAATTTAAACAGAGCACTTGGCCATGAAAGGCAAAGGTCCCAAGTTCGAGTCTAGGTCTGGCACACAGTTTTAATCTGCCAGGAAGTTTAGTATCAGTACACACTCTGCTGCAGAGTGAAAATCTCATTCTGGAATGCCTTCTCTGTGCGATAGCAATGGAGATACTATCTAAGACAGTGCTGCCAAAGCAGAGTTACTAAACACAGCCTTCCAAAATACCTTCACAAAAGAAGACGAAGTAAATATTTCAGACTACAAATCAAGAACAGCTGCCAACGTGAGTAACGTAGATGTAAATATCCTCGTAGTAGTGAAGCAACTTAAGTCACTTAATAAAAGCAAGTCTTTTGGTCCACACTGTATACCAATTAGCTTCCTTGCACAGTATGCTGATGCATTAGCTCCATACTTAACAATCGTATGCAACCGTTCGCTCGACGAAAGATCCGTACCCAAAGACTGGAAACTTGCACACGTCACACCAATATTCAAGAAAGGTAGTAGGAGTAATCCACCAAATTACACACCCATATTGTTAACATCAATATGCAACAGGATTTTGGAACACATATTGTGTTCAAACGTTATGAATTACCTCAAAGAAAACTGTCTATTGACACACAGCCAACATGGGTTTAGATCATCATTCCTGTGAAACACAACTAGGTCTTTATTCACATGAAGTGTTGAGTGCTATTGACAAGCAATTTTAGATCAATTCCGCATTTATGGATTTCTGGAAGACTTATGACACTGTACCACACAAGGTATTGTTATAGGTCATTTACTGTTCCTTATCTATGTAAACGATTTGGGAGACAATCTGAGCAGCCGTCTTATGTCATTTGAAATTGATGTCATTTATCAACTCAGAAAGGCATCCGAAGATCAAAACAAATTGCAAAATGAATTAGAAAGGATATATGAATGGTGCAAAAATTGGCAGTTGACCCTAAATTGCTGGTCGGAGTGGCCAAGCGGTTCTAGGCGCTACAGTCTGGAACAGCGCGACCACAGATGTTAATTTCTGACTAACTAAATTCATGTTAATTTCTGACTAACTAAATTCAATGTTAGACTCAAGATCACTATAATTATCCACTTCCAGAAACACTGCCTAAACAGGAATACAGGGCAGATGCTGAAAGTGAGTATTACATTACAAAATATCCAAAGACACACACACGAAAGATGATATATAATGGTAACCACCTCAATCAAAAGACAACAGCCAGGCTACAAATGTGGGATTTAATGCTTTCTAGTGTTTGATCACTTATCTATCAGCACTTAAACAGATACAAGGGAGCTTTTATTTTTTCATGTTCTTAAGTTGCCCAAGTATAACCAAAATTTAAAGTTTCTCTTATAAAAATGAGTTAACTCAGGACTTTATGTTAAGCAGTTAATTAGATGAAGTGAGTTCCTGCACATGACTCTCTCAGTAATTTGTTCCCAAAGAACAGATCACAATGTTGCAGCATCCAACAACCAAGTGTTTATTATTATACAAGGTGGATCTGAAAAGTCTGTAGAATGGTCTCAGACAATAAAGGAAAGAAGAATTACAAACAAAATACATTTAATGTCCTTCAAAGTAATCACCATTAGCTACAACACACTTGTGACATTAGTTAAAAAGCTCTTGGAAACTGTTGCAAATGCTTCTTGAGAAATCACTCGAAGCACTAAGGTCACACACAACATCTGTGAAGCACAAGAATCCACAGATAATTTAAGGTGGGTTAACAAAAAGAAGTCTGCCAGTGCCAAATGCACAGACTGAGGAGTGTGTTGAAGAACAGTTACTTTACACTGAGAGATAAAAGTTGAGCATGCAGTTGTTGTGGATATCCAACAACACATGTCACAGTGCTTCTAGCAGTTTCACAAGAAGCATTTGCTGACAGTTTTATGACTGATGTCAGAAGTGTATTGTCACTAATGTCAGTAAAAGTATGTTCTTTGCAACTCTTGTTTCCTTCATTTTCTTTGACTGCTCACCAAACTTTTCAGATGCTCTTTGTATTTAGTACAAACACTATTTGCTTTCAAGACACACACCCTTCATAACAGAACATCACCCTTTCAATAGCTTTGATACTCAGTATTAACATTTGTGAGTGTTGACATCTGTGAACATATGCACTTTTTTGCTGTAAGCAAATATTAAATTCTAAGGTCTATAAGTGGTTGACTGTTGTGACTCGCCGATCTTTCAAAGTGCCGCCGCGCAGTTACGCACGTCCTCTACATGTGGTGCTGTCTGCCAGCCATGCAGCAGCAGCAGCACCACCTAAGCGGCCAGTCAGCCAGCGGCCGCTAGACTTGGACTCAGTTATGATTTGACTGTTAAAGTGTACACACGTCTTACTCTGTTTACTTCATCTGTGACTTTCATGTATTGCGTCTTTCTTTAAATTTATTTGTTCAACTTGAAGTTATTACATTGACTAATACAGATGATTGCTGGAAGATACTAACCAAAATATTACTCAAAAAACTAATAACATCTGATAAGACACAAACTTTCATCAGTCAATTAAGAATTTCTGTCTCTATGACCCACAATAAGCCACATCAGTATGAAAAGCTGAATTGGATCGTTGTCTCATTAATTATGTTTTCATTATTCTTATAACTTTTTATGGTTATGAGAATAAACACAGGTTTTAATTAAGGAAAAAGCTGCTTGAAAAAAAAAAAAAAAAAAAAAAAAAAAAAAAAAAAAAAAAAAAAAAAAAAAAAAAAAAAAAACAGTGTTCCTCTTAAATTTGGAGTGTGAGACTTGTTTGTTATCATATTCATGATCTACGGAGGACTCGGTTACTCTGTGAGTGAACTGTAATGTAATTTATATCTAAAAACAAAGATGATGTGACGGCACAAATTACTGAAGCTCCAGATCAATACAACCCCATTACTGGCATAAAATAAGTATTTTGTGGAGCTGTCAGAATGTAGAATAGAAACTTTTTAACCCTTTAACTGCTGTGGACGTGTTAACGCGTGCACCTTTGTAACTCTCCCTGTGTGCTCCGAACGTGTTGACGCGCACCACCAGTACGCGTAGACACGTTCAGAGTACCAGGTAGAAGGACTGGTGGTGCACGTCAACACGTTCAGAGCAAACAGGGGCAGGTACAAAGCATGCACATTAATATGTCCAGAGCAGTTAAAGGGTTAAAGCCAGTGTGCATAATCAAAAATGTATTTTCATGCCAGTATATTCTGATCTGAATTTCCTGTTCATTGGTACTGAAAGCTGGATAACTGATATGAGTCAGTTGTTAAGTGATATGTATCTTGTATATATTCATGGAATTGTGTGTCTGGTGAGTGACTAGGCCAAGAAAGAAGCAGTATATTCAGTACTGTGAACAAGACACTGAAGTTGTAGGAACCATGAGTGTGCTTAAGGAAGAATACGAGTTCCCAAAATTTGCACATAAAGGGAGGAAAGAAGAAAAATTATGTATCTCTGACAAGGTCATTATAGATGGAGCACAAGCTCAGTCAGGAGAAAGATGAATAAGGAAACTGGCTAGGTCCCTTTCAAGGTACCCAGATAAGTATTCACTGTAAGGGCTTTAATTGCAGCTCCAGATGGATTACTGTAACAAATTGCTTCTAATTGATAAAAATGGTAAAAGCACAACAAAACAGTTAAGAATGGGATTATCTGTATGCTATGTAAGAGTGTTTTCCATTTTCATTGCGGATAAATTGATCCTTCAGTGAAGGAAAATTCAGACATACTGGCACACCGGAACTTCATCAAATGCCACATTAAAAGATGATGAAAACAGTAAAAATATAAAACTGTGACTATAAATGTGAACTATCACTATTGTCTGTGGAGTTACTTGATGAAAACCTGTGTCTCAGTACAGAAAATGATAAAAAACAAAGAAGTGTGTAATACATGAGACACAATCACAATGTGATCTAATCTGAATGTGAACAGTGAAGTTCTTAGTTCTCGAAATATTACTAGCAATAATTTTGAAATGTGCCAGTTTTGTGAAATTAGGAATGTGTATGATGATGAAAACTGAATTTTGTCTTTTATCATCAACAAATTGAATGAAAAACATAAGACAGAATCAGAAAAGAGAGGAACGTGTGTAAAAGTATAGGCCTCAACACCATCTCCAGAAAAGTAGACTGCATGGAGAAAGACACAAAAAATGAAACAATTATCAAGGCATCACATGTGTGAAATGAAAAACAATGTACCACATTCACTGTGCAACAACAGACCCCAAGAAAAAAAATGTGGCTGCGTTTGAAATAATATGAACCAAAATCAAGCCTACAACTTGACATAGACAGCAAAGACAGGATTATTGAATTAACTAAAAATATACAAATGTGGAAAGAAAAATACATAAAGCTATAACAGTCCAAAGTGCATGTTATTTGCCATAAAAGTTGCGATGTAAATTCATCAGACACAATAAACTGTACAAGTACTCAATGTTAAAACATGCAACAACTTCCACTCTCATACCCTTGTGAAAGACCTTACCAAGAGCCTGACAAAATTCTGATCCTATGAGAAATCGCTAAGTGAGCTGAACACTTCTATCTAGTCACTTGCCAACCAATCTGGTGTAGCAGCAAGGGAAATCTGATGTTTAAATTTTACATTCAAATACTTGTTCACACGAGATCATGCAGACATACCATCATTAGACTGTCATGAAGATTCCCATATGGAGGACATAGAAATATGCATCCCTTGTGCTGGGAAGCAACTGAAAGAGTTGAAAACAAATAAGTTGTCAGGTCTTAATGGAATCCTAATTGAATTTTACAGAGAGTAACTTTCAGCACTGCACCCTTAGTTATCACGTGACTGGAAAAAAAGTGCAAGGGTAAAAGAACAGACACACAAAATTACAGGTCAATATATTGAACATTAGTTTGCTGCAGAATCCTTGAGCATATTCAAGTTTGAATAAATAAATTTCCTTGAATCAGTAAAACTTCTGTTTACAAATCGGCACAGATTTAGAAAGCATTGTTTGTGTGAAACTCATCTTTCCCTTTTTTCACATATCCTGTGAACCATGAGTGACGGGTGTAAAGCAGATTCAATATTCCTAGATTTCCTGATAGAATTTGACACAGTGCCCCACTGCAGATGGTTAATGAAGGTCTGAGTAAATGGAACAGGTTCCCTGATAAATGAGTGGCTTCAAGACTTCTTAAGTAATAGAACCCATAACACTGTCTTGGATGGCACAGGGGTATTATACAGAACATCCCATGGAAGTGTGATAGGAATGCTCTTGTTCTCTACGCCCATAAATAATGTGATGGGTAGTGTCAGCAGTGATCTGTTGCTGTTTGCTGATGATGTAGTGTCTTCATTGAGTGACTGCAAGATGGTACAACACGACTGAGACAGAATTTCTTTGTCGTGTGATGAATGGCAGTTTGCTCTAAATGTAGGAATCAACATGGATTCCAGAAACAGCTATCGTGTGAGACCCAACTCGCTTTATTTGTTCATGATGTCGATCTGTTGTAGAATTTTAGAAAATGTTTTTTGCTCGCGTATCATGTCATTTCTGGAAACCCAGAATCTACTCCGTAGGAATCAACATGGATTCCAGAAACAGCGATTGTGTGAGACCCAACTCGCTTTATTTGTTCATGAGACCCAGAAAATATTAGATACAGGCTCCCAGGTAGATGTCATTTTCCTTGACTTCCGGAAGGCATTCGATACAGTTACGCACTGTCGCCTGATAAGAGCCTACGGAATATCAGACCAGCTGTGTGGCTGGATTGAAGAGTTTTTAGCAAACAGAACACAGCATGTTGTTCTCAATGGAGAGACATCTACAGACGTTAAAGTAACCTCTGGTACACCACAGGGGAGTGTTAAGGGACCATTGCTTCTCACAATATATATAAATGAACTAGTAGATAGCGTAGGAAGTTCTATGCGGCTTTTCGCGGATGATGCTGTAGTATACAGAGAAGTTGCACCATTAGAAAATTGCAGCGAAATGCGGGAAGATCTGCAGCCGATACGCACTTGGTGCAGGGAGTGCAACTGATCCTTAACACAGACAAATATAATGTATTGCAAATACATAGAAAGAAGGATCCTTTATTGTATGATTATATGGTAGCAGAACAAACACTGGTAGCAGTTACTTCTGTAAAATATCTGGGAGTATGGGTGCAGAATGATTTGAAATGGAATGATCATATAAAATTAATTGTTGGTCAGGTGGGTGCCAGGTTGAGATTCATTGGGAGAGTCCTTAGAAAATGTAGTCCATCACAAAGGAAGTGGCTTACAAAACACTCGTTCGACCTACACTTGAGTATTGCTCATCAGTGTGGAATCCGTACCAGGTCGGATTGACAGAGGAGATAGAGAGGATCCAAAGAAGAGTGGCGCATTTCGTCACAGGGTTATTTGGTAAGTGTGATAGGGTTACGGAGATGTTTAGCAAACTCAAGTGGCAGACTCTGCAAGAGAGCTGCTCTGCATCGTGGTGTAGCTTGCTGTCTAGGTTTCAAGAGGGTGCATTTCTGGATGAGGTATTGAATATATTACTTCCCCCTACTTATACCTCTCAAGGAGATCACGAATGTAAAATTAGAGAGATTCGAGCGCGCACGGAGGCTTTCCGGCAATCGTTCTTCCCTCGAACCATATGCGACTGGAACAGGACAGGGAGGTGATTACAGTGGCACATAAAGTGCCCTCCGCCACACACCGTTGGGTGGCTTGCGGAGTATAAATGTAGATGTAGATGTATTAAAGCAGGAAGGAAATAGTAAAATGGAAAATATCACACTAAATTGTGACAACAAGAGAATTACTGACCTGCAGCAGATAGCAAATCTCTTCAGGCAATAATAATTAATAATAAGAAAGCCCAATTAACCAACAGAATATAGTAAATTCTTGCCTCCACTCAATCTATCTTTATGACACATCCCTAAATGAAATGATTCACACAGCAAAAACCTTCAGAAAAACATCCTCAGGAACTGTTAGTATTCCAGAGTTTATCGTAAAGTAGTATATTATAAACATTGCAACACCCCTTGCAGAGATAATCAACTTATATTTCTCAACTGGAATCTTTCCTGAATGTGTTAAAATTGCGAAAGTGATCCCTATTCATAAAAAAGGTGACGAATCAAATTTGGAAAACTATAGACTTGTCTCATTATTGTCAGTTTTTGCAAAAATCATTGAAAGAATCATGTATAACAGATTAATGGAATTTCTGGATGAGAACAAAATCCTCACTGATGCCCAACATGGTTTTCGGAATAATAAATCTACAACCAGTGCCATATACAATTTCTTACAAAATGCTCTAGAAGAACTGGATAATAAACAAAATGCTGCTGATATTTTCTTCGATCTGAGCAAAGCCTTTGACATTTTGGAGCACAGAATCCTGTTGGAAAAACTCCAAAGGTATGGCATTAGAGGCACCACATTAAAAAGGTTCTCCTCATACCTGACAAATTGGAAACAGAAAGTAGTAATAACATATGAACTAAATGATAGCACTAGAACATATTTTTCAGATGCAGGAATAATCAAAGCTGGAGGTCCTCAAGGATCCATTCTCAGGCCTATTATTTTCCTTCTGTTTATCAATGATGTAGATGTAAGCACAGAATCACAATGAAATATTTTGTTTGCAGATGAAAAAAAAAGAAAGAAAGAAAGAAAATAAGCTACAGACCAGCTAAATGACTGGTTTGGGGCAAATAAACTAATAATAAACACTTCCAAAACAACTGGGCTTAATTTCTGTTCGAAGGGGGAGGCCTGTGACACTTCTGTGATAATAAATGCCAGTGGAATTACACCCTCACTGGAAACAAAATTTTTAGGCATATGGCTTCAAAATTATTTTAAATGGCAGAGGCATATAACAAAAACATATACGACACTGAAAAAAGTATGCTACAGCCTACGCTTACTTGCACACAAAGCAAGCTTCCACACTGTTAAGATTTCCATAGTTTGCCCAGTTCCACAGTATTCTACAGTTTGGATTATATTTTGGGATAGCATAGCTGCTAGCTCAGTTATCTTTCATTATGAAAAAAGAGCTGTAAGAGCAATGCACCATGCAAAACAGACTGACTCATGTACGCCCCTCTTTAAAATGTCTTCCATCCTCCCTCTTCTCTGTCTTTTTATTCTACAAAATTGTAAATATGTGAGGAAAAACATCAAAGAGATGTACATGAACATAATACCAGGCAAAAATACAAACTCCATCTTCAGTCAGTATTGACAACAGCCTATGAAACATTCAGTACAAATAGCGCAATACAAATGTACAATAGGCTGCAACATAAAATTAAAGTTGTTTCTTCATTTTCTCTGTTTCACAAATCCCTAAGGGCATTCTTATTCGATCACTGCTTCTATTCAGTGATAGAATTCTTAAACTGTGTGAAGTACAACATACATGAAGCAAGAATATGCAAAAATTGCGACTGCTGCTAAAGCAAGAACAAATATAATTAATTTATTATACTATTAAAATAAATGTTGAAGTTCTATGTAACCTGTGTGTGTGTGTGTGTGTGTGTGTGTGTGTGTGTGTGTGTGTGTGTGTGTGTGTGTCATGCAAATGACATCCGACAATCTGTAGAGATTTACTGGAAGAATAGATAAATTAAAAAAATAAGAATGTATCACACGAAATGATGGATGATTGAAAACTGTATGTCCTAGTGGTTCCAAAGTGAAACCATCTCCTTAAAACAATTGACTGTTTTCTTTTTGCCAAGTTCTTCCTGTATTTGTTGCTTACTATGATAATAAAGGGTTATTTTAGTGACAAATTTTATGATTAAATGTCTCTTCATATTGTTGGGACTCAATGGGTTATGAAGAAGTGTCACAGAGATTAATTTATATGAACAGATCGTTACCAAACAAGAATGAGGAAAGTGATATAATAAAAATGCTGATACAAAATTTATAAGTGAATGTAGAACTCAATACTGGTAGTCAAATAAGTTGCAGCAAGAAAGTCTTTCTATTTGCCATCAAAATATTCAGTTAATTACAAAGTTTTAGACACAGAAATTTGGCTAAATACAAAACTACATTTTACTAATGTTCTACTGATTACAAAGCACTGGCTAAAAATTGGCCAGAATGCTCCTTTTCTATACCAGGCTATGTACTAGCAAATTATTTCTTTAGAAAACAGTTATAAAAAAAGGAGGTACTGCCATTTTAATTGAATAAGGGTTGAAATATAAAACTATCAATAAATTTCATCATCAAAATGCAGAAAGGGGCTTAGAGCCAACACTTATTGAAGTCAATGATGCAAATATAATTGCAGCATGAATCCATCACTCCCCAAGTGGAAATTTTCACTCATTCCTAAATATGCACAAATTGACTCCATCTAGATAACAAACAAATAGTGGTGTGTGGAGAGTTCAACATGGATTTCCTTAAAACCAGCAAAAGGCAACAGGTATTTCTTAACTTTACTGATTCTTTCAACTTAAAATATGCAATAAAACCTCAACAATAATCACAAAAGCAACTTCTGCTGCCCTGGATCAGATATTTGTGACCACAAGTTGCGCCGTAAAATGTGTAAATACAAGGTTTAGTGATCATGAAGCCCAAGTCGTGACCCTACCAAGCTACATTCCGCCCACTCAGGACTATAAAGAACTGTAACAGCAAGTAGGTTCAATACACACAATAAAGATACATTCAGTTCTCTACTAGCAATTTCTGTGATTTCTTTAAACTATGTTTCCCTTCAAAACACAAGTAATAAGAGGCAAAACTACCAAAGAAAAGAGATGGATAACAACAGGCATCAAAATCTCAAGTATGAGAAAAAGAGAATTGCTCAAATACAGAAAAAAAAACAATAATATACCTCCTCATTTGAACAGTTACATTAAGATATACAGAAGGGTCATACCCCAGGTCAAAGCAAAAAATGTCTAATGATAAGTTCAGAATAGAGTCATGAAATAAAAGCTAAGCAGTTTGGAAAATAATAAGAAATCAAGCAAATAAAGTGTCACCAAAAAGGGAAAATATCACTCTGAACCTCGAGAACAAGTCAGTTTCTAATCTCCAACAAATTACAGATCTTTTCAGGTGTTACGATGGGATATCATTAACAATTTAATAGTCAGTGATGAAAAAGCTACACTCTTTTCCCACTTCAGTCTATATTTTCAAAACAGCTCCAGATGAAGACATCCATGTTGAAGCAGTTTCTAATAAAATGTCATCAAGAACTCACAGTATTGTAGATTACATCATAAAACAACAAATTACAAACATTTGATTGCCTCTTGCAGTTATAGTCAATTGACACATTTCCAGACTGTCTAAAAGTTGCTAATGTTGTCCCTAATAATAAGAAAGGAGACAAATCAAATACAGAAGAAACAGACCAATTGCCTTTTTATCAGGCTTTAGTAAAATCATATAAAAAGTAATGTGTAATGGGTTAGTGAAATTTTTGGATAAAAACAAAATTCTCACTGACACTCGGTATGGCCTTACGGAAAAAAAGACAAAATGCCTAGAAACAGTGGACAGAAAACAATATGCCACTTTCCATTTTTTAGACATCAGTAAAGCCTTCAATGTTCTGGACTACAGCACAGTGTTAGAGAAGCTCCAAGTATATAGCATTAAAGTCATTGCATTTAAAAAGGTTCCCATCATGTATGACAAACAAACAGAAGATACAAATAAAACATGAACTAAAGATAAACACTAGGAGATATAATTCAGATGCAGAAATACTAAATTTAAAAAAAAAATGTATAAAATAAGGGGAGTTCCTCAATGAGCCATTCTTGGGTCAATCCTCTTCCTCCTGCACATAAATAACCTACACCTGAACTCTGGGATACAATCACTCTTATTACAAGAAACACCCCAATCTGTAAATAAAACTACAGCCCAACAAAATGGGTGCTTTGAAAGGAATAAGATATTGATGAACACAAAAAAAAAAAAAATCCTAAATTTCTGTTTAAAAGGTGATGCAATCAACACCACTGTGATAATAAGCTCCAACAAATTTACATCTCCTTTGGAAATAAAGATTGATTTCAAAATAACTTCAAATGGCATACACACATAAACAGAACAAATAGAACACTAAATAATATATTTCATAGTCTATGTTCACTTTCCGTTAAAACAAATTTTCATACTGTCCAAACTGCCTACTTTGCCTCATTTCACACCATCATAGTCCACAACATTAGTCTAAAACCCAAAAAGTATCCTGAAGATAACATTTCAAAATAAGTATTAATGAACAGTGAACCTGGAATCAGTGACATACATTAATTCTTCACTGTTAGTATAAATTAAACAAAAGCATTAACAACATTGAAAATGTAGATGTTTCAGCCAACTTACAGTAAATGTCCAGTCTATTGGTTTGTTCTTTTTTTTATTGTCAGTTACAGCAAAAGATTATGTTTGCCGGACAAAATAAAGAAGAATTTTGAATCTCCAATTTTTTCCTAGGAAACTGATGATAAATCTGAAAAAAACAATAAAATATTTCAAAAAAATCTGCCACTTAAACACAGTACAATTTAAGGATTATGTATTTACGAAAATCTACAGAGAGAAATGTGCCTCACGTATTGCGCCTCAGATACCCTCATGTATTGCACTATTCCTGGAGCATTAAAAGAATTTTTTGCAGCACACACTGACCAATGACTGCCTGGAAAATGGAACTGCCTGCTTGCACTAAAACATCTCCTGAACTTTTGCAATAATTGACTAATTGTTATTCATATGCAAATACAAACAAATAAACAATAAAAAACATTTGAACTTCATTGCACATTACCTACTTTTCTTGAAGAAAAATGAGTTAGGCTAAATTTAGTTGAACTTAGCTATGTATTAATCTATCCAACAAATAAAAGAATACTGAATGAAGTTTTGCATAGTGTAGAGGTTGTTAGTAATGAGGTACTGTATGTTAACTGCTGAAATTAAAGTAAACATAGCACTTTCTAATGCATAGATATTGTTTCCTATTGTCCTTATTTTACTACTTGTGTAGCTCATTCTAACCCTTCTTTGCATATCAGCTAGTGGCAACATCCTTCTTTTAAGCTATGGATATATAAATATTGTGATTACTATAGCACACGAAAGTACCTGTTGCTGTGTCACAAATCTTACGACCAAATATTAACTGCAACAACAGCAAGATAGGGTAGCAACGCTTGATAAGGTAAGATGCAAATCATATAAGGCTTTTGTGAAAAAAACGATACTGGTAATCTTATTTCGTTGTTCAAGAAGGAGCTAAAAGATGTTAACAACTGCAAAAGTTTGGCATTTTCTGGAGAAAATGTGTACAACCCTATACTCGGATATTCGTTGAGTTGTCTGGAGACAGAAACTGTACAATTTAATCGGTCATGTTGAGTGCATTACGCCTGTTGTTAAGATGTGCGGTGATATCCGTAACTTAACGCTTTGTTGTTTTGACAAAATATCTTAAATTACGGCGAAGTTGATCAAAACTGGGAGAATTGCTTGTTTTCTACATGAAAAGCGCTATTACAAGACTAAAAGGAGAACTGGCTACACATTGGCAAGATGGGATCACAAGCTACCATTGGGTAGTGCACTGTTGCATGGCAAACCTTCAATAAACTGATTATCTGTGACCGTCTCACAAACAATTACACAGAGAAAGAATGTTTAAAGGCGTAGAATGGAATTTGATTCGTTTTAATTTATGTGTTTAGCCACAGCACGTCATCGTATTACACCGGCATTAGACGTTTTCGATGGCGAATAACGGTAGTCTGTGTAGCCATCTTGAACCGCAGTACTCCGTACATCTACCACATCCGATTCTTTTATTTTATACACCACTGTAAGAATGGTAAATCCTAGCAGCAACCTCAGAATTAAGTTTTAATGTTAGCGAAAATACTGTATCATTCCAATGAAAACGTATTTCGTACGCTCAAGGAACTGGCAACATGGCGGAAGCATGTCAAGTTAAAAAAATTAAATTTGTAATGAGATTTAAGCGCGTATCCTCATATACGGCAATGAAACACCATGAATTTTATACTTAAACTTCGAAGCTGCATCATTTGAAACATTTATACAAATATAATATTTCGCTTTTTTTAACACGAAACCATTCAACACGCAATACGGATGGTGTCACGTGCGGCATGGATTTGTATAATTTTTACAGTTCTGCGAATTCTGCTAATACATTTGTAAACCATTAACTGCGATAGATAAATTTGCTACCGTAGAAATCGTCTTCAAATTTCCGGATTAACTCGGAACGAATATCAGTTACCACTGCACAGATTGCGTTAACACAAAAAATCACAAAATCAAAGTTTTGACGTTAGATTTACTGCATTTTGACCCAAGATACAAGAGATTTTGGAAATTTTTACCATCACAATTTGATTTACACTTGCGTAGTCACTATTGCGCTCTATATTTCACCACGCAAGGCGCAAGATCCTGTACCGTAAAATTTTCGCAAATTTCTTTCAAAACGTGACCGAAATATTCAAAATTTTTCTTCATTCGAGTTGTTGTCTCGCTACATTATTAGAAAAGACACTTCTTTAATAACGAAACCTATATTACCTACGAAAATTTAAATTTTTTACAGAGAGCTAATAACTACGTACCTAATAGTCCGGCGTCCGCAGCAGGAAGGAAGATCATTGCCGAGGAATTGACATTTGAACATCGTGATGATAATCGATATCGTTGTTATTGAATTTTTATAGCTTTTAATTATTTGTATTAAGTACAGTATGCAGTTTAGGCGGCTCGCGAGGGACTGGGAAAACTCAAAAACATTCCACAAATATTAAAAAAAATTAAATAAATTATTTCGTACTACTAGTCGGGTATTATCTGTGGAGCAAGGATAGTGAGTTACGATTAAAAACAAATATAATCCTTTTAATACCACAAATAATCTACATTTAAATCAAGGAATTGTACATGAATTTTTATGTTACAAAAATGGCAGAGTAATCCTGAAATTTGTTGTTGGAGCCTAACTGGAACTTCTCCTTCGATGCGCAAACTGTTAATTGTTACTGTTCTTGCTAGTGTTATATGGTGTCTTTTGATGGCAAGGCTTTTGATGACCATTTCGCACTAAGAAACAGATTCTAAAAACAGAAGCAAACAAGTAAAAAAAGGTCCACAGTTTAACGTTCTCAAAAAAAAATGTATTTTGTGTTTCTGTTTAAGTCACTTGTCATCACTGAGTCCGTCTGCTCACGTTTGCTTATTAGTGGAGCAATAGTAGCAGAACCAACATTTTCATAATCGTAAAAATCGCTTGAAACGGTAGCTTGACAGACACTGCCTTTATCATTTTGCTTTCTGCTAGTTAAAAGTTCCGTACCCACAATTAGTGCGCGTCCGTATGTAGATCGCAGCGAAGCACACAACAGAGGGTAGGTCTGCTTCCCATTGTAGCGTATACCGAGCGCCGCATACCAACAGTTGTGATGACGCCAAGCTGCTATTAATTTAATCTCTCAAATTCGTAGTAGGCTGGAGGACGTTTCTCATTCAATACAGGCGCTAGAAACTCAATTACTACTTTTCACGTGCTAATCGGTGTCTGTTTTCGAGGGGTTCCCAATCCAGTTCCTTCAACAAATCCCGTAAGTCAAACGAGAATGACTCGCCGGCGCCACATTCTCTGTAATGTCAGATCCCTATTACTCCTGCCTGATACGGACCAACACATTCGAGGAATATTGTAATACACTACTGGACGTTAAAATTGCTACACCAAGAAGAAATGAAGATGATAAATGGGTATTCATTGGACAGATATATTATACGAGAACTGACATATGATTACATTTTCACGCAATTTGGGTGCATAGATCCTGAGAAATCAGTACCCATAACAACCACCTCTGGCCGTAATAACGGCCTTGATACGCCTGGGCATTGAGTCAAACAGAGCTTGGATGGCGTGTACAGGTACAGCTGCCCATGCAGCTTCAACACGATACCACAGTTCATCAAGAGTAGTGACTGGCGTATTGTGACGAGCCAGTTGCTCGTCCACCATTGACCAGACGATTTCAATTGGTGAGAGATCTGGAGAATGTGCTGGCCAGGGCAGCAGTCGAACATTTTCTGTATCCAAAGACGCCCGTACAGGACCTGCAACATGCGGTCGTGCATTATCCTGCTGAAATGTAGGGTTTCGCAGGGATCGACTGAAGGGTAGAGCCACAGGTCGTAACACATCTGAAATGTAACGTCCACTGTTCAAAGTGCCGTCAATGCGAACAAGAAGTGACCGAAACGTGTAACCAATGGCACCCCATACCATCGTGCCGCGTGATACGCCAGTATGGCGATGACGAATACACGCTTCCAATGTGCGTTCACCGCGATGTCGCCAAACACGGATGCGACCATCATGATGCTGTAAACAGAACCAGGATTCATCCGAAAAAATGATGTTTTGCCATTAGAGCACCCAGGTTCGTCGTTGAGTACACCATCGCACGCGCTCCTGTCTGTGATGCAGCGTTAAGGGTAACCGCAGCCATGGTCTCCGAGCTGATAGTCCATGCTGCTGCAAACGTCGTCGAACTGTTCGTGCAGATGGTTGTTATCTTGCAAACGTCCCCATCTGTTGACTCAGGGATCGAAACGTAGCTGTACGATCCGTTACAGGCATGAGGATAAGATGCCTGTCATCTCGACTGCTAGTTATACGAGGCCGTTGGGATCCAGCACGGCGTTCGGTATTACCCTCCTGAACCCACCGATTCCATATTCTGCTAACAGTCATTGGATCTCGACCAACGCGAGCAGCAATGTCGCGATACGATAAACCGCAATCGCGATAGGCTACATTCCGACCTTTATAAAGTCGGGAACGTGATGGTATGCATTTCTCCTCATTACGCGAGGCATCACAACAACGTTTCACCGGGCAACGCCGGTCAACTGCTGTTTGTGTATGAGAAATCTGTTGGAAAGTTTCCTCATGTCAGCACGTTGTAGGTGTCGCCACCGGCGCCAACATTGTGTGAATGCTCTGAAAAGCTAATCATTTGCACATCACAGCATCTTCTTCCTGTCGGTTAAATTTCGCGTCTGTAGCACGTCATCTTCGTGGTGTAGCAATTTTAATGGCCAGTAGTGTATAAGGGGCAGTCAAAAGGAAACGAGACAAGATTGCACTGAGGTGACCAAAGTCATGGGATAGCAATATGCTCATATACAGATGGCGGTAGTATGGTGTGCACAAGATGTAAAAGGGCAACGCATTGGCAGAGCTGTCATTTACACTCAGATGATTCACGTGGAAAGGTTTCCGACTATATTAAGGCCGCAAGATGGGAACTAACAGACTTTGAACGTGGAGTGGTAATTGGAGCCAGCCGCGTGGGACATTCCAGATCGGAAATCGTTAGGGAATTCAATAGTCCGAGATCTACAGTGTCAAGAATGTCCCAACAATACCGTATCTCAGACACGGACAACACAGTGGCCGACGGCCTTCACTTAACGACCGAGAGCAGCGGCGTTTGCGTAGAGTTGTCAGTGCCAACAGGCAACCAACACTGCTTGAAATAACCTCAGAAATCAATGTGTAACGTACTTCTAACGTATCCGTTAGGACTGTGCGACGAAATTTGGCGTTAATTGGCTATGGCAGTGGACAATCGACTCGAGTGCCCAACAGCGTAATATCGCCTGCAGCGCCTCTCCTGGGCTCGTAACCATATCGGTTTGACCCTAGAATGAAAATCAGTGACCTGATCACATAAGTCCTGATTTCAGTTGGTAAGAGTTAATGGGACGGTTCGAGTGTGGTGCAGACCCGACAAAGACATGGACCCGAGTTTTCAACAAGCCACTGTGCAAGCTGGTAGTGGTCCCATAATGGTGTGGGCTGTATTTACATGCATTGGATTAGGTTCTCTGGTCCAGTTGAACCAATCACTGACCGGGAGTGACATGTTCGGCTACTTGGAGACCATTTACAGCCATTCAAGGACTTCGTCCGCCGCTCGTGGTCTCGCGGTAGCGTTCTCGCTTCCCGATCACGGGGTCCCGGGTTCGATTCCCGGCGGGGTCAGGGATTTTCACCTGCCTCGAGATGACTGGGTGTTTGTGTTGTCCTCATCATTTCATCATCATCCAGGAAAGTGGCGAAATTGGACTGAGCAAAGATTGGATAATTGTACGGGCGCTGATAACCACGCAGTTGAGCGCCCCACAAACCAAACATCATCTTCTCATTCAAGGACTTCATATCCCCAAACAACGATAGAGTTTTTATGGGTGTCAGTGCGTTATGTCACTGGGCCACAATTGTGCTCGATTGGTTTGAAGAACATTCTGGACAATTAGAGCCACAATTAGAGCCACAATTAGTGCCGCTAAGGCGGAGTTATTGAACGCAGTTTTCCGAAATTCCTTCACCAGGGAAGATGAATGGAATATTCCAGAATTTGAAACACGAACAGCTGCTAGCATGAGTTTCTTAGAAGTAGATACCTTAGGGGTTGCGAAGCAACTCAAATCGCTTGATACGGGCAAGTCTTCAGGTCCAGATTGTATACCGATTAGGTTCCTTTCAGATTACGCTGATACAATAGCTCCCTACTTAGCACTCATATACAACCGCTCGCTCACCGATAGATCTGTACCTATAGATTGGAAAATTGCACAGGTCGCACCAGTGTTTAAGAAGGGTAGTAGGAGTAATGCATCTAACTACAGACCTATATCATTGACGTCGGTTTGCAGTAGGGTTTTGGAGCATATGCTGTATTCAAACATTATGAATCACCTCGAAGGGAACGATCTATTGATACGTAATCAGCATGGTTTCAGAAAACATCGTTCTTGTGCAACGCAGCTAGCTCTTTATTCGCACGAAGAAATGGCCGCTATCGACAGAGGATCTCAAGTTGATTCCGTATTTCTAGATTTCCGGAAAGCTTTTGACGCCGTTCCTCTCAAGCGACTTCTAATCAAGCTGCAGGCCTATGGGGTATCGTTTCAGTTGTGCGACTGAATTCGTGATTTCCTGTCAGGAAGGTCGCAGTTCGTAGTAATAGACGGCAAATCATCGAGTAAAACTGAAGTGATATCAGGTGTTCCCCAGGGAAGCGTCCTGGGACCTCTGCTGTTCCTGATCTATATAAATGACCTAGGTGACAATCTGAGCAGTTCTCTTAGGTTGTTCGCAGATGATGCTGTAATTTACCGTCTAGTGAGGTCATCCGAAGACCAGTATCAGTTGCAAAGCGATTTAGAAAAGATTGCTGTATGGTGTGGCAGGTGGCAGTTGACGCTAAATAACGAAAAGTGTGAGGTGATCCACATGATTTCCAAAAGAAATCCGTTGGAATTCGATTACTCGATAAATAGTACAATTCTCAAGGCTGTCAATTCAACTAAGTACCTGGATGTTAAAATTACGAACAACTTCAGTTGGAAAGACCACATAGATAATATTGTGCGGAAGGCGAGCCAAAGGTTGCGTTTCATTGGCAGGACACTTAGAAGATGCAACAAGACCACTAAAGAGACAGCTTACACTACATTCGTTCGTCCTCTGTTAGAATATTGCTGCGCGGTGTGGGATCCTTACCAGGTGGGATTGACGGAGGACATCGAAAGGGTGCAAAAAAGGGCAGCTCGTTTCGTATTATCACGTAATAGGGGAGAGAGTGTGGCAGATATGATACGCGAATTGGGATGGAAGTCATTAGAGCAAAGACGTTTTTCGCGAGATCTACACTCCTGGAAATGGAAAAAAGAACACATTGACACTGGTGTGTCAGACCCACCATACTTGCTCCGGACACTGCGAGAGGGCTGTACAAGCAATGATCACACGCACGGCACAGCGGACACACCAGGAACCGCGGTGTTGGCCGTCGAATGGCGCTAGCTGCGCAGCATTTGTGCACCGCCGCCGTCAGTGTCAGCCAGTTTGCCGTGGCATACGGAGCTCCATCGCAGTCTTTAACACTGGTACCATGCCGCGACAGCGTGGACGTGAACCGTATGTGCAGTTGACGGACTTTGAGCGAGGGCGTATAGTGGGCATGCGGGAGGCCGGGTGGACGTACCGCCGAATTGCTCAACACGTGGGGCGTGAGGTCTCCACAGTACATCGATGTTGTCGCCAGTGGTCGGCGGAAGGTGCACGTGCCCGTCGACCTGGGACCGGACCGCAGCGACGCACGGATGCACGCCAAGACCGTAGGATCCTACGCAGTGCCGTAGGGGACCGCACCGCCACTTCCCAGCAAATTAGGGACACTGTTGCTCCTGGGGTATCGGCGAGGACCATTCGCAACCGTCTCCATGAAGCTGGGCTACGGTCCCGCACACCGTTAGGCCGTCTTCCGCTCACGCCCCAACATCGTGCAGCCCGCCTCCAGTGGTGTCGCGACAGGCGTGAATGGAGGGACGAATGGAGACGTGTCGTCTTCAGCGATGAGAGTCGCTTCTGCCTTGGTGCAAATGATGGTCGTATGCGTGTTTGGCGCCGTGCAGGTGAGCGCCACAATCAGGACTGCATACGACCGAGGCACACAGGGCCAACACCCGCCATCATGGTGTGGGGAGCGATCTCCTACACTGGCCGTACACCACTGGTGATCGTCGAGGGGACACTGAATAGTGCACGGTACATCCAAACCGTCATCGAACCCATCGTTCTACCATTCCTAGACCGGCAAGGGAACTTGCTGTTCCAACAGGACAATGCACGTCCGCATGTATCCCGTGCCACCCAACGTGCTCTAGAAGGTGTAAGTCAACTACCCTGGCCAGCAAGATCTCCGGATCTGTCCCCCATTGAGCATGTTTGGGACTGGATGAAGCGTCGTCTCACGCGGTCTGCACGTCCAGCACGAACGCTGGTCCAACTGAGGCGCCAGGTGGAAATGGCATGGCAAGCCGTTCCACAGGACTACATCCAACATCTCTACGATCGTCTCCATGGGAGAATAGCAGCCTGCATTGCTGCGAAAGGTGGATATACACTGTACTAGTGCCGACATTGTGCATGCTCTGTTGCCTGTGTCTATGTGCCTGTGGTTCTGTCAGTGTGATCATGTGATGTATCTGACCCCAGGAATGTGTCAATAAAGTTTCCCCTTCCTGGGACAATGAATTCACGGTGTTCTTATTTCAATTTCCAGGAGTGTATTTACGAAGTTTCAGTCACCAACTTTCTCTTCCGAATGCGAAAATATTTTGTTGAGCCCAACCTACATAGGTAGGAATGATCATCAAAATAAAATAAGAGAAATCAGAGCTCGAACAGAAATGTTTAGGTGTTCGTTTTTCACGCGCGCTTTTCGGGAGTGGAATGGTAGAGAGATAGTATGATTGTGGTTCGACGAACCGTCTGCCAAGCACTTAAATGTGAATTCCAGAGTAGTCATGTGGATGTAGATGTAGATGTAGATGTAGAGCGAATGATTTGGCCACCCAGATCGCCCGACGTGACTCCCGCAGAACATTTATGAGACATAATAGAGGTCAGTCTCCTCCTCCCATTCTGGGTGCTTCACTTTTTTGTCAGACGGTGTGGTATCTTGTTTTGGCCTTCATCCATGGTTCACAAATTGTAATGTGTGAAAAGGGCAAGCTGTGTTTCAAACGAGCTGATTTCTGGATAGAAGTGTTTCTCTCTCTAGCAAACTCATTGTATTCACCGTTAGAATATGCTGAAGGATCCAGAACCAGATTCAAATCCAGATGTTTGTCTGTAACTTTGCACATCCGTTCCTTCACCCTTCTTATCTAGGCTACGAGAACCACTTGGAACTCTTTACCGTGGGAGAGCCACAGTAAGTGTGAGCTAAGAGAGGGGCCAGTGCTGCAGAACCTTCTCTGTGGAACCAAATTGGATTTCCATCAGGATCTGGTCCTCATTCGTTTGCAAATGGTTCAGTCGCTTTTCTGTTCTATTAATAATTATTTCTATGTCATCCATTTAAGAGTTTGTGCAGCGGTCGGTACTATCTTCGTATATGAATAATTTTTTAAATACGAGATTTAAGATTTCGTCCTTCTTTTTGTTGACTTTTACTTGAGCAGTAGATTGATCGACGAGTAATTGAACTGAAGCTTTTGAGCTGGTTATTGGCTTTACGTATAAGCAGAATCTCCTGAGATTCTCTGAAAGACCATTTATGGTAACGTGCGGCAGTGTTTTTTTTGTCACTCTTAGCTCTCATTATAGACGCACCTATTGGAAGACGAGTTCATGACCTTATAAAGCGTGCAGGAGCAATATGGATGCGAAAGACGGAAGAGCTCAATGCATGGAGAAATCTGAAGGGGACGTTTGTCCAGCATTGGACCTCAAATGGCTGACGCCGATGAGGATTGGTATACCTCTGTCAACTCTAACATGCTTTTCTTTCTCGTGCCTCACTTAACCGACAACCTCAAGAACCTATGCGGTATGGATCATATCCCCTGAAGGGTAGTGACCAAGGTTCTCTGAACGACGCCGCCCTCTCCGCTGTCGTGATCACGTACGGAAAGATGTGTTGCCCCTAGTGTTATACACTGCCGCTGGACTTCGGAAGAGACCGTAACAAACGCCAAGCAAAGGGGCTGTCGACGGCCACACATCTCGGTAGAGCTGCTGCATGTCATATGTACTCGTTACTGAGTACCAAATATTTCACGAAGCGCTATGTACGCCTAGAAATGTTTCATGAATCACACGTTTTCTTGTCCGTATGCAATTCGTGAATTCGTGCGCGACTCGGCGGTTTTCTGATTCGTTAGCCACAACGGACTCGGAGTGTCGGAAACGTTTCGTTACTCGCGTGTCTTCATCTCCACACACAGTTTGTCGTGCCGACTCGGTAGTTTTAGAATTCCTCCGATTTTTTATTCTCTGCGGGTTTAGTCGGTAGTGACACGGAGAACCGAATGCATTTTGTCACTCGCCACCTTTATTTCTCCTGTGCAGTTCGTGTCCTGCTCGGCCAGAGTAGGGAGAGCTTCTCTTCAACAAGTTCAAAAGATGTTACTTGAACTGTTAGAGCGACATCAGTTCAGTATTGGAAATCGATTCCAAGTACCTATGCAGGGGCACCACGTGCAGGAATCAGTTTCACCCCCTCTGTGAATGTTGCAAGTGAACTTTATGACTCCTCTGAACTTTGAAGGTCTTCATTGCATAGAAAAGACGTTTGATTGATTAATTACGTCTCCGTTGTGGGTTTCTGATAAAGCCATAAAAGATAAATTCTCTCAGTAGTATTTCATAAGCAAAATTAATAGCAACTTTCATTATTTTCCTTTCTTATTCTTGTCTAGGTAGTCTCAATTTTTTCACATGAATCCCAGAGTTTACTTTCAGAATCGTTGTCCCGTGAGGTGCCATCAGTGCTCAAGTTGATCTGTAGCAGTAGTTTTAACATAGAAATTCTTTCTTCATGGCGAGTCCACTATGACTGAATGTGAGGGAGAACAGGGTTGGACAGCAGAGAGTGAAAATGGCCAAGGTTAGGGATGGCCGGTTCGGAGGAACGGAGGTTTTTTGTGGTGGAGTCTACAATCTGAGAGAAATGGTGTCACAGATTCACCAATTGGCTCTTCAGAGTGCGATTTTCTATAGTTGATATCTTTTACTTTGAACAAGTAGATGTTAGAATAATGAATCTGAGTGAATACGGTAAATCTAACATAGTCTACATCCATAAACTTGTTGTGACGTACAGAAAAAGAGAAGAGATTTTTATGACGACTAGCATTTGATGAAATATAGGTCGCCAAATAACATATCCCGAGTGCTAGCGAACCTCACAAGTTCTTGTACATGACAGGAAAGTGCTAAAAGGCCAGAGCTTATGCTTCCAGACGGTGACGCTGATACCGACAGGTCTTTTCCCAGACCTGATGAAGTGCAGGCTGTTGTTGTTGTTGTGGTCTTCAGTCCTGAGACTGGTTTGATCCAGCTCTCCATGCTACTCTATCCTGTGCAAACTTCTTCATCTCCCAGTACCTACTACAACCTACATCCTTCTGAATCTGTTTAGTGTATTCATCTCTTGGTCTCCTTCTACGATTTTTACCCTCCACGCTGCCCTCCAATACTAAATTGGTGATCCCTTGATGCCTCAGAACATGTCCTACCAACCGATCTCTTCTTCTAGTCAAGTTGTGCCACAAACTCCCCTTCTCCCCAATTCTATTCAATACCTTCTCATTAGTTATGTGATCTACCCATCTAATCTTCAGCATTCTTCCGTAGCACCACATTTCGAAAGCTTCTATTCTGTTCTTGTCTAAACTATTTATCGTCCATGTTTCACTTCCATACATGGCTACACTCCATACAAATACTTTCAGAAACGACTTCCTGGCACTTAAATCAATACTCGATGTTAACAAATTTCTCTTCTTCAGAAAGGGCTAAGCACTGGAAAACTCTTTCTGCAGTTCCCCAAGGAGTGGTGACACGTGGCCTGCCTTACTGCCGGCCGGAGTGGCCGTGCGGTTCTAGGCGCTACAGCCTGGAGTCGAGCGACCGCTATTGTCGCAGGTTCGAATCCTGTCTCGGGCATGGATGTGTGTGATGTCCTTAGGTTAGTTAGGTTTAATTAGTTCTAAGTTCTAGGTGACTGATGACCTCAGAAGTTAAGTCGCATAGTGCTCAGAGCCATTTGAACAATTGTGAACCTGCCTTACAGGACTGGCCTCTGGTGATCTGCAAAGATGAATCTCTTCTTTTACTAGGCAGAGCCAGAGAATTTTTTTGGATCGTGCTAGACTTGATTTGTGGTTCAAAAATGGTTCAAATGGCTCTGAGCACTATGGGACTTAACTTCTGTGGTCATCAGTCCCCTAGAACTTAGAACTACTTAAACCTAACTAATCTAAGGACATCACACACATCCATGCCCGAGGCAGCATTCGAACCTGCGACCGTAGCGGTCACGCGGTTCCAGACTGAAGCGCCTAGAACCGCACGGCCACACCGGCCGGCTCTTGATTAGTGGGATGATGAGTTGATGCGTGAACGATGATGATATGGTATCGTGCCAATTTCTGGACGGGTTAGGATGGGTGTTGCAGTGACAGGTTATTAGGGCTGTCCATGCTGGTGTCGTCGTCTGGCCCCGTATCCGGGCGTCCGAAACATCTAGGACACATACTGGCACCATTCTTCCTTTGTTGGCTGGGAGGACATGCTGGATAGTTTCTGTGGTTGGACGTTACCCATAAAGTGGACTGTGTAACCCACCTCTTCGAGCAACTTAGTGGTGTTGGTCCATTGTCGCCTAGACTGGAACCGAAGACTGTGGCTATGCCTGCTCCTTGGGAGCGGGTGGCCACCTGTGGCGCCGCGGCGCGGGCGTTGCTGGGAGCGACCTTTTGTTGTCTGGGAGTGGCGTGCACTAGCTCTGCCGGCCCGTGCGAGCTGGCAGCTCTTCGGGCGGCCTGCTGAGTCCTCAAGACCATCTTTCCTACTAGCCGCGGCCTTTCCGTCTGTGTGGTCACCTAGACACGTGATGGCGTGGTGGCGGCTTCATTCTGCAGACTTGTAACAGCACAACCCGCAGCTATGGACGTCTTGGCTCGCCTTGTACCGCGCGAGTCGGCGTCTGCTTCGGTTCTACTTGTGGCTGTTTAGATTAGATTACATTAGATTAGTACTTGTTCCACAGATCATGAATACGACACTTCGTAATAATGTGGAACGTGTCAGGTTAATAAAAGGTGTCTATACATGATATTACATTAGACAAAATATTACGACACTCAATACTTTTTTTGTGGGGGTTGTGAAATTACCCACTTACTATATCAAAAAATTCATCTAATGAGTAATTGCCATTAAGAAACTCTTTTAATTTCCTTTTAAATGCTATATGGCTATCTGTCAGACATTTGATGCTATTAGGTAAGTGACCAAAGACTTTTGTGGCAGCATAATTTACCCCCTTCTGAGCCAAAGTTAGATTTAACCTTGAGTACTGAAAATCATCCTTTCTCCTAGTGCTGTAGCCATGTACACTGCTATTACTTTTGAATTCGTTCGGATTGTTAATAACAAATTTCATGAGTGAATATATATATATATATATATATATATATATATATATATATATAAAATTGTGAGGCTACAGTGAAGATTTCTAGCTCTTTAAATGTGTCTGCGGGATGATCTTGGATGAGCTCCAACAATTATTCCGATTACACGCTTTTGTGCAATGAACACTCTTTTACTCAATGATGAGTTACCCCAGAATATGATGCCATACGAAAGCAGAGAATGAAGATAGGCGTGGTAAGCTAATTTACTCAGATGTATATCACCAAAATTTGCAATGAGCCTAATAGCGTAAGTAGCTGAATTCAAACGTTTCAGCAGATCCTCAGTGTGTTTTATCCAGTTCAACCCTTCATCAATGCATACACCTAGAAATTTTGAATATTCTACCTTAGCTACCGATTTCTGATCGAAGTCTATATTTATTAATGGGGTCATTCCATTTACTGTGTGGTACTGTATATACTGTGTTTTGTCGAAGTTTAATGAGAGCCAATTTGTAGAGAACCACTTAATGATTTTCTGAAAAACATCGTTTACAATTTCACCAGTTAATTCTTGTCTGTCGGATGTGATAGCTATACTTGTATCATCGGCAAAAAGTACCAGCTTTGCATTTTCGTGAAGATAGAATGGCAAGTCATTAATATACAGGGTGTTACAAAATGGTACGACCAAACTTTCAGGAAACATTCCTCACACACAAGTAAAGAAAAGATGTTATGTGGACAAGTGTCCGGAAACGCTTAATTTCCATGTTAGAGCTCATTTTAGTTTCTTCCACCTACGCTCAATGGAGCACGTTATCATGATTTCATACAGGATACTCTACCTGTGCTGCTAGAACATGTGCCTTTACAAGTGCGACACAACATGTGGTTCATGCACGATGGAGCTCCTGCACATTTCAGTCGAAGTGTTCCTACGCTTCTCAACAACAGATTCGGCGACCGATGGATTGGTAGAGGCGGACCAATTCCATGGCCTCCACGCTCTCCTGACCTCAACCCTCTTGACTTTCATTTATGGGGGCATTTGAAAGTTCTTGTGTACGCAACCCCGGTACCAAATGTAGAGACTCTTCGTGCTCGTATTGTGGACGGCTGTGATGCAACACACCATTCTCCAGGGCTGCATCAGGGCATTAGAGATTCCATGCGACGGAGGGTGGATGCATGTATCCTCGCTAACGGGGGACATTTTGAACATTTCCTGTAACAAAGTGTTTGAAGTCACGCTGGTGCGTTCTGTTGCTGTGTGTTTCCATTCCATGATTAATGTGATTTGAAGAGAAGTAATAAAATGAGCTCTAACATGGCAAGTAAGCGTTTCCGGACACATGTCCACATAACATATTTTCTTTCTTTGTGTGTGAGGAATGTTTCCTGAAAGTTTGGTCGTACCTTTTTGTAACACCCTGTATATTAAGAACAGCAGAGGACCCAAGACCGAACCTTGCGGCACCCCATTCTTTATTGTTCCCCAGTTTGAGAAATCACCAGTTTTTTGCGTATTATGTGAACTGTTTATTTCAACTTTCTGCACTCTTCCAGTTAGGTATGATTTAAAGCATTGGAGCGCTGTCCCATTCACACCACAGTACTTGTGGCGGGCGTAGGGGCCCTTGTCTGCTGGTCGCGCAGATGATCATCTGACCCAAGTTCGGAGTGTTTCTGCTTTCTTTTGCGTGACCTCTTCTTCTTTCGCGGACACCAGTTCAGGATCAACCGGCAGCTCCGGAAGCCGGCCACATGTTATCACCGCCAGTTCGCGCCCTTTGGTGCGGCGTGGCAGGGTTCTGGCAGGTGTGTGTGTCATCCGACAGTGCACACGTGGTGCATCCTTTGTCGTCGGGGCAGCGTTTCGCTACATGCCCCATTTTCTGGCAGTGAAAGCACTGCGCTGCTCGCTCCATGTCACAGGGAATCAGTGCGATCGACATTTCGATATGGAGGAACCTCTCGATGGTGAAGATTTCTTCGTTTTTGGTGTGACAGGTGGGGCCCACAAACAGCAACACGAGAGATCGTGTCCTGTTTGAGTCCACAACGCTGTGGTAGAATCTGCGTTTTAGCACGTGGACCACTTCGTCTGGTGTGACAGACCAGGAGAACTGCCGATTTTGGCCTTGACAGTTTCTTCAAAAATGGTTCAAATGGCTCTGAGCACTATGGGACTTAACTCTTGAGGTCATCAGTCCCCTAGAACTTAGAACTACTTAAACCTAACTAACCTAAGGACATCACACACATCCATGCCCGAGGCAGGATTCGAACCTGCGACCGTAGTGGTCGCGCGGTTCCAGGCTGTAGCGCCTAGAACCGCTCGGCCACTCCGGCCGGCGACAGTTTCTTCCACCTCGGTTCAGGGGTGGGAAGTTCTTCCATGACGAAGTCGCAGAACTTCTCTGTGGCAGTGTAATGGGGTGTGGTGGTCGTGGTGGATAATGACAGCAGACTGCTGTCAACCTCTGTGGTAGCAGCGAAGTCTCCTTGTGAGGTTTGCTTGGAGCTCAGTCCACGACTTTCCTCCTATACAGCGTAACAGGAGACGTGGAGCTGGCCCTTCTTCTTTTTCTGGCGGTGTGGTGAATCTGGCGGAATACACTGTAGGTGGCCCCTCGTCGAACATCACGCCTTCCATTTCAGTGGAAGAAGTGTTGGAGACGTTTGCGGCGCGTTTTATTTCCGCTGGCTGCATATAATCAAATGGTTCAAATGGCTCTGAGCACTATGGGACTTAACTTCTAAGGTCATCAGTCCCCTAGAACTTAGAACTAATTAAACCTAACTAACCTAAGGACATCACGCACATCCATGCCCGAGGCAGGATTCGAACCTGCGACCGTAGCGGTCGCGCGGTTCCAGACTGTAGCGCCTAGAACCGATCGGCCACCTCGGCCGGCTGCATATAATCGCCGGCTTGCCTGTTCTGATGGCGTTGCCCGCTTTGCCTCTTTTCCGGCATGGCGGACCGGTACATTTCAATTTGCTTCTCGTGAGACCGCGCTACCGGGAGCGACTTCACTAGCTGCATGTCACTCCGGTGGCAACGAGCAGCGGACATGCTATGCTTATGCTTCCAGAGTACACAATTAATTCACTTCCAGCTCCTTGTCTGGCTTTCTTCTTGATGTGTTTGGATCTCAAACCCTGAGTCTGGCCCTTTTATTTCGTATTTCAACTCACACACACACACACACACACACACACACACACACACACACACACACGTACGTTTCTCACATAGCACTAACCAAAAGCTAATGGATCCTTCCGCATAAGACGCGATTCAGCGTCATTTATACAGTTACTATAATCGCAGAGATGGGATTACATTAGATAAGCTTCGGGTGACATTGCGCGAAGCCGAATTTTTGAAGGCTGTCAATGAATCGTTGGTACTTGGACACCAGAGTCAAAATACAGCAGCCTTTTTCAGTGTAACGGCATAGCTTAGTGGTCAGCGTATAAACATGTCAAATAATGAATAGCAGAGAAAGGAGAAAGCAAAAGGAAAAATTAATATTCCTTCATTGCCAAAAAAGTGTGATATTTTCACCGAAAAATTTAAAGCTTTATTAACTTCCATGTAATTAAATTAAATCTATGTTTAGCCGCATGGTCTAAGGCATCTTGTCAGGGGTCCGCGTGGCTCCCCCCGTCGGAGGTTCAAGTCCTCCTCCCTTGCGCATGGGTGTGTGTGTCGTCCTTAGCGTAAGTTAGTTTAAGTTAAATTAAATTGTGGGTACGCTTAGGGACCGATGACCTCAGCAGTTTGGTCCCATAAGACCTTACCACAAATTTCCAAAAAAAATCTGTGTTAAAAATATTAGTATGCTAAAATGCACCCAGACAAGAAGTTAAAGTGTACTCTGAAGTCTCATGACTAATCACTCTAAACAACGGAGTGATTGATTTAACCTACCTCTCAATATGTTTTTTCCCATCTTCCCTTTATTTACGTCTCATTATGCATCAAGTCTCCCTATCAAATTCTTAATAATGTTTAAATTATAAGCCATATCATAACCATCGCATTGCCCCGATGTTAAATGTCTGTGTCGCCTTTTACACATAAAATAGCTATCAAGTGAAGTCCTCAAAAGCCGGCCGTGGTGGTCGAGCGGTTCTAGGAGCTACAGTCTGGAGCCGCGCGACCGCTACGGTCGCAGGTTCGAATCCTGCCTCGGGCATGGATGTGTGTCATGTCCTTAGGTTAGTTAGGTTTAAGTAGTTCTAAGTTCTAGGGGACTGATGACCTTAGAAGTTAAGTCCCATAGTGCTCAGAACCATTTGAACCATTTTTTTGAAGTCCTCAAAAAATCAAAATAAACTGAAGATTCCACTGCAAACTAGCAACAGTACAGACCGTCAACCTACTCTCATACATTTGTATCCTATAAAAATTTGTACGCTAGTGACATAAAAATTATTTATTTGCTGTCATTAATCGTCAAACAAAAACTCATACACAATGAGGAAATAAGTCAACAAACCTAAGTCGAAAACTTAACAAAAAGACTGAACCCCCCCCCCCGAAAAAGAAACAAGGAAAGGTATCCTAAGTCCAAAAACAAAACGAACTCCAAACACCGAAAATGTATTGAATGAAAACGTAATAAAAGAAGAAAGTTTTAAAAGGAAAAACTGAAACGAAAAACAGTGTAACAATTCTTGATAATTTGGCCTATTTGTACGTATACTCTAAACTGAAAAAAGTTTTATGATTGTTAAAAAAAGGTAGGAGGTCGAAGATTCGAATCTCGACAAATGCAACGAAATTTCTTGTTTCTATAAATTTAATCAAAAGGCATTGATTTTCATTTTTATTCCATTAATTGGTTTAAAGGTAATGTTTTATGTCTAATATTTTGTCGCATAGTTTACCTCATTTTATTCACTTTTTTATTTGCTCTTAATTTTCTTCCTAGCATTCTTTTCTCGTTTGGAATCTGCCTGTGTGGCCTATAATCTGCAGCCAAGTGCCTACCAGGACTGATCATCGGCTGGTAATGTGGCTTCCCATGTACCGAGTGTGAGGATGGTTTCAGGTAACCAGTCTCAGCGAGAAACTGAAGGTTTTTTTTTACTGCTAAAACTGAAATTTTGCTGCGGAAGATTGATGTGCAAACAAACAGATTATGAAATTTTTCTGTCTTGGGTTTACTGGCAGAGGCTTGCCTTAAACGCCGTAAACAAATCGATCGTGATTTTAGTTCTGCCGCACATTGTTGATCACCGTTTTTTCGGATGCATTGCACATCGCGAGATTGTGGTTAGGTTAGGACATGCGTTTAAATTCAAGCTACAAAGCCAGTCGTTTGCCGGCGTTCACTCATTGGTCACTTAAAATCAGCTGACAAAACAGAGCTTCGGCCAATTTCGTCATATCGTGAATCGGACGCTTCCAACATTACTCCGCGAGAAGTGACCCGCTGTGTTCGCGCATCACTCACAAGCGAGCGGCAGCCGGCGGCGGAAGTGGATAAACTGCAGCGGCAAGTGACAAACGTTAGTTAACAATTAATTTTAATTGGGCTGTAGTAAATATTTGTTATTTAGTATTTTCATTTCTGTAAAGTTATTCTTATGTTTCTAATGTTTTCATATCCCGGAATATTCGATTTTTGTATAAACAACAGCACTCTCTGTCCGTAAGTTCAGTTCTCTTCTGTCCGTACATTGGGTTCATTACAAATATGTGTTGATTGATAAACCTGCTTCTTTCGGTTTTGACTTGATTGTGGTTATGACGTAACAAAATTACGAGACATTGACACACAGCAGCTGTCAAAATATGGTGTATTAAAGAGCGATACATTCGCCACCAGCGGTTCGTGCTGTGGTGTTAGTAGAGGATATTCAGTGATGTCGCCCGCGACGAAAAGAATAATGAGATAAACACACACACACACACACACACACACACACACACACACACACACACACACACACACACACACGTAGACACGCACAGTATATCGACCGTCTATTACTGTCATATACCAAATAGTATTTAGGTTCTGTCTGCTGTTTCTTTTTTTCTTTTTTTTGTTGTTGTTGCAAATTATGTTGCTGTTACTGCACGTATCATGTTTACAGTTCAGTGGTTCATACGTATATTATTATTATTATTGCTGTTGCAGTGCACGAAACCTGTCGTAACTTAAGTTCAACGTAGTGAGATCACCAATCCATTGTAACCGCGGGGGACACTTCGTTTCCATGTACCCCATTCACTTCACGGTCACATCTGACTCATTATTATGTGGACACCTGTAACACACAAAGCTACGCCACGCCCCCCCCCTCCGCTTTCCCACCCCTAATTTACCATTCTTCCAGATGACTTCACGGGAAAATATGCAAGGTTGCAGCTCAGGTGCCTTCGTGACAGAAAAATGCAGCTGTTTTCTGGGTCTTTTGAGCTCGTGCACATGTGCTACACAGTCGCAGGTCATCCAAAAATATTGCCCCGGGCCCCAGCCGCAGCTGGACAGGTGTGGGCGGCGCCCCTGGCCGCGCCTCCCCTACACCCACACCCAGCCGGCAGCTTCATATCGATTAGGCACGGCGAGACCATAAATCAATACCCATCTCCCGGACCGTGCGCTTTACTGCGGATGCTGTCTGTCGAAAAACAAATCAGAGCACCAAAAAATAATTAATGTAGAGTAATGAAATTTCTACAGTACATTTATTTAAATGATTAACATTGCAAGACCACAGATTAATGTAAGCGTGAGGTACGTCATTGCAAATGTGAAATGCTGGTTCATTAACAACCGGTGTACCCGCTATAATGTTGAATGCAAGCATGCAAACGTACATGCACTGTGTTGTACAAGTGCCAGATGTTTGTGGGCTGGAGTTCCATGCCTGTTGCCCTTGGCCGGTCACTACAGGGACGGTTAATGCTGTTTGCGGATGAAGCTGGTGTTTCCGTCCGAAGATGTCCCATATGTGCTCGACTGGAGACAGACGTGTTGATCGAATAGGCCAAAGCAACATGCTGAGACACAGTAGAGCATGCTGGGTGACAACGGTGTATGTGGTCGAGCGTTATCCTGTTGGAAAACACTCCATGTAATGCTGTTCATTAATGGTAGCACAACACGTCACCAGACTGACGTACAAATTTGCAGTAGGGTACGTGGGATAACCACGAAAATTCTCCTGCTGTCATACGAAGTTGCACCCTAGACTATAACTCAAGTGCAGGTCCAATGTGTCTAGCATGCAACGGGTTGGCTGCAGGTCTCAACTGGCCTCCATCTAACCAACACCACTGATAGTAGAAAAAATAAAAGACGCAGCAAATGAAGAGCTAATAAGGGAACACAGACGTATAAAAAATAAGCCTAACAGAAAGTGCAAAATGGCTAAGTAGGAATGGCAAGAGGAAAATGCAAGGCCATAGAACTAGAGGAAAGATAGACACCGCCTATACGAAAATGAAAGAGGCCTAAAAAAAAAAAAAAAGAAGCAGCTGCATTAATATCTAGAGCTCAAATGGAAAACCAGTACTAAGCAAAGAAAGGGAAGCTGAAAGGTGGAAAGAATATATATATAGGGGCTGTACAATGGAAATGAACTCGAAGGTAATATTATAGGAAGGCAAGTGGACGTAGATGTGGATGAGATGGGAAAATTTGATGGATCGCTGAAAGAATTAGGTCGAAACAAAGCTCCTGGGTTAGACGACATTCAATAAGAACTGTTGATATCTTTGGGAGAGTTAGGCATGACAAAACTAAGGCGAAATACACTTAGACTTCAAGAAGAATGTAATAATTCCAATCCGAAAGAACGCTGGCACTGTCAGATGTGGAAAATTACCGAACCATCAGTTTAATAAGTCATTGTTGCTAAATACTGACACTAATTATTTACAGAAGAATGAAAAAACAGGTAGGGAAGATCAGTAGAAACAGAAATACAGCTCCAAACAGCCAAGATTGCTACTGTACAGCATTTATTGTGATAACCGGTTCCAGCAAACTACGTTCTCATCATTAGATCTGTATAGCATAGATCAACATATTTAAGCACGCTGTGAGCAGATGTAAAGGAGTGTAGTACAATTTTACGTAAACATGGACTATACCATGGAATACAACACACCATCTGCAGTACATTTCACTCAATCTTGGTCAAATAAATGTTATATTGTATCATATCACAGAACAACATTTCATGAACATGAGAAAATAATATATCAGCAAGTCAAGTACAAAGTAACTGCTACACAAAACAACGTATATATTGCACTGATTATATAAGCTCATGTTCATGCAATAGCAGAATAAAGACTGAGATTTTCAAGTAAACATTATAGACGTTACAACCAACCACCAGGTGGCACAGTGGTAGAAGTCACAAAAAAATATGTAATGTTACTTTATACAAATCACAATATTTACATTATCAACATGTAGCTCGACATTTAGTTTCTAGGATGATGCTCGAGGTCTTGGTGTGAAAGACACGGATGACTAGACCACAGGAATATATAGCGTAATCCTGTAACTTGGTATCTAATACGATAAAAATAAACCTGCTATATAACATAGTCATCACAGCTATACAAATAGGGTGATGTAACTTGCAATACACAATTCACACTTAAATTTGTAGCTCTATATTAGTTACTGGCATAGTGCTTGAGGTCTAAGAATGAAATAGAAACTGACAGGTAGAAACTGAAAGAATAGCATAGTCCCAAAAATTGTAATATCGTAATATTTAATACTTCTATTTAATAAACACCAAAAACAAAATGTGACCAGGAATGTCGCAACCTAATAGTTTGTCGCCCAAAGTCTATTTGATATGTGACGTAAGTGCATAAAATAATGTTCGAGGCCAAAATGTTACGGTGAATATTTTCAGGAAAAACAATGTCTTTCCAGTGTGGGCTTTCCACAGTTCTAATGTGTGAGCGAAAGCGAATCAGTATCGAAGAACAAGGAGACGTCAAATTTGGTGGAATTACAGAAGCGCATCATTTTGACGAGATAAATACAAATACAGTTTACATTAGAAATGGAAAGACATAATGCCATAAGTTATTTGGCTATCACCATTAAGAAACAGAATGGTAAGCATACATCCAGAATATTTCGGAAACTGACGAATACTGATGTGCCGGCCGTTGTGGCCGTGCGGTTCTAGGCGCTTCAGTCTGGAACCGCGTGACCGCTGCGGTCGCAGGTTCGAATCCTACCTAGGGCATGGATGTGTGTGATGTCCTTAGGTTAGTTAGATTTAAGTAGTTCTAAGTTCTAGGGGACTGATGACCACAGATGTTAAGTCCCATAGTGCTCAGAGCCATTTGAACCATTTTGAATACTGATGTAATTATTAACGCTTCTTCATGTCGTCTATTGCGTTATAAGACAGCTTATTTTAACACTACGTTATACAGAATGTTAAAGTTACCATTGGATGCTAAAGGTGCAGAACAGGAATTGGCAATACTAAAACATATTGCTGCAGCTCAGGGCTTAGTCAAAGAGCTTTATGGAAAACCAAAAAACAAGTCAAGTAAAACTAACAAGTATAGTTTTACTTCAGGTCAATGCAAAAAGCTAAACCCTAAATTAAAACAGGACAAAACCGAACGGCACTTCTGGAAGTCAAATTTAATTGCTGCATTTAAAACTTCCAATACGCTGAAGTCGAAGTGAATACCACAAAATTGAGATGAGTGATGGCAAATGTAATAGAACGAGTGTTTACAAATTAAATCGTGGCGAGTGCAGTGGGTTTTATGTGGGACAGGCGGGAAATCATTTATTACCTCATTTAAGGTGCATAGTAGTGCTCGTAATAAAATCATTTTCGGAGATCATCTTAGACACAGCAAGCAAAACGACTTTTTTACGTAAGGTTCCCAAGGAGAAAAGATTAGAAACCTTAGAAAAGCTACAATTCTGAAGTTATAGGAAAAGATCTCTGAATAATTTACTGAACGACTATTTAGAATCTAATGAGAAAAATTTTCTATTTCTATTTTTGATTAGAATTGTGAAAAGTCTGCACTGGAAAGACACTGTTTTACCTTTTGCTTTGACGATATTCATCGTAAAATTTCGGCCTCGAGCATTATTTTATGCACTTACGTCGCATATCACGTAGACACTGGGCGACATACTATTATGTCGTGACATTCCTGGTCACATTTTGTTTTTGGTATTTATTAAATTACAGAACGTACAGAAATATTAAATATTACGACATGACAATTTTTGGTACTATGCTATTCGTTCAGTTTGCCCCTGCAGTTCATTTTTCACACTTCGACCTCGAGCACTACGCTAGCAAGTAAACCTCGAGCTACAAGTTTAAGTGTGAATTGTGTCTAGCAAGCTACTTGGCCCAATTTGTATAGCTTTTATGACCATATGATATAGCAAGTTTATTTCTATTGTATTAAATACCAAGTTGCAGGACTACGCTAGTTCTTCCTGTGGCCTTGTGCCTATCATACCAAGACGTCGAGCACCCTGCCAGTACCTAAGCGTCGAGCTACACATTAATAACGTGAATATTTTGATTTGTATAAAGTCAGCTAAGTGACTTCATTATATAGTTTCTGTGCTTGTAACGACGTATTTGTGATAGTTACGAGTGGAACACTTGATGTTCCCTTTGTAGGTCCTCTACGTTTGCTTAACTATACCGAGGTACCGAACAACAGTGTGTGGTTGTCGAGGCTTTATGCTGCCTGTATATTATTACATGTATAATTTCACCGCATTGGTTTTTATAAGTCGAACAAGCCATATAACTGACTTCACTACATGCGTATTTAATTTCTATTTTATATCATGTTTTAAAATTATTACAACAAAATAAGTGTAACGAACTCGTATTTAGACTATTTATTGTATGTCTGTAGTGTAGCTTTCTTGGATTTTTGGTTTGTCTTAATACTTTACATGACACGACGTTTTTTTTTTTTTTTTTTTTTAGCTACTACCGCTGAGCCACCTGGTGGTTGGTTGTAAAGTCTATAATCTTTACTGGAGAATCTCAGTCTTCAGTCTGCTAATGTACGAACATAAGTTCGTATAATCAGTGCAATACGTACACTGTTTTATGTAACAGTCATTTTATGCTTGGCTTGCTGATATACTACTGTTCTCATGTTCATTAAATCTTATTCTATGATATGATACGATATAATGTGCATTTGATCAAGACTGAGTGAAATGCACTGCAAAAATTTGATTACAATGTGTTTGAATATGTACGTCTATGCTTTACACATCTGATGATGGCAACGTAGTTTGCTGAAACCGGTCATCACAATAAATGCTGTAAAATAGCTATCTTGGCTGTTTGAAGTTGTATTTCTGTTTCTACATTCGTGTAGATCGCCCCCTCATTGGTAATGTCAATCATATATGGGAAAATCAGTTTCCGGGAAAATGTAGAAACACGAGAGAAAATATTGACACCACGTCTTATATTAGAAGACAGTTTAAGGAAAGGCAAACCTATGTTTATAGGAACCATAGACTTAGAGAAGCTTTTGAAATTCTCAGGGTAGCGGGGTTAAAATACAGGGAGCAAAAGTTTATTTATAACGTGTTCTGAAACCAGACAGCAGTTACAAGAATCGAAATATATGAAAGGGAAGCAGTGGCTGAGAAGGGAGTGAAACAGCGATGTGGCCTTACTCCGATGCTACTCAGTCTGTACACTGAGCAAGCAGTAAAGGAAATGAAAGAGAAATTTGGAAAACGGATTAAATCTCAGAGAGAAGACATAAAAACTTTTGAGATTTGCTAATGACATAGTAATTCTGACAGAGACAACAAATGTCTTGAAAGATCAGTGTAACGGAACGGAGGGTGTCTCCAGAGGGGGATATAAGATGGACCTTAACGAAAGCAAAACAAGGGTAATGGATGTAGTCGAATTAAATCAGGAGATGCTGCGCGAATTAGATTAGGAAATGAGAACTAAAAGTGGTAGACGAGTTTTGCTAGTTGGGCAGCAAAATAAATGGTGATTGTCGAAGTAGAGAGGATATAAAATATAGACTGGGAATGGCAAGAAAAGCGATAAGAAGAGGATAGAAGTTTCTGAAATGTGGAAATGTAGAAGAGTGCTAAAATTAGATGGGTAGATCGTGTAACTAATGAGGATGTAATGAATAAACAGTGGGAGAAAAGAAATTTTTGGCACAGCTGGACTAAATGAAGGGAACAGTTAAACGGATGCATTTTGAAACAGGCTGTTCCAGAAGGAGTATCCCTCTCTCAGACAGCTTGGCGCAAGCTGGCATAACAAAAAATGGTTCAAATGGCTCAGAGCACTATGGGACTCAACTTCTGAGGTCATTAGTCCCCTAGAACTTAGAACTAATTAAACCTAACGAACCTAAGGACATCACACACACCCATGCCCGAGGCAGGATTCGAACCTGCGACCGTAGCGGTCTCGCGGTTCCAGACTGCAGCGCCTAGAACCGCACGGCCATTTCGGCCGGCCTGGCATAACAGTGCCCGCCTGCCGAGTGTGCGCGAACTGTGCACGGGGGTGCAGTAAAGGCCGGTTCCCACTAGAGCGCGGCAGCGCGGCGTGCGGCAACGGCAGCGGCAAGCGTTTTCCGCGTTGACGCGGCGGCTCGCGGAATTGGCGTTCCCATCTGGAAGCGGCAGACGTTAGCGGTAGCCAATGACGGACAGCCACTGAGGTACGAGGTGGGACCCACCGAAACGCGCGATGCGTTTGATTAACTATATCTTACACCTACATGAAGGAAAGACGAAGTTGGGTGAAGACATACCAATTTTTCATATTCTGTACAATGTACTCTTTCACATATTTCATTATTCATGTTTTCTCATTTCACCATGAACAGATTTCATGACTACCGTTCACGATTGTTCACTATCTCCTAACACATTGAAACAATGTACGACAAAAGAAATTATTCAGATAGTTAAGCGAGACAAAAATTTAAAATGTGATACGGTAGCAGGTACACGAAATAGTAAGAACACAAAGGCTAGGGGGAAGGGATGAAAGTGGAAGCCACCTGATAGAATTTCCCACAGAGCATAATGTAATCATCGCCAGCACCTTGCTTAAGAATCACGAAAGAATAATATATATTTCGAACAGTTTTCGAAACCAGATTTTAAATTGTAAGGCATTTCCTGATGCTGACGCAAACCTGACTGAAGACTGTCAATAGCAAGAAAAGCGTTCTGAAAAAGAAAATTTGTTCATGCCGAATATAAATTCTAATGGTTGGATACTATTTTACAAAGGTATTTGTGTGGAGTGCAGCCTTGTGCGTAAGTGAAACGTGGATGATGAACAGTTCTGTCAAAAAGACAATAGACGCTTTCAAAACGTGGTGATTCATAAGAATGCTGAACATTAGATACGAGGATCGTGTGACTAAAGAAGAGGTACGGAATTAAATAGAGGAGGAAGAGGAAATTATGGCACAACTTTGACAACAATAGGGGTTAGTTGACAGGACGTATTATGGGGCGTCAAAGAGTGAGGACAAAGGGGTTGGTTGATACTATTCTGATAATAATCATCTGTTGAAATACTATTCTACTATTTTATCTGTTAATGTAAGCAGTGAATTTACTCTTCCATGCACTCCTCCACAAAACATTTAAACCAAAACTGAAATCAGCTGAACACCAAATCTTTCAACCACTGTCTGACAACTACTGGATTCACTTTCAACTTTCTATAACTATCACCGGCTAGCCACACACACATACAGATATAAGGAGAACGAAAATAAACAAACATTAGTTTTCAGCATATAATTCTGCAGTTTGGCAACATGTACATAAACAAACCAGACAGGAAGGGACATGAGGTGAACACACTGTAGTTACGACGTCAAATCAGAGTTTTCAGTGAAACGTCTACTGCTAGTGACAGAAGAAAAAAGAGCGAACATGAAAATGTGCTTATGTTCCATAATCTAAGTTTTAGTTCAACCTCCAGCATGTGACCAGGTGAGGGGAAACGTATATGTCCGCCAAAAATTCGATTCACTGAAAGTAATCAGTCATTCACGTAAAAAAAGATGTGAACTGTTTTATAATCTCCAAGTATCACATATCAAAACAAAACTGAATCATTCTAGATTCCACCGAAGATGCCTTAAAGTAAAAGGCGAAACGCGTCTTGAATCAGTAAAGTACACTGGATAAAGAAAAAAGAAAGGAAATAATCAATAGCTCTACATATTTAGTAAATTACATCTTATGACATACCAGCAAATTAGTTTCGGTTTAACTTCTCATTCGACATGCTATTAATGCCGTTTAAAAAAATTCATCTATCCCTTCTGAAAAACTGTAGTTACTTTCATATCTTGGTAGATAAACAGATTTAGGATATTTATCATGCGACGAAATACATGACTTTTCACAAGTTATCGTTTGCAAAAAAAAAAAAAAAAAAAAAAAAAAAAAAAAAAAAAAAAAAAAAAAACCATTTCGATTTCTTGAACCGTTTACGAAATTTGCGGTTGATACAACCACATGGTTTACGACGAGCAGGACGAAGTACCGGTCGCGTCGCCGAGCAACCCGCGCGCGGTCACGGCATAGCCCGTCCGCCGACATATCAGACAATATCTCGAGAACGGTGATAGCTATCGATCTGCTCTCAGCTTTAAAAACAATTTCGATATGTTGACTAAATTTCATACGCAATAATGTATTACCTAAAATGGACTGTACGCAAAGTCCACGCAATGTGTTTTTACCTCTGCACACTCATTAAAATTTCGTGTAAAGGTTTACGTAAATGCGATACAGCAAGTAACCACGACGAATAACGAAAAGAAATTCGGTCCTTTATCGAGAGAAGATATCAGGCTGTAACATGCCCCAGAATCAAATTTTTCTACCGAATAGTTTCCTTGGAATCGGATGATAAGTATTTCATAGCTGCCGCCGCGTCCGCGCCAGCGGTTCGGCGAAAGTTCGTGTGGCCCGGGAGTCCGTACCTGACGTCACGCTCAGCGCGTTCTGTGATTGGCGGCGCGCACCTGGAGCGCGGCACGCGGCAGCGGAAGCGGTTCGACATGGTCAAACCGCGACGCTGAGCCCGCCGCGCCTTGCCGCTGACGCCATTTCCATGGCAACCACGCCGCTGACGCGCCGTTTTGACGCGCGGCAGCCCTAGTGGGAACCGGCCTTAAAGGAATCTGCTTCACGCTTACAGGGATGGGAAACAGTTCGCGTGTGAATCGTGAACACTGTATGTAATAAAACTGGTTACGAGGAGGCTATGACCAAGTAATTCATTGTAGCAGGATGTGTGTGACAGGAAAAATTCAGTCTAAGTGAAAAATAGTAACATTTTGTTACGTTTGTGAAACAAGACATTTCTTTTTTATTACAAGGGACGAAAAATTAGGAGTGAGGCCTGTTGCTGCTGCAGGGCGCAGAACACTCTTCAGTGCTGCGTCATGGAGCTGCACATTTCTGCAGTTTTTATGCTCTTTATAACAGTTGTTCACAACAATATACAGAGCCAAGCATAGAAATAATATTAGCTACGTTTCTGTGTAGCTTCATAAATTCTTCAGCTTTAACATCACGATACCATCTTAACAAACTGGTTGTGTTGTAATATCTTACCTTGAGTAGAGTGCAGTTCGTAAATCAGTGATTTCTAACCGTATTTCCGAAGGCACAGTATCAGGTGCAGCGGAAAATGGCGTCCTAAATAATTTGAATTGATTTTCTAGGTTAGATAGATCTCTGGAAAGGCTGACGGAGTTGCACAATATTTTGTTGATAAGCTGTGAAGTCTCGAGGTAAATGTAGCAATGAAAACGCTAGATTTCGTGTAATCAAACAGACGTAGTTTGACAATGAATACGTTTACTATGTCATACATACTAGGAATAGCAGAACCTTTCCTTGCAGTGCGAAATTTAATCGATCTAAGCGTACCGTGATAGCAGTGAGAAAGGCCAAGTCTGCAAGCCATTTGACGGGACTGTGTGCTGGCTGCGTCTCTTCTTTCATTTCTACAAAGAGGGCGATTTCCTTCCGAATGGCAAAAAATATGTTGAGAACTTCGCCTCTACTAAGCCATCGTACCGCACAATGATAGGGTACGTCACCATTTGCTGCTGCGGGGTCTTGAAAAAATCTCTTGAACTGGCGCCCTACAAAATTCACTCATTGTACCACGACCTTCTTGACGTCGCCATATTGCACACTTTCTGCGCAAAGAGCCTCCTGGTGGATAAAACAGTGTATCCAGAATGAGATTTTCACTCTGCAGCGGAGTGTGCGCTGATACGAAACTTCCTGACAGATTAAAACTGTGTGCCGGACCGAGTCTCGAGAGGTTCACAGGAGAGCTTCTGTGAAATTTGGAAAGTAGGAGACGAGGTACTGGCGGAAGTAAAGCTATGAGTGCCGGCCGTGACTCGTGCTTAGGTAGCTCAGTTGGTAGAGCACTTACCCGCGAAAGGCAAAGGTCCCGAGTTCGAGTCTCGGTCCGGCACACAGTTTTAATCTGCCAGGAAGTATCAAAACACTATGCACTTGGCACGATGCGTATCCATGTTTAGGAAATGACGAGAAGCTGATTGCTTGGAGAAGCAAGCTCCCTCAAATTTTCTTACCTCTCCTGGCGTTAAGCACTATGCGGCGACCAGAAAACAGAATTTGAACAGAGGTCACGGCATGCCACTTCTTGCAATGATTGTAGCTTGCTCGTAATGCTGCATCAGTTGAATGCTCTTCCTTGTCAACTATCTAAAATTACTTGAAAGACATCATAGTCGCCGCTGACTGTATGAAATATTTATTATTACGATTGCAATTTCGGCCTTAGAGCCATTTTCAAGTAACACTGCTAAAGTTACCTAAAAACAAAAAAAAAATTAAGCACAGGGTGTATATACACAATTAAACAAACATTTCATTAAGATAGTGGCATAATTATAAAAATTGTTGAGAAATGTACATAACTTGCATTCTGCCAGAATATAAGACTATCTTACTTAGAATATATGTCGTGCTGTTAGCAAAGGCACTCGAGTCGGTCTTCTGCTGCCACAGCCCATTAACGCCAAATGTCGCCGCACTGTCCTAACGGATACGTTTTGAGGTTATTTCACGCACTGACAACTAAACGCAAACGCTGCTGCTCTCAGTCGTTAAGTGAAGGCCGTGGGCCACTGTTGTTCGTGGTGGGAGGTAATGCGTGAAATGTGGTATTGTCGGCACACTCTTGACACATTGAATCTCGGAATATTGAATTTCCGAAATGGAATGTCCCATGCGTCTAGCTACAGTTGCGACTCCTCGTTCAAAATCTGTTAATTCCCGTAATGTGGCCATAAGTTCTTCGGAAACCTTTTCACATGTATCACATAAATACAAATGACATTTCCGCCAATGCAGTGCTCTTTTGTACCTTATATACGCAATACTACCGCCATATTTATATGTGGCTATCGCTGTCCCTTAACTTTTCTCACCTCAATCTAACAGACGGAAAGCTGCATAGTGGACAGTTAGTTAGTTGTAGGTCGATACTTTGGCATTCTGTTAGTTAAACAATAAAGAAAGCATATGTATGTAAATGTTCACGTAAATCATCGCACATAAAGATCACACTACACAGATGAGCCAAAACATTATGACCACCTTTTTAATAGCGTGTTGTTCCACTTTTCAAACTCAATACAACAGGGATTCTGCTTGCGATGGATTCTACACTACTGACCATTAAAATTGCTACACCAAGAAGAAATGCAGATGATAAACGGGTATTCATTGGATAAATATATTATACTAGAACTGACATGTGATTACATTTTCACGCAATTTGGGTGCATAGATACTGAGAAATCAGTACCCAGAACAACCACCTCTGGCCGTAATAACGGCCTTGATACGCCTGGTCATTAAGTCAAACAGAGCTTGGATGGCGTGTACAGGTACAGCTGCCCATGCAGCTTCAACACCATACCACAGTTCATCAAGAGTAGTGACTGGCGTATTGTGACGAGCCAGTTGCTCGGCCACCATTGACCAGACTTTTCAATTGGTGAGAGATCTGGAGAATGTGCTGGCCAGGGCAGCAGTCGAACATTTTCTGTATCCAGAAAGGCCCGTACAGGACTTGCAACATGCGGTTGTGCATTATGCTGCTGAAATGTAGGGTTTTGCAGGGATCGAATGAAGGGTAGAGCCACGGGTCGTAACACATCTGAAATGTAACGTCCACTGTTCAAAGTACCGGCAAAGCGAACAAGAGGTGACCGAGACGTGTAACCAATGGCACCCCATACCATCGCGCCGGGTGATACGCCAGTATGGCGATGACGAATACACGCCTCCAATGTGCGTTCACCGCGATTTCGCCAAACACGGATGCGACCATCATGATGCTGTAAACAGAACCTGGATTCATCCGAAAAAATGACGTTTTGCCATTCGTGTACCCAGGTTCGTCGTTGAGTACACCATCGCAGGCGCTCCTATCTGTGATGCGGGTTCAAGGGTAACCGCAGCTATGGTCACCGAGCTGATAGTCAATGCTGCTTCGTCGTCGAACTGTTCGTGCAGATGGTGGTTGTCTTGCAAACGTCCCCATCTGTTGACTCAGGGATCGAGACGTGGCTGCACGATTCGTTACAGCCATGCGGATAAGATGCCTGTCATCTCGACTGCTAGTGATTCGAGTCCGTTGGGCTCCAGCACGGCGTTCGGTATTACCCTCCTGAACCCACCGATTCCATATTCTGCTAATAGTCATTGGATCTCGACCAACGCGAGCAGCAATATCGCGATACGATAAACCGCAATCGCGGTAGGCTACATTCCGGCCTTTATCAAAGTGGGGAACGTGATGGTACGCTTTTCTCCTCATTACACGAGGCATCACAACAACGTTTCACCAGGCAACGCCGGTCAACTGTTGTCTGTGTATGAGAAATCTGTTGGAAAGTTTCCTCATGCCAGCACGTTGTAGGTGTCGCCACCGGCGCCAACCTTGTGTGAATGCTCTGAAAAGCTAATCATATGCATATCGCAGTATCTTCTTCCTGTGGGTTAAATTTCGCGTATGTAGCACGTCATCTTCGTGGTGTAGCAATTTTAATGGCCAGTAGTGTACAAGTCCTTCACAGGATCCCGGAAGTATATGGCACCCGATGTCTACGCGCAGTTCAAGGAATTCGCGAAAATTACGGGATGGTGGTTTACAGGCACGCAGCTTGCTCCCGATATGTGCCGATGGGTACAGATCATGCACATTTGCTGGTCAAGACATCAGTGTTTGTTCACTATAATACCCCTTAAACCACTGCAGCGCGATTCTGATCTTGCAAGATGGAGTTATCCTACTGTAAGATGTCATCGCCGTAGGGGGAGACTTCAAACATGAAGCGATGGAGGTGGTCCGCAATAATGTTGACGTAGTTCACTGCTGTCATGATACCTTCGATTACCACCACGGATTCCATAGAAGCCCAACTCAGTATACCCTGTAGCATAATTCTGAATTCACCGGCCTGCGTCTGTGGCGCGTTGAATGTTTCGTACAGCCATTTGTCTGAATGACGGCGTGTAAGGACCCAACCATCGACCTGGTGTAACAAGAAATGCGATTCATTCAACAGGCGACGCATTTCTATTGATCCGCAGTGGAAACTGATTGATGCTGTGCCCACTGCAATCATAACTGGCGATGTCGTTGGGTCACACAGGAACACGTAGGGGTCGTGTGATGTGGAGCTCCATGATCAACAGTGGCCTTTGAACGGTGTGCTCCGAAACACTTGTGTCTGCACCAGTATTGTACTCTGACGTCAGATCCGCCACAGATCGCTGCCTATCCTGAGGATCTTATGACTTCAGCGTTTTGTGGTGAGACTTGGCCGTCCAATACCACACAGCCTACTCGTTATTTTACCATTCTTCAACGACTTTTAATAGGTGTTCACGATAGTAGAACGCCAGTAGGCGACCTGCTTCACTGTTTAAGATATTCTCGTATCCAGCTGCAACGCTACAATAATGTGTATTTGTTGGAACCTCTTACCTCAGTGGATTTCCGCATTTGAGGCTAGCATCTTCCCTATAATGACTGCCTATTTGTCTCTCTTCCGCTTACATTGTATCCTTGCTTTGCCAAGTGCCCGCACCATCACTAAGAGGCATTCAGTGTCACGGTGGGCAGTGGTCATAACGTTTCTATAATATCTTAACATTTATAGCCTATTAATCCTCGTCCCCATTACTTGTGGTGGCGTAGATTCGTGCTCAGAAAAAAAAAAACCAGTGGTTCACATGGCTCTAAGCACTATGGGAGTTAACATCTGAGGTCATCAGTCCCCTATACTTAGAACTACTTAAACCTAACTTAACCTAAGGACATCACACACATCCATGTCCGAGGCAGGATTCGAACCTGCGACCATAGTAGCAGCGCAGTTCCGGACTGAAACGCCTAGAACCGCACAGCCACAGCGACTGGGCCGGCCGTGGTGGCCGAGCGGTTCTAGGCGCTTCAGTCTGGAACCACGCGACCGCTACCGTCGCAGGTTTGAATCCTGCCTCGGGCATGGATGTGTGTGATGTCCTTAGGCTAGTTAGGTTTAACTAGTTCTAAGTTCTAGGAGACTGATGACCTCAGATGTTAAGTCTCATAGTTCTCAGAGCCATTTGAGCCACAGCGACCGGCCGTACTCAGACATATCGCGGACCTATAAACGATGATCTCGCTCAGTAAGGAAAAAAAATTACTCCTTGCAGAGATCGAAATGGATATCCGGCGCGTACTGCTTCGATATTGCAATCTGTAAGATTTTGTTCAAATTTCAGAATACCAGCTAGAATACTGAACGACGGTTACAGTGAAGCGGAAATGGAAGGACGCACGTTTGCACTCAACCATGAAAATCAATAATATTGACGGGTAGAGACCACGCCTTTAAAATGTAGGAGAAACTATGCCAACAGATATGATTATAGCGTTTCCCCCCGTACAAACACGCTTCGCGGATGGACTCCATTTCACATGGGTCAGAACGATCTATCGTTGAGGAAGCCAGAAGAAATCTACGTAAAGTTTCCATATACTATGAATTTTCGCCGGCCAGAGTGGCTGAGCGGTTCTAGGCACTTCACTCTGGAACCGCGCGACCGCTGCGGTCGCAGGTTCGAATCCTGCCTCGAACACGGATGTGTGTGATGTCCATAGGTTGGTTAGGTTTAAGTAGTTCTAAGTTCTAGGGAACTGATGACCTCAGATGTTAAGTCCCATAGTGCTCAGAGCCATTTGAACCAATATGAATTTTCATACAAGGAAAAGATATCTCATATGTTGGAGGACACACACGTCTCAATCAGTGTGGCAAATCAGCTGTGATGGAGCCCTATGTGGAGAAGGAATGTGCAGTGGGATGTGATAAAACAAAATAGTCAAAGCAAAAAATTATGGGACGAATGGATTTAGGGATCTTCTAACGTACGCGCGGTGGACAATGCAATTAACTAGAATTTAGGATGAAACGTTAGCAAGTCAATGATTTTGGCTTTGGCAGCTAAAAGTTTAAAAACTTAGGAACTACAGCGTGTCCTGAAAAATGACATGAGAGGTACAGGAACAGTGGGATGTCATTATTGGATCCACACCTATAAGTGAACATATACTATGGTAGTCAGTTCAATGCTCAGGTGGGGACGAGCATCCACCACGTGACGTAATGGAAAAAATGCTATTGGCACTATATACCTGTGGGTCCGCTAATGACAGCGAAATGCCCAGGAGCTCAACAGCCTTCAGCCGTTAGCTGCTGTTCGCCGGTAGCCGCAAATTTGAAGCTTTCTGTAGTAACACAATAAAATCTGACATTTATTCCTAGACCATTGTACATTATTTTATGATAAACGTTTGACTGATGCACCAGTAAGCAATCTTAGTACTCAGGCTACCTGTGCCGGCCGGAGTGGCCATGCGGTTCTAGGCGCTACAGTCTGGAACCGCGCGACCGCTACGGTCGCAGGTTCGAATCCTGCCTCGGGCATGGATGTGTGTGATGTCTTTAGGTTGGTTAAGTTTAAGTAGTTCTAAGTTCTAGGGGACTGATGACCTCAGAAGTTAGGTCCCATAGTCCTCAGAGCTATTTGATTTTTTTGCTACCTGTTGAGAAGTGCACCTGGCTATCACCTGCAGCAACAATTTAGAACTCACTCGTCTCCTTTTCAACGTGACGATGTAACTGTTCATTCTGCGCGGATCACTTGCCGAAACACGTTTTATTTCTGTATTTATGCATTTATTTTAGGTGGAAAAATCAGAGGATCGTGATTCAGAGTAGCGTGGCTTATCAGCGGTGTTAATCTCGATAGTTGCGGCCTCAAGTTGAGCATCGGAAGGTCTGCAGTGACTAAGCCTCAGCGGCATGTCTTACGACCTATCTCACGCAGGAAATGCTTAGGTCCGGGTTAATGGTGGCGTGTCTCTACATGGTGTGAATCATGATGCTGAATCGCTGGTAGCCCTCGCGTCACGTGAATCACGCAACAACGTCCAACCGTCCACTGAAGAAGCCTCTGCAGACTATGACTAGAATGAATCAGGCAGAGCTCAGAATGTGTAAAGTTTCAGTTTCCCATCTCCTGCACTCATTCTGAGGTCAGTGTTCGTAATTAATGCGAGAATAGTCCACAGAACTCTCTTTTTACGTCAATAATGGAAGCTGTTACAAAATACTCTTAAAAAAACCCATGAATGAATTATGCAAAATGGTCAAAAATCGATATTCATACAGATGTTGATTTTCTTAATATTTTTGAAGTTCTCTCTCAAACGCTCGAGGGCGTGTACTTAAACTTTGGAGTAAATTGTCAGTTGCCACGCTATTTTAGTCGCACACTGTGATGCAACAGTTATCCGTACCACAGCATAGAGATGTGGGGGGTCATCAAATTTCATCTTCATTGTATGGGAAATATATTTATTTGACCCTCTCTATTATAAATTATAGTGCCAAAGAACACTAGACCTTTAATATGCCCACCGATGGAGGGAATACAAGACGCAGAAAGAAAACTTAATGGAAATAGATCACTGATATGATCGGCCATAGCAATGACATTAATAAAGTAAACTAATGATGCCCAGAAATATCAAACGAATATCTATAGATTCAATTATCTAAAACTGCGTACATTTTGGCGCGGAATGGGAGGACTGAAGACTGCTGACTGAATCGAATGGATGTGGCGTTTGGATGAAGAGGATGTGGTTTCATGGATTCCTTACGACGATCGATGACTCTTGGGCAACTCGCCACACACCTCAGATTATGCAACAAAATGCGGTACATAGCTTACAGGTGAAAAACGTTCAAGCTTAACAGTAGGTCAAAGAAACATAGTTGCACCGCTCGGAGTGGACGCGCGGTTTTAGGCGTCATGTCACGGACTGCGCGTCCCCTCCTTCCGCAGGTTCGAGTCCTCCCTCGGGCAAGGGTGTGTGTGTTGTTCTTAGTATACGTTAGTGTAAGTTAGTTTAAGTAGTATGTAAGTCTAGGGACCGATGACCTAAGCAGTTTGGTCCCTTAGCAATTTACACACTTTTGAACATTTGAAACATTGTTGCTAATTTTCGCTCAGAAACAGACAATTTCTCTTCGTCCATGAGACTCAGAGGGCCATAGACACGGGTTCCCAGGTAGATTCCGTGTTTCTTGACTTCCGCAAGGCGTTCGATACAGTTCCCCATAGTCGTTTAATGAACAAAGTAAGAGCATATGGACTATCAGACCAATTGTGTGATTGGATTGAAGAGTTCCTAGATAACAGAATGCAGTATGTCATTCTCAATGGAGAAAAGTCTTCCGAAGTAAGAGTGATTTCAGGTGTGCCGCAGGGAAGTGTCGCAGGACCGTTGCTATTCACAATATACACTCCTGGAAATTGAAATAAGAACACCGTGAATTCATTGTCCCAGGAAGGGGAAACTTTATTGACACATTCCTGGGGTCAGATACATCACATGATCACACTGACAGACCCACAGGCACATAGACGCAGGCAACAGAGCATGCACAATGTCGGCACTAGTACAGTGTATATCCACCTTTCGCAGCAATGCAGGCTGCTATTCTCCCATGGAGACGATCGTAGAGATGCTGGATGTAGTCCTGTGGAACGGCTTGCCATGCCATTTCCACCTGGCACCTCAGTTGGACCAGCGTTCGTGCTGGACGTGCAGACCGCGTGAGACGACGCTTCATCCAGTCCCAAACATGCTCAATGGGGGACAGATCCGGAGATCTTGCTGGCCAGGGTAGTTGACTTACACCTTCTAGAGCACGTTGGGTGGCACGGGATACATGCGGACGTGCATTGTCCTGTTGGAACAGCAAGTTCCCTTGCCGGTCTAGGAATGGTAGAACGATGGGTTCGATGACGGTTTGGATGTACCGTGCACTATTCAGTGTCCCCTCGACGATCACCAGTGGTGTACGGCCAGTGTAGGAGATCGCTCCCCACACCATGATGCCGGGTGTTGGCCCTGTGTGCCTCGGTCGTATGCAGTCCTGATTGTGGCGCTCACCTGCACGGCGCCAAACACGCATACGACCATCATTGGCACCAAGGCAGAAGCGACTCTCATCGCTGAAGACGACACGTCTCCATTCGTCCCTCCATTCACGCCTGTCGCGACACCACTGGAGGCGGGCTGCACGATGTTGGGGCGTCAGCGGAAGACGGCCTAACGGTGTGCGGGACCGTAGCCCAGCTTCATGGAGACGGTTGCGAATGGTCCTCGCCGATACCCCAGGAGCAACGGTGTCCCTAATTTGCTGGGAAGTGGCGGTGCGGTCCCCTACGGCACTGCGTAGGATCCTACGGTCTTGGCGTGCATCCGTGCGTCGCTGCGGTCCGGTCCCAGGTCGACGGGCACGTGCACCTTCCGCCGACCACTGGCGACAACATCGATGTACTGTGGAGACCTCACGCCCCACGTGTTGAGCAATTCGGCGGTACGTCCACCCGGCCTCCTGCATGTCCACTATACGCCCTCGCTCAAAGTCCGTCAACTGCACATACGGTTCACGTCCACGCTGTCGCGGCATGGTACCAGTGTTAAAGACTGCGATGGAGCTCCGTATGCCACGGCAAACTGGCTGACACTGACGGCGGCGGTGCACAAATGCTGCGCAGCTAGCGCCATTCGACGGCCAACACCGCGGTTCCTGGTGTGTCTGCTGTGCCGTGCGTGTGATCATTGCTTGTACAGCCCTCTCGCAGTGTCCGGAGCAAGTATGGTGGGTCTGACACACCGGTGTCAATGTGTTCTTTTTTCCATTTCCAGGAGTGTACATAAATGACCTTGTGGATGACATCGGAAGTTCACTGAGGCTTTTTGCGGATGATGCTGTGGTATATCGAGAGGTTGTAATAATGGAAAATTGTACTGAAATGCAGGAGGATCTGCAGCGAATTGACGCATGGTGCAGGGAATGGCAATTTAACCTCAATGTAGACAAGTGTAAGGTGCTGCGAATACATAGAAAGAAAGATTCCTTATCATTTAGCTACAGTATAGCAGGTCAGCAACTGGAAGCAGTTAATTTCATAAATTATCTGGAAGTACGCATTAGGAGTGATTTAAAATGGAATGATCATATAAAGTTGATCGTCGGTGAAGCAGATGACAGACTGAGATTCATTGGAATAATCCTAAGGAAATGCAATCCGAAAACAAAGGAAGCAGATTACAGTACACTTGTTCGCCCACTGCTTGAATACTGCTCAGCAGTGTGGAATCCGTACCAGATAGGGTTGATAGAAGAGATAGGGAAGATCCAACGGAGAGCAGCGCGCTTCGTTACAGGATCATTTAGTAATCGCGAAAACGTTACGGAGATGATAGATAAACTCCAGTGGAAGACTCTGCAGGAGAGACGCTCAATAGCTCGGTACGGGCTTTTGTTGAAGTTTCGAGAACATACCTTCACCGAGGAGTCAAGCAGTATATTGCTCCCTCCTACGTATATCCCGCGAAGAGTCCACGAGGATAAAATCAGAGAGATTAGAGCCCACACAGAGGCATACCGACAATCCTTCTTTCCATGAACAATACGAGATTGGAATAGAAGAGAGAACCGATAGAGGTACTCAAGGTACCCTCCGCCACACATTGTCAGGTGGCTTGCGGAGTATGGATGTAGATGTAGATGTAGACTTTTGACCTGAGGTTACGCTATTAATATTGAAGTCTTCTATTACAAGAGTTGTCAACCTATCCAAAACAAAAGGTGAAAATAACTGTCGCGGGAAATTTACCTCCCGTGCGGCAAGGACCACTCACACTATGACTATGACAGACAATTTTTCAGTTCTTCAGATGAGAAGCTTTGATGTATCTGTCCATACTTCGTATACCTCGGATTAGCGGTTTTCACTTATTCCGAAATTTGGAGAACGAGACGAAAGACTTTTGCAAGCGACAATGGGTTTCGAGAGGTAACGATAAAGTAGTCGAATGGGCAGATGGAACTCTTCAACGATTTTTCAGTAAAAAGGAAGCTTCATCCAAGGTTCACGAAATGCCGATGATTACGTGCAAATGCAACAAACTGTTTTCTAGACATGCATCAGGTTAATGCTAATGTATTGTACCGCACATACAATTCCTCTGCTCTGTATCGCCATCTTATACCTAATCCCAGCGCCCGCAAATGCCTGAACGGGAATCTGCAGACCGTATACTGTACTGAAGAGCATGTAGATGGGACGTGTCAGTTTACTGTCAACGACACATAGCATCGTATCACATTCATTGTATTTCGTCATTCTGATGAAAACAGTTTTGGTTTCTATCTAACTTTTCGTGACAGTTTGCTTTATGACTAACGATTTTTGCCGGCCGATGTGGCCGAGCGGTTCTAGGTGCTTCAGTCCTGAACTGCGCTGTTGCTACGGTCGCAGGTTCGAATCTTGCCTTGGGCATGGATGTGTGTGATGTCCTTAGGTTATTTATGTTTAAGTAGTTCTATGGGACTTCACATCTGAGGTCATCAGTCCCCTAGAACTTAGAACTACTTAAACCTAACTAACCTAAGGACGTCACACACATCCATGCCCGAGGCAGGATTCGAACCTGCGACCGTAGCGGTCACGCAGTTCCAGACTGAAGCGCCTAGAACCGCTCGGCCACACCGGCCGGCTTAAGTCCCATAGTGCTTAGAGCCATTTGCACCATTTGAATCTAGGTCTTCCAGCCACGTCAGGTGGTTGGAACCCCAGAGCTTTCGACCGAGCTCTACTCGGCCGTTGTCAAGTGGTACATGAGCCGTGTCGCCGTGGTCTCACCGTTACATAGTCGCACTGCTGGCTGTGACGCCACTGGTGCGCTCTTCCTCGCCGACAGTGTTAATTTTTTTCGTCCAGCGTCCGTCGCGCCCGCTTCAACCTCACGATGGCCGGGTTCCAGGCTATGATGAGCTGCGAACTGGCGTTTGTAGACATTTTTATTTCTACCGTTTCTTTTATGATGCTGTACCAAAATCTCTCCGCTCTCATAGGCCCTAATGGCAGATGATTCGTCGAATAGATTACTCCACAGTACTCACTGTTTGGCCGACGCAGTAGCAGCCATGCTGACATGGTATTTTGTACACACTAGGCGTATTAAGCCCTTAATCATCCTTAACATGCCTCATTGGCTGTCGTATTTTTACTGGCGGCCTGAACACTAATGAGATGTTGTGTCTCTGCAGGAGCCAGCTAATCTTTTCCGACTCTGTGTCACAAAAAGGCGAAAACGCAAGTTTCTTGTTCTCCTCTTCGGTGACGTTTTTCCTGGGTATCTCATCAGAAACAGCCTGTGGTACCTGGCGGTGATTGTAGCCGGTTTCCCGGAACATTTTCGGAGGTGGCTTGCTTCTAGTGGCAGATTTTCAACGTCTGAGGCGACTTAAGCACGGTGGATGAGAGTGCTCAGAACGCCATGCTTTTGTGCCAGACAGTGGTGGCAAAGAGCGTGCAGATATCGATCCGTATGTGTAGATTTACTGTACACACTGTGGCTGAGTTGCCTATTAGTTTTCCCTCTACCACCGTGTTAAAATCGTTTCAGACGCTGAAAATCTGCGACTAGAACTAAGCCACCTGCGAAAAGTCTTAGAACGACTAGAGAGTACAAAATACCATGCCAATGTTGCTGCTACTACGCCGGTCAAACAGTACATACCGTGGAGCAACACCGGTCGGGACACGAGAGGTGCTGACGTCTACGCTATCCTGAAAAATCAGCTTTAGCAGAACATACTTTCGAAAATCGATACCGAGTTCTATTCGACACATCTGTCATTAAGGCCGGCCGCTGTGGCCGAGCGGTTCTACGCGCTTCAGTCCGGAACCGCGCGACTGCTACGGTCGCAGGTTCGAATCCTGCCTCGGCCATGGATGTGTGTGATGTCCTTAGGTTAGTTAGGTTTAAGTAGTTCTAGGGAACTGATGACCTCAAATGTTAAGTCCCATAGTGCTCAGGGCCATTTGAACCATTTGTCATTAGGGCCTATGAGGGCGAAGGAATTTTGGGATAGCGTCATAAAAGAAGCGGTAAATATAAAAATGTCTGAAAACATGATCAACAAGGACGGCGGTTTTACAGTTCGTCACAGCCTCGGACCTAGCCATCGTGAGACTGAAGCGGGCGGGACGGACGCGGGACAAAAACATTAGCGCTGTTAGCGAGGAAGAGCGCGCCAGTGACGGACGTCACAGCCAGCAGCATAGCTATATAACGCCGAGACCATGGCAACACGGCAGTCATGTACCACTTGACAATGGCAGAGAAGAAGGCTCGTAGGGTTTTAACCATCTGACGCGGCTGGAAGCCCGAAAAGATTTTATTAATTCATATCGCTGCGACACAATGCAGTCATACAGCTTTAAGAGTTTTCACATAAGAAATTCGAAGGCATTACTTTTCAGCAAGTCCTCGTAACTGTGGAAATAATGACAGCTGTGGAGTAAATGAACATTATTACAGATAATCTGCATCCTTCTAAGCTTGATGTCTTTTCCACAACAGCGATGACATCTTCTAGCAAGATAACTGTCTGCGTCGCGAGGCCAGAATCCTACTGTAGTGATTTGTGGAGAAAGATAGCGAACTCATGTTGATGCAAGGCCACCAACTGTGCCTGATCTGAACCTAATGGCCGGCCGTTGTGGCCGAGCGATTCTAGGCTCTTCAGTCCGGAACCGCGCTGCTGCTACGGTCGCAGGTTCGAATCCTGCCTCGGGCATGGATGTGAGTGATGTCCTTAGGTTAGTTAGGTTTAAGTAGTTCTAAGTCTAGGGGAATGATGACCTCAGATGTTAAGTCCCATAGTGCTCAGAGCCATTTCAACCTAATGGAATACATCTGGAACGCTATCTGACGCCACGTCCACATCTGCGAACTACCGACCCGTTATTTACGCGAATTGTGTGACCTGTGTGTATAGATCTGGTGTCACATACCTCCGTAAACCTACCGAGGACTTGTGGAATCCATGCCACACAGAATCGCTGGTGTATTGTTTTCCAAAGGTAGGCCAACACGCTGCTAAGCAGGCGGTTATTATGTTTCGGCTCATCAATATATATGACAAAGTGTAAGAGAAGCCTGCTATATGTCTTTCAGTTGGAGAATATATTCAGCTACACAAGCACTATGGTCGTAGCTGGCGCAGGACACGACAAGCTGTGGAATCGCCTGGGTATTGTCGTTCAGCCGAGGTGACACATCCTCGCGCTGCTCGTGCAATTACCAAAGACGCTCAAAATACCGCCATCGTGACTCGAACAGAGAAACTGACAGTTGTGCATAGAAAGAGAAATACTTACTACATGAGCGTAACTTCTTCTTCATGCTCGTATTAATCAGCCCAAGTGCTTGAAATTCAAGAAAATCCTCAAGCAGTCAAAAGTGGTCCAGCTGTCGCGACTTCTGTGCCTCGAAGTGACTGTTCTTTAGCCCCACCCAGGGAACACGTGTAGCTTAAGGAAGGATTCTCCATTTTCCTTATCGAAGGAACCGCTCTTGATTTTGTCTTCAGTTCAAGGGAAATGTGGTTTCCCCTTCCTTACAGTCTAGTGTCTTTAATAACTATGCTATACGGAGCAGTATGTCCATCTGCTGTGAAATGTTTGTTCGCTGTCATTTTTATATATAACTTGCGATGTACTTTTTACTCATCGTTAGCGTCTATCTCACACAGAGTGTAATAAAACACTGCATCTTTCGTATTTTTAAGGAATACATGTTTTATAGTCCGTACCCTAATTATTGCTCAATTGTACTAACCGAATTAGAAAATTACTGCTTTTATGAAGCCGAATGTATGTCGCAAGTTTACGTTTAATGAAAAGAATCACTGCACTTGACTAAATGTGTACAAGAAATACAAAAGTAAAGTAACGGAGTAGATGGTATTTTTGTATATAAAACCGCTAACCTAAAGTACAACGAAATTTTTACAGAGTACCAACGAAGCATTTAAGATGTACACAAAAGAAGAGCTTTGTCTGATAAATGAACATAAACATATGCAGTTAGTATGAAACATAATTGAAAGCTCTATTGTAGACAGAATCAAACGACAATATTTAAAATTTTGGGTGTTTTTCTCTGCTATTTGTTGTCTATCTGATGAGATGTTCGTAAGTGGTACTATTCCCGATGACAGCTAAAGGGTTCTAAACACCGAATTCACAATTTCATAAAACAGGATACACCAATGACTACGACCATTGTAACAATTAATGTTTTGTTATATTTTCTTATGAAAATAGGTATGTCTGTAACTTTGGGGTCAAACTTTTAACAGTACTCATTTTTCTAACAGTTATAAATGAAATGATTACTCTTACTAATCTTTGCATAAATGTGTAACACTTCTTTACATTCGCAGTTCATTTACAGCATTTACAGATTTATTCATTTGTATGGCATTAGTGTGCAAATTCACACAACAGAAAATGGAACTAGAAAAAATTATGTCTTTTCTTGGATATCGCACCTTTAAAGAATGTTCAGTTTCATATCGGCCATAATGCAGTGTCTCGAAGTGACTGTATCTACAGGAAGGGGAAAAATGTCTTCCACATAGCGTAGAAAATTTTATTTGGGAACTGTGGGAATAAAGGTATTGTTGAGCTGTCACTCATTTTCATTTTGAAGATCGATATTTGAGCAATCACTGCGTTCCAGTGAACGTTTCAAGTTGCAATCACTTTTCAAGAAAACTGCTGTTCATAGCTATGAGTTAAATGCACTTCACGGCATTACATGTCTTTACAGGTGAACTTCACAAAACTAGATTTTTATGAAACTAGAAAAAAATAATGAGGTCAAACATGTTCGGAGCATAGTGAAGCACTTCATGACAGTTTGTTCAGGCAGTCACGTCACTTGTCGATAATATCAACCATATATGATGGGATTGAACTCCTCTGATTTACAGCTGCTATTCGGAAGTATCAGACGATGATTATGAAGAAGGTAGAAAGAACTAACAACATATAGCAGACATTCCCCATTCATCGCGAAAACTAAACATTGTTCTCGATAATATCGTTATTAATTCGTATTAAAATGGCAATGACTTGTTGAGTATGTAGCTCCTCACTTCGACAATCAGGCAGCGAGTCAGGAGTAACGACATGCTAAGAGTGGTCAGGCGCATTCTTCTGGTGTTTCGGCAGATACTTGAAATGTAGTTTTTGCATTGTGTAGCTGGAGTCAGCCCAAATAGTTACTCCTCGTCACGCCTTTCATGCGACGCCCAGTGCCAACAGAAAGCATCGTTTTGTTTCTCATAACAAACAAAATTGTTTTTAAATTGGAAATTTACGTGCCAGTTTATAGAGCGTTTCCAAATTAGTCCGATATTCGTTTTATCGATCTGTAGTAACAGAGATGATAATACGCGAAGAATAAAACAGAAATTCAGCAGCGACTTAATAGCGCTGCGTGCTCGTCGGTAGTAGTTAACAGTGGGCCAGCGCAGTTCTGTCGCTGCTGGAGTACTAGCTGCTCTTCGAGTTTTATCGTCCTGTTAATACATATCGATAAAACACATATCGTACTAGACTAATGTGGGACCGCTCTATCGAATGAGTACATAAAATGCCACTTTAAAAATAATTTGGTTTATAACGGGAAACAAATCGACGCTTTCCGTTGACGCTGAGCGTCTCATGATAGAAGTGAGGTACACTGTTTGGGCTGACTCTGCCTACATGATGCAAAAACGAAATTGCAAATATCTGCCAAAACACCAGAGATAATGCGTCTGATAACTATTAGGACAGACACCCTGTATATATATCCTCTTGAATTTTGTGGTCGTCTACTAGTTTAGTTTCGACGTATTAGTTTACAACTCCACCACCTAACCTTCATGATATTTATAACGACGCAGGATAGATAACTGTATGCACATATTTAATCCTCAAGCCACTGTACAATACATAACGGCGAGGAATTCGAGCTAATATTAGATCCCTGTCCGATTCTGTTTCCCCGCAGTGATAGCGAAATTGAGTTGTCAGTGGGCCTCCTTACTTGTCCTGGTTTCTCTTATCTTATTACCGCGGACCTTAAAGTGAAATGTTACGCACACAGAAGAATCGGTTTCACAATCTATCTCAACAATACCTTTATTCCCACAGTTCCCAATTAAGTTCCCTGAATATAACCCAACCATTAGTAACTGAGTGTTTACATTCAATAATGTATTCTGACGTTATTTTGCAGTATGTAAGAAATACAGAAAAGCGCGATATGATGTCAGTCACTTTCCTTCACGAAAGGAAAATAAATTGCTTTAACTGATAATTGATCTTTCTTCCGCAGTTAAGGCAGGAAGGACGTTATAGTTAGACTTCCGACGACATCGAGGTCATTATGGGTGGAACGCAAATAAATTTGCAGTGTCCGGGACATCGTTAAATACAAAAGATTTACATTCGTCTGAAATGATTCTGAGAAAACATGAGTAAACATGATTGTCACGGTCGGCTCGCGGATAAGTTTTTCATACCCGTAATATACAGATTTGTTACATTTATCTGAAGTCTAAGCTTTCGCGAAGCTTCTCTGCAGCTTTTGCGAGTCCTTTTGCCAGTTAATGGCAGCGAATGGCCATCTTGTGGCTTGGTACCGCGCGGGGTGGAGCAAGGGTAAGTCACTGGACTCGCATTCATGAGGACGGCGGTTCAGATCTTCGTACTGTCATCCACATGTAGGTTTCCCGTGGTTCCCTGACTCGCCAAGGATAAATGCTGGAAAAATAGACGACCGATTTTCTTCTATATGCTTCCAATATCTGAGCTTCTGCTCAGTCACTAATGACCTCGTCGTCGACAGGACGTTCACCCCTAATTTCCTCCCTTATAGAATTGTTGTTCATGTTCGCTGAGATCCGATCCTGATGAGTCGGGACGGTGCCTCCTTTCCCGTGGGTGAAGGGCACGAGGTGGCAAATGTGCAAATACCGCGCGGCGTGCAGAACTGCAGAGAGTTGGGACACTGCACCCGGTTCGCCACGAATCTGCGGGTCTGCGAGTCGTAGATGCACGAGTAATAGTGCAGCGACGAGGTAGGGTCTGGCATCTTGCCGCGCTGGAAACAGGCTGGTGGCGGGGCGGGGGTCGGTGGCGTCGTGGTCGTCGACGTCGTCGTCGTCTTCGTCGTCGCTGGGCTCGGCAGCGGCTGCGCAGTAACGACTCCAGAAGTGCAGGACGTCGACGACGACACCTGACGCCCGGCCGTGTGTTGAATTGACGGCTCCGTAAGCTCCTTGAAATTCTCTTGCGGCCGTGTTGTCTCGATTTCATCCGAGTCATAATCGAACTCATCCTGATCTGCATAATAGGATTCAGTGGGGTTGTCGTCGTAGGTAGCAGGCGTGGAGTCTCCAGAAACGGCCTCTTCAGCGTACCCTTCTGTCGCCTCCGAGGAAAGACTCGTACTTACGACTGGGAGAAGTACCTGGAAGTACAACGTGTGTGAAATAAATTTCGTATACTACGATTTGTCAGGTTATTGAACTTGTAAAATCTAATGAAAGACGTAAATTTCAGATAAAAGACGTAGAATAACTGAGGTTAGGTTCTTACGTTTCATCCAAATCGATACAATGCTGTGATAAAAACCTTGGGCTCGTATTCGATACGATGGCCATTCAAAAGCTAGTCCGACCATCTAGAGCAGGCGTCTCCAAACTTTTTAGTCCGCGGGCCACATTGACTCTTCCACGAAGTCATAAGGGCCAAGATCTACCTAGTGGGATTAAAGCACCCTTGATGTGTGTATACACTAAAATCAGATGTGACATGAGATGTCTCAGGACGATAGATGTTCCCATACCAACAAGGTCGAACGAAGCGTTAACGCTCTGCACCGATGTTCCAGCGTACCAGTATAGTAGAGTTTAGAATGCTAACCGAGATATACCCTGAACAGCTAGTGCCCTACCTGAAAGTTACGAAACGGAAAATATACTACCTAAAAACTCAACTAGTGGCTTTTCGCTACTGTCTCTTGGTCTTAAGCTTCACGAGTACCACCCACACGACCACAGCACGTCTATGGAGAAGGCAAACGGCACGACAGACTCCGTCAAATATCTGGTGTGCTACCAGATAAAACAGTATCGCGCCACCATAGTAAGCGAGATACAACCGTGAGAGCCAAGACAAAGGTGTCCTACACAACACAACGAATAGTGCAGCGTGTTCACCTTCATCTACACAAACAAACAATTTTTATGGTAAATCCGAGAGTACACTGTGCCACTCTGGCCGAGTATCGAAAAAACACTCTCAAGGTCCTAAGAACAGAAGGCAGAACGAGAAAATCTTTGAAGAAGAAGCCGAAACGGAACGATGTACTGTGCCATGAGACAGGAATCATATGTTGCGAAAGTGATGAGTACAACTTACTGCCAACATCGTGAAAAACAGTCTCAAATGGCGGAACATCACCACAGAACTGCTCGTATAACAGACGTACAGCTTCGGTCATCCACGCTTCAGATCTCTCATTCGCCTAAAGTAAAACATACATGCATTCGGGTACTTACAGAAGATCAGAATACAAAGGAGGACTAGAATCCAAAATATGATAATGATGGAAGACTAGCTGCAAAGGAAAAGAAACTAGAAACTCACTGAGTATGAATAACATTGGAACAGACACAACTAAACAAAATATTATACTAACGACACAGTCTGGAACCGCGCGACCGCTACGGTCGCAGGTTCGAATCCTGCCTCGGGCATGGGTGTGTGTGATGCCCTTAGGTTAGTTAGGTTTAAGTAGTTCTAAGTTCTAGGGGACTGATGACCTTAGAAGTTAAGTCCCATAGTGCTCAGAGCCATAGTAACGACATCTTGTAAACTTTTAAGATTTCTCTTGACGCTTGGTTAAAGCCAGGATTAAACCAAAATTTCATACCAGAGACATAACAAACAGTTAAACCAACTAGAATAGAGACATTAAAAAGAAGAATTCCAATGAGAAGGAAAATTAAAGAATCCGAGCCAATGACAGATACATGGGGCCACCTTACAATAACACAAATTAGTCTATATTGCAAAAAGCATTAGGGTCTCCATATGCCTACCTTCTCCTCACAGGAGAGACAACGAAACATGGAAAATAAAAACCACTAGAAATGAGTTTCCCATGTTGTGGCAAAAAAATGACCAGGAAAATGATGCGGCGCAAGTGAAAAATGTTGACACTCTAGGGAGCATGTTATCAGTGTGGTATCTCTGAACAGTAGCATCTTCAATGTCGTATTGCACTGCAATTTTGTAGTCCACTTGCAGTCGTTCAGTCCTTTGAGAATTTAGAAAATGGTGTAAAAAACCGGGATTTTAAACGTACGCGCTCCTTCTTTTTATACGGGAAGCACTTAGAGCGGTATTTAGATACTTTCTTCCGAGGCCCCATTATGCAGTACACGCGTCTGCTAATATTTCCTCATTTTCGTTGATGGTGGAAATGAGTTCCCCATTTCTTCATCTGATTTCAATTATAACAGAACTGAATGAATCGTACCAGGCCCGGTAGCGATGCGAAGCCACCCGCGGGCCGCCGCACGCTGATGCAGTAACGAATGATTTCATCGTCACCAGCGTCTCCAGCCGACCGCGGAGATAGCCGCAAATCTGCAAAAAAACGATCAGTGCAACTAGTATCTTTTCAAAAGACGAAGCTTCAGAAATTATAGTTTATTTGCCCCATAATGAACAAGAATCACTGTAGTAACGTTTGTTGTCTCTAGATCTTAAAATAAAGAATAAACTACAGTTTAGCACCATATTTTCTGTGCACACTTTTGGAACATTCTCTTATCTTCAGCTAGCTTATTGTTTAAGTCATGGTCACTGCTGTATTCCAAGTGTGTAGAAGTTTTGTTTTTAACCATGGGTACGTAAGGGTCTATAACGTAACACTAACTGCACCGCTAAAGACGGCTGGAACATTCCGAATGCAGTTAATAAATGAACGGTAACGACGTAATGACACCATAACAGCTAAAGATAAGCGAAACATAGCGAAACGAATGACAAGGAAGTAAATGAATAGTAAGAAAGAAGCTGACTGCAACATTTCTTTCTTTCCCCTCCCACCCCCCCCCCTTCCTCCTCCCCCCACTCCCCCCCCCCCCCCCCCCCCGCCCCTGAACCACGGATGTGGTGGGTTTGCTTGCGTGCCTCAACCATACAGCTAGCTGTACCGTTGGTGCAACCACAACGTAAGGGTATCTCAGAGAGAGCAGACAAACATGTGGTTCCTTAAGAGGGGCAGCAGCCTTTTCAATAGTTGCAGGGGCAACAATCTCGATGATTGACTGATCTGACCGTTTAACATCAACCACGATTCAATCGTGACAGGGGACTGGAATTTGATAGTAGGAAAAGGAAGAGAAGGAAAAATATTTGGAGGTTGTGGACTGGGGAAAGGAATGAGAGACGGAGGTGACAGGTAGATTTCTGCACAGAGCATAATTTAAACATCGCAAACACTTGGTTTAAGAATCACGAAAAAAGGTTGTATACGTGGAACAGACCTGGAGACACCGGAAGGTTTCGCATTGATTATATACATTTAGGAACGAGATTTTAAACTGTAAGATATTTCTAGGGCCAGATGTGGACTCTGACCAAAATTTATTTGTTATGAACAGCAGATTAAAACTGAAGAAAATGCAAAAAGGTGGGAAAGTATCGATATGGGACCTGGATAAGTTGAAAGAACCAGAGATTCGTGAGAGTTTTAGAGGGAACTTAGGTAACTATTGAGTACAACAGGGAAAGGAGTGCACTAGAAGACGAATGGGTAGCTTTGAGACGTGAAATAGTGAAGGAAGCAGAGGATCAAATAGGTAAAAAGAGAAGGCATAGTAAAAATCATTGGGTATCACAACAGATACCGTATTCAATTGATGAAAGGAGAAAATATAAAAATGCAGCAAATGCAGCAGGCGAAACCGAATACAACGTCTAAAAACTTAAATTGACAGGAAGCGCAAAAAGGCTAATCAGCTATGGCTATAGGACAACAGGTGAACCACTCTTTCCTAAATTTCTCCCAATAAACCGAAGTCGATTAATCGCTTTTCCTACCACAGTACTCACATGCTCGTTCCATCTGATATCGCTTTGCAACGCTACGCCCCTATATTAGGACGACTTAACTGTTTCAAGCAGGGCACTAGTAATACCGTATCCGAACATTACAGGTTTGTTCTTCCCACTCATACACGTCAACTTACATTTATCCACATTTAGGGCTAGCTGCCATTCATCGCACCAACTGGAAATTTTGTCTAAGTCGCCTTGTGTCTTCCTACAGTCACACCACTCGATGCGCAGGTCGCCGAAGTGGCGTCAAATCGAAAGACCTGCACCAGGCGAACGGTGTACCCGACGGGAGGCCCTAGCCACACGACATTTCCATTTTTACAGTCACACCACTTCAATACCTTACCGTACACCAAGGCATCATCAGCAAACAACTGCAGACTGCTGCCCACTCTGTCCGCCAAATCGTTTATGTACATAGAGGACAAGAGTGGTCCTATCACACTTCCCTGGGACACTCCTGACGATACCCTTGTGTCTGATGAACACTCGCCGTCGACGACAGCAAACTGGGTTCTATTATTTAAGAAGTCTTCGAGCCACTCAAATATCTGCGAACTTATTCCATATGTTCGTACCTTCGTTAACAGCTTACAATGGAGCACCGTGTCAAATGCTTTCCGGAAATCTAGAAATATGGAATCTGCCTGTTGCCCTTCATCCATAATTTGCAGTGTATAAAGTGAAAAATGTTTGGCATCATTTCACCACGGCTCGACTAGACATTGCATCTGGTCCATATACCGCCAGAATTTCACGGTGAATCTGTGTGCAGTATAGACGTGTTGCCTAGAGGAAGCGTTCTGTCCCGTGGACCTTAACTTTGCAGTGTATATGCACTTGACGCACCATTTCACTTCCACCCTGTAATGCACCTGTTATCCGTTCCGCACCGCACAGCTATGTCTGCGGCAAATCCAAAACATGTACTCTCTTCTGACAGTGCGCCGTTCTTGTTGCATAGTGATCTTAAGAGTCGAACGGCATGCTATGTAACTAGCTTTATGGCGCCCCCTTGTATATATTTACTCACTAGGGCGACAAGTCTACGACCTCGACTGTTTTCCCATAATTCCCACCTCAATTCCTTGAGCATCTAGCGCACTTTCATGTAGACTACTTTAAATCTTTAGACACACTGAAACACTGAAGCCGAGCTCTAAACTAGTTCGCACTAGAGGCTTGATAAGGTTTCCTTTATAAAAGCATCGCATTTTCCTTCAAACTTCCGATCATTCACCTTCCCTACTACAGTGATCATTCCATTTCATATCACTTCTTACCTTTACCGCTAGGTATTTAAGCACTACAACAGATTCATAAAGCTTCCTGTCAATTCTGCAAATTGGCATTACCGAGTTCTTTCTCTCGTTGATACACATAGTCTTACATTTATCTCCAAAAAATGTTCAAATGTGTGTGAAATCTTATGGGACTTAACTGCTAAGGTCATCAGTCCCTAAGCTTACACACTACTGAACCTAAATTATCCTAAGGACAAACACACACGCCCATGCCCGAGGGAGGACTCGAACCTCCGCCGGCACTAGCCGCACAGTCCATGACTGGAGCGCTTGACCGCTCGGCTAATCCCGCGCGGCACATTTATCTCCAATTAAGGAAATGTGCCATCTGGTAGACCGAATGTAGACATTGTATTTCTGAGTTTTCTTACAATCACCTAGCGACTTTATCTTAAAGCAGACAGACGGCGGTGCTGTTCCCATTCGACAAATCGTTTATGTATATTGAAAACATCAGAGGTCTTATGCTTCCTTAAGGCACACCTGATGTTCCTTTCGTTTCTTTTGAACATTCTCTGTCCAAAGTAACGTCCTGGATTATATCATTCGGAAGCTTTTCGAGTCACTCAAATATTTGAGGTGGCCGCTGTGGTTGAGCGGTTCTAGGCGCTTCAGTCCGGAACTACGTGGCTGCTACGGTAACAGGTTCGAATCCTGCCTCGGGCATGGATGTGTGTGATGCCCTTAGGTTAATTAGGTTTAAGTAGTTCTAAGTCTAGGGGACTGATGACCTCAGATGTTAAGTCCCATAGTGCTCAAAAAAAAAAAAAAAAAAAAAAAAAAAAAAAAAACTGAGATGATACTTCGTATGGTCGTTTGTTCCTTTCTTGTCAGCAGTGTTGTACAGTATAGAACGTCTTTCGTAAATGGTAACGGGGACAAGTGTATATCCGTGAGTGGTCGTTCAGGGTTACGACCAGCATGCATCTTGGAACATTATACAGTACCGTCACTGACTATCTCAATGGCTATGAATTGCAGAAACGTCTAACAACAACGAAAACACCAAAGAAGTTGAAATCCTTTGTTCACAACAATATGCTTCTATATTCCAGACAGACCACACGTAACGATGTGGTATACAGAATGTTCAAATCATTTCTGAACCAAACAGAAAATGTTCTTATTTTGACCTCTTCATTTGTCAGACTTATCGTCTACTGAACGTGTATTGTACACAGTCATCCGGCAACTAACAGCCCATCAGTTTCACCCAGAACTCGTATCTCTGTCTATAAGTCAAACACTTAAATTCTTTATTACATCAGTTGCAGTCGTACATCGTTGCAGTCTGCATCAACTCCGTGTTCAGCCGGCCTTTTTTTAGCTATGTACACAGCTAGAAATCATAACCAAGAGTTAAGTGGTACACTCTTATTTAAAGACATATTAAACTGCTTTTGTGTCAAAACAGGCGGTTAAAAAACACAGGATAACATGAAAATGACTCCAGAGCCTTAACGAAGTTTTCTAAAGGACCAAATTAGCGTAGCAACATGGGCGCCCCTTCCTCCGACCCTGAGCCCTGCTGGCAACTTACCTCTTGCAGATACTTCCCAAGCGACGCACGAGATTTTGATGAGAATCACACAGGTGTAGGCGGAGAAGAGTATGGAGAGCATGTCTGATGAGTGGGGACGGGTGCGGATTGACTGAGCTTTTAACGGACGGCCCGAGCGCCTAACTGTGTCGCGGACAGTTACTCGTTAGCGTCTGCTCGTCCAGGACATTGCTAACCCACTGCACTCACACACGTTCCGATGCCTGCACGGGTCGACGACGCCTGCGCCAGTTTCCGCCATACTCAAAGCATCCGAGTCCTCTCGTTCTGACACTGCCACTCGTGTAGTACTACAACAATGTGACACTTCTTTCTGCCCTTGCTCGCTCTCCCACGCCTTTAAAGGCTTTTCTGCATATTCAAAGTTTGCGATCGTACTAGCTGATGAACTGATCGCTTTCTTAGCACGCTTTATAAGCAAGGTTTTGTCACTAGTGCTTATTTTCAACTTTTTGTCCTTTTGTCGAAGCACTAACTTTATTATTTAACTAAACAAGTACATTAGATTCAGATAATACGATGGGCAGAACTACACATCCTTTCCTATGAAACAAAACGATTTACATACAGCTATTTAACATTAAGTTGTGATGTTTATAAATTGAAGACCTCGGCTGTAATACGAGGGACAAGTTGGATGCTTTGAGAAATTGCGCGGTAAAGTTTCAATAAAACAAAATGGTTCAAATAGCTCTGAGCATTATGGGACTTAACATCTGAGGTCATCAGTCCCCTAGAACTTAGAACTAGTTAAACCCAATTAACCTAAGGACATCACACACATCCATGCCCGAGGCAGGATTCGAACCTGCGACCGTAGCAGTCGCGCGGTTCCGGACTGAAGCGCCTAGAACCGCTCGGCCACAGCGGCCGGCCCTACATGTGATAGTGCAAAATGTGTTTGCTGCAGCGAGTTGTTATGTGATGATTTCTGGACTTTCTTGGGAACACTGCAGAATGCCTTCTTCCTGTTTACACTGATTACAACTGGGAGCAAGTCTTGATCTACAATTGGCGGCTACGTATATCCTGTATCTGCAACATGACAATAAACTGCAGCAACGGTTGAATGGCTTTACCGTCTTTTGTCTAGAAACACGTTTCGATTCAGTTGCTCCGCCATGTGTCCACTACTAACGGGAGGCTGTACGTCAAAATCATACCTGCCTGTTTACGAAATGGATATCAGGCCATGGTTAACAGAGCTCTTCTCACATAACTCAGTAGTATTGCACTCGCCAAATTTTCCTGACAGACTAGCAACAAATGTGCGCAAATGCAAATTATCTCCAGGGCATGAGCAGATTGACCTGTATTTATATCACTCACATGTTGTCAGTCTACGAAGGAGACTACTTACAAAACACTTCTGCGTCCCATCTTAGGATATTGCTCAGGTGTGTGGCACCAACACCAAACAGGACTAAAACGGACTATCGAATGCATACAAAGATGGGCAGCACGAGTGGTCACAGAATGTGCGAATTATGGGAGAGCGTCAAAGAAATTCTGGAAGACTTGTATTTGAAGATGCCTGAAGATAGACGGCAATTATCTCGCTAAACCTTGCTTACAAAGTTTCAAGAACCAGTATTAAATGAAGAATCTAGAAATGTATTTCAGCCCCTACGTGGCACTCGTGTAGGTGCCGCCAAGACAGGATTAAACTACACTACTGGCCATTAAAATTGCTACACCACGAAGATGACGTGCTACAGACACGAAATTCAACCAACAGGAAGAAGATGCTGTGGTATGCAAATGATTAGCTTTTCAGGGCATTCTCACAAGGTTGGCGCCGGTGTCGACAACTAGAACGTGCTGACATGGGGAAAGTTTCCAACCGATTTCTCATACACAAACAGCAGTTGGCCGGCGTTGCCTGGTGAAACGTTGTTGTGATGCCTCGTGTAAGGAGGAGAAATGCGTACCATCACGTTTCCGACTTTGATAAAGGTCGGATTGTAGCCTATCGCGATTGCGGTTTATCGTATCGCGACATTGCTGCTCGCGTTGGTCGAGATCCAATGACTGTTAGCAGAATATGGAATCGGTGGGTTCAGGAGGGTAATATGGAACGCCGGGCTGGATCCCAACGGATCACTAGCAGTCGAGATGACAGGCATCTTATCCGCATGGCTGTAACGGATCGTGCAGCCACGTCTCGATCCCTGAGTCAACAGATGGGGACGTTTGCAAGACAACAACCATCTGCACGAACAGTTCGACGACGTTTGAATCTAGGTTCTGTTTACATCATCATGATGGTCGCATCTGGGTTTGGCGACATCGCAGTGAACGCACATTGCTGCCATGGCCAGCATATTCTCCAGATCTCTCACCAATTGAAAACGTCTGGTCAATGGTGGCCGAGCAACTGGCTCGTCACAATACGCCAGTCACTACTCTTGATGAGCTGTGGTATCGTGTTGAAGATGCATGGGCAGCTGTACCTGTACACGCCATCTAAGCTCTGTTTGACTCAATGCCCAGGCGTATCAAGGCCGTTATTACGGCCAGAGGTGGTTGTTCTGGGTACTGATTTCTCAGGATCTATGCACCCAAATTGCTTGAAAATATAATCACATGTCAGTTCTAGTATAATATATTTGTCCAATGAATACCCGTTTACCATGTGCATTTCTTCTTGGTGTCGCAATTTTGATGGCCAGTAGTGTAATTGCAGCACTCACAGAGCCATTTAACCCTCCTAGTACCACTAGGGTCAATATGACCCCGTAAGCACATTGGAAATACACTGCTGGAAAAAAAAATCGCAAAAACTGTCTTGTCTAGGTAACATATTTAAATGATTAACATTGAAAAATCTCAGGTTAATGTAAATGTGAAATGTTCGTACATTAATAACCGGTGTATCAGAGAGAATGTTGTATGTAGGCGTGCAAACATACATGCATTGTGTTGTAAGTTTGTGGTATGGTGTTCGATGTCTGTTACACTTGATCAGTCATTACAATGCTGTGCGTGGATGACGCTGGAGTTGTCATCCGATGTGTCCCCTGTGTGCTCGATTGGAGACAGATCTGGTGATCGAGCAGGCCAAGGCAGCATGTCGACACTCTGTAGAGCATGCTGGGTTACAACAGCGGTATGTGGACGAATGTAATCCTGTTTGAAAACACCACCTGGAATGCTATTCATGAATGGAAGCACAACAGATCGAAACACTAGACTCACGTGCAAATTTGTAATCAGGGTGCGTGGGATAACCACGAGAGTGCTCCTGCTGTCATATGAAATCGCACCCTAAACCATAACTCCAGGTGTAGTTCCAGTGTGTCTAGCACGCAGACAGGTTGGTTGCAGGCCCTCAGCTGGCATCCTAACTAACACGCGGCCTTCACTGGCACCGAAATAGAACCAGTTTTCATCAGAAAACACAATAGATCTCCACCCTGCCCTCCAATCAGCTCTCGCTTGACGCCACTGAAGTCGCCAATTGCGGTGGTTTGGGGTGAGTAAAATGCACACTACAGGGCGTCTGGCTCGGAGCTGTGCTTAGAGTAATCACTTTGTAACGGTTCGTTGTGTCACTGTGGTGCCAACTGCTGCTCAAATTGGTGCTGCAGATGCAGTACGATGCGCCAGAGCCATACGCCGAGCGCGAGGGTTTTCCCTGTCGATAGTGCCACATGGCGCTCTGGAGCCTGGTCTTCTCGAGGCTGTACATTCTCGTGACCACCACTGACAGCAGTCATGTACAGTCTACGTCTACATTTATACTCCGCAAGCCACCCAACGGTGTGTGGCGGAGGGCACTTTACGTGCCACTGTCATTACCTCCCTTTCCTGTTCCAGTCGCGTATGGTTCGCGGGAAGAACGACTGCCGAAAAGCTTCCGTGCGCGCTCGAATCTCTCTAATTTTACATTCGTGATCTCCTCGGGAGGTATAAGTAGGGGGAAGCAATATATTCGATACCTCAACCAGAAACGCACCCTCTCGAAACCTGGACAGCAAGCTACACCGCGATGCAGAGCGCCTCTCTTGCAGAGTCTGCCACTTGAGTTTGCTAAACATCTTCGTAACGCTATCACGCTTACCAAATAACCCTGTGGCGAAACTGGCCTCTCTTCTTTGTATCTTCTCTATCTCCTCTGTCAACCCGACCTGGTACGGATCCCACACTGATGAGCAATACTCAAGTATAGGTCGAACGAGTGTTTTGTAAGCCACCTCCTTTGTTGATGGACTACATTTTCTAAGGACTCTCCCAATGAATCTCAACCTGGCACCCGCCTTACCAAAAATTAATTTTATGTGACCACTCCACTTCAAATCGTTCCCAGATATTTTACAGAAGTAACTGCTACCAGTGTTTGTTTCGCTATCATATAATCATACAATAAAGGATCCTTCTTTCTACATATTCACAATACATTACATTTGTCTATGTTAAGGGTCAGTTGCCACTCCCTGCACCAAGAGCCTATCCGCTGCAGATCTCCCTGCATTTCATTGCAATTTCCTAATGCTGCAACTTCTCTGTATACTATAGCATCATCCGCGAAAAGCCGCATGGAACTTCCGACACTATCTACTATCGTTACATTCCTGCCAAGTCTTTCTGCTGTATCGCGGAAGGAACATCTAGCTTCTTGTAGCCCTGTTACACGACGCCATTTAAACTCAGTGAGACGTTGACAATGGCATATTTGTCGCCTTAAAGGCATTCTTGATTAACATCAACTCACCACGTCCAGTCTCAAAGGCAGATAACGATCAGGAACGCTACAGCGTGTATTTAAAGAAAAGCTGATTTGCATCCTCATAGTCGCGCTACTGGCGCCACTCTTATGCGACTGGTCCGAAATTTGAATGTACATTATCTTTCAAATGTAGAAACACGCCTACTAACGTTAGTTTATGCCGCTCTCCTTCATGCTGTTGCGATTTCTTTCCGTCAATGTATCCGAAACTATTATGTATCTCAAATTAAACTGTACACCAATGCTAAACAGAGAACTACACAATTACAGCAAAGAGGTAAAAGCTACACGAATGAACAGCACCCGACTGCAACTGGCCAATAAAGACCCTACTAAAGCAGGTTGCTTATTTTACAACAGATTACCAAGCCGTTTAAAACATATCGAAGCACTTCCAATTTTCAAAACAAAACTGAGAGAGTACTTAGAAACGGCATGTTCGTACGGTTTTAAGGAGGATTTTGGAACCAGTCGAAAAGAATTAGAAAGAATTTGCCGTACTAAAGCTATATCTTGAGAACTCTGCTACATACACTGTGCCAATGAAAAGTAAAGTGGAAAATCTCTCTTATGTCTCATCCATTGCAGCAGAAATTAAAGTGGTTGCCTAAATGTAAAAAATGAAATTAATATTAAAATTTTTGTTTTTCCTATGTTTTCATTAACTATTTTACATATATGTACATGTGTATGGTAAAATAATAATATATGTGCTCAAACTTTAATTTACACTGTAAGTGAAATTGTAAATATGTACTGACATATCCAATACCGCTCTAAACAGCAACCAAGGGATGAATAAATAAATAAATTTAAACAGGGGAACGGGCAGGCCAGCCCATTCCTCGAATATCCTCTCGTTCCAAGCGCCCCTCCGCCTACGCTGTTCGATGCGAGGTCAGGGCCGAATCCACAAACATGGAAAACGGGCAGTGTCACAATAACGTTGACCGGTGAGAGTACCTTGTTCAATGCGATGGTGCGAAGGGCATTGGGACTAGATCAACGAGGAGTGGGGTCGCGGGTTGTTCTTGGATGAGAGTAGATTCAGTCTGCTTAGTCATTCTGGACGTGCCCTCAAATATGATCGTCTTGGTAGTTCAGGTGTTATGGTGTGGAGAGGCATAATGTTACACAGTCGTACTGACCTCCAAATCTTTGAATACAGTAAACTCACCAATCAACGTTATTGAGACACTGTGCTCCTTCCCCGAGTGTGTCTTTTGGGGATTGCATTCGGTCCTGACTTCAGTTTTATGGGTGACAATGCGCGTCCCGTTCGAACACCTCAGTTCCAAGAGCTCTTGAAACGAGAGGATATTTGGTGAATGGATTGACCTGCCCGTTGCCCCGACTTAAATCCCATCGATTACGCGTGGGATACGTTAGTGAGACGTATTGCAGCACATCCACAGGCACCAATGAACATCCAGCAGTTGTCAATCGCACTGGTGTGTTGCTGGGGTAACGAAACGCCCTACCATAAGAACTCCTTACTAACCCTTAAGAACCATCCCCGCCTCTTGTAATGTCCAGGGGACCATCATATGGCAGTGACTTCAGCGTAATTATTCTCCTTGAATAAAAGTGTCATTTCTGTTCGTCTCATCGTGTGTTACTTTCTGCACTATACTGTAGCAGTTCTTTCTACAGGGTGAAAAGTATTTAAACCGACAAACTCTGGGAGGTTGTATGGGACATCAAAACAGATATTTTTCCCTAATGTCATTTTTTCCTAGGAGTATTATTTAAACCGGTGGAGGCCGTATTACGCTCTTCAGTTGTTAGAGGGCGTATTACGCTCTTCAGTTGCAGGCAACTGCTGTCCACCAGTGTAGTAGTACGCTACATTGTCTCTGTTTACTAATGGAGCGATACACCTAGAGTGAGTTCACTGATATGGTTGGTGCATAGTACGTAGCGCACCACAACAGATGAGCTGCACAGCGGGTTTATCAACAACAATATCCTAATCACCGTATCCCGCATCATACGACCTTTGCAGCTGTGTACCAATGTCTGCGTGAGACCGGGTCATTTAGCAGATTACCTGGACAAGGATGCCGTCGCACGGTAAGATCGCTGCAATTTGAGGAAACTGTCTTGCAGCATGTGGAGCGGGATCCTTCAATCAGCACTCGTGAAATTGCACGTAACATAGGGGCGAATCAGACAAATACAAGGACAGTCCTTCGAGAGCAGTTGTTACTTCCATTTCTCTTACAGTATGTCCACAACCTGGAACTAGCTGATTATCCACCCAGAGCACAGTTTTCGCAACGGTACCTGGAACAGTGTGAAATGCATCCTGCACTTCCATCCTCTGTGTTGTTTACCGACAAAGCAACGTTCCGGCGTGATGGAGTCTTCAACATGCACAATTCGCATGTTTGGAGTGAGGATAACCCACATGCCACAGTTACTAGCGCTCATCAAGTGCGGTTCTTCGTTAATGTGTGGGTCGGTGTTGTTGGGGACTGTTTAGTTGGGCCGTAACTGATACCTAGGCCATTAAATGGCAGGAACTATTACAATTTTCTCTCCAGAGCATTGCCAGAATTGCTGGAAGATGTCCCGCTCCCTACAAGACAACGCATGTGGTTCCAACATGACGGGGCGCCGGCACATTTCAGTCGTCGTGTGCGTCGATTCCTGGACCGACGGTTCCCAGAAACGTGGATGAACAGAAGTGGTCCTGTACCATGTCCTGCTCGATCACCAGATACGTCTCCTCTGGACTTTTTGTGTGGGGAGAGATGCGCAACCTTGTTTACGCAACTCCTGTTGCGTCAGAAGAGGATCTGATTGCCCGGATAGTAGCAGCAGCAGGAACAATTCAGGATACTCCTGGGGTTTTTGCCCGTATCAGACAGAACATGATCCGACGGTTTAACATTTGTTTACGTGTCAATGTAATTGAAATTGGGTTGTGTTAATGTGTTGTCTCTTGGTCATAAAAATATGGAAAAGTGTTTGTTGGTTTAATTAATTTAATGCCAGAGAAATCTTTCTCTACCGGTTTAAATACTCCTCATAGGAAAAAATGACATTAGGGAAAAATATTTGTTTTGATGTCCCCTAGAACCTCCCAGAGTTTGTCGGTTTAAATGCTTTTCACCCTGTATGTATGGTTTCATTGAGATATGTTACTTGGCAGTGACATATCATGCGAAAGTTACTTTCGTCCTTAAGTGTTGCAAATGTATTTTAATACACGGTATTTGTTGCTTATAACTATTTATCAAGCAGTATAAACTATTTCTTCTAAATTAAAGTAAGTTGGATTTATAAGGAGGCGAAACATGAATGATGATATTAGTGCATTATGTGCCCTCTGTAACAAATTGTAGTTTGGCCTGTGGAATAAATATGCAGGTGTAATAACACTAGTTCAGAGCTGAAAACATTTGCGCTTTTCAACTGTTCGACAGAACTGGGAATTTTTAAAAATCTGTAAAAATATTTTCAGTAATTGTTTCTTTTCGAATATATGGATAATGATATGGTTTTTTTCGTGTACGATTCAGGAGGGCTCTCTTCCGTCGCGCTCTTTTCCCTGAGGTTCACTCAATTAATGTCTCTGCCGTGACGTGGCAAATGGTTGGCCGGTTGTCAAGAGAATGGGCCAATGAAAGGCAGCCATAGGTTGTCGCCACCAATCGGATAGAGGACTGAGCGTAAATCGTTCTCCAAGCATTAATACGATCTTCAGTATGAGCAATGTTGCTCTGGAAGTAGTTGTCACTTCGGAAAGTTGTATGTAAGAGCAGCAGAAACCACCCCTGTAGCTTATGTGTAATGGCAGCAGTTTTTCAAACTACTACAATTCTTAACTGTTCCAATTTTATTACTATTATTTAAATCGATTTGTACTTTTCAGAAATCGGCTGAAGTCTTTGCATTCATGAAACTACGTGGATGAAGGTGAACAGCTACTCCGAACAGTTTTAAGAAGTGTAACGAAATAAAAAGATGAGTCTCTACTGGAAAAGCAGAGCGAAATATGTTTAACATTAATCGAGTTGACTTTTGTTTTCCAATCACAACACATGTAACACCCGCGTACGTCTTGAAAGAATGAACTGAAGTTTTTGACATGTGAAACGTCATTTCCCGATATGTCGTACGAGAAAACCAACCGTCAAATAAGTCGATTTGTTTGCTGTGTGTATTTGGAATCGTGAATACTGTTGTTCCCCAATATTGCTATAAAAACAGGATGATTTGGATCGAATATCCACGGCTGCAGTAGCGAGTGTCGTGCTCTAATACAATGTAAGGCCAGGTTTACTTCAATATAATGCACGAATACTTGTTCAGAGAAACCTCAAGTTATCATAATCGTGTCGCACTTCTTTTGCTGAAAGAAGGAAAACATTTTTTCGTGAGGTGACATGCCCATGCGTAGGGGAAAATAACGCGAATCCTGCCTGGTTTTGGAGATAAAATTCGTGAGAGGCAGATTCCCATTTACGACTGTTTAGGTGGGTAAAATTGTTTGCATTTCTTATAGAAGCTAAGAATTCATTGGATGAGTGGTGCATTTGTGTCAACGAAATGAGTGATTTGTGGTATAACATGCTCAAATACCGGCACTGTTGTGAATGCGAATTGCATTTGTTTTTGTAGAGATTCTCTTTCGTTTTTCTTTTTCTTCCGTTCAAGTTGGAAATGATGTTCACGTAGGTAACAGTTAGCACTCAGTTGTTATTGCCCACACAAAAACTATCTTGGATTAGACTGTATGATGACCATATTAGGCACCTGAATGCACAGTAAAATAGTCCACAATCACATTATGAGGAGTATTCCAAACCCATCACAAGATTAAAAACATAATTGCAACAACTGTATAATTGAAGAACTCGATGCACTGAATATACGTGGTTTATCATCAACAAATACACATTAGTAGTGTTATGATATGTTGAGTCAGAAATGAGTATAGGTAAACACTGCAGCCTAATATAACAACCCAATAGCTTCTTTTTTGTCTTTTCTGAATTTCTTTTTTTATTTTTATTTATTTATTTATTTATTTTTAGGAGAATAGCTGCACTCGAAGTTATGTAAGTTCTGAAGACTGTAGTTTGATCATAGTCAGATAGCTGATGTTACACTTATAACTTATGAAAATGAATACATTTTACAGAATTAAGAACAAGAAATATATCAAATCTTAACAAGAGGCATTGAGGGATTTTGGTCCTTATCTGGCTTCAGTATCCTTATCTTGAATAGGACTTGTAACTTTCTTCATGTCTCTTGCATGTTTTAGCTCCTTTGTGAGTTTGTTTTTCATCATGGTTATAGTGTATTACTGCAACAATAGAACCCGTCTTCTTGCACACAGGGCATATGTGTTCCTCATGTGCTCTGAGAAAGCTGCAATAAGATTACTACTATGTGAACAGCATTAAAAATTGGAAACAATTGATGCAGACATGCTACTATGTGAACAGAAATTATTAGCATTCAACCTTAGAAACAGTTGATGCAGACAGTCTTTGGCACCACCTAGGATCTAGTTATAATTTTTCAGCGTGTGAGTTTACTGGATATAAATTATTCTCTTTCTTCTTGCCACATCAGATTAAATTAAAACTCATGCTTGTGGCAATAAATCCAGTCATCTTTACCAAGAAAAACTATCACCGAGGGCTCAGATCTTTGCTATAATTTGATGTTGCAAGAATACCATGAATGTTTTGTGAGACACTTCATACCCATATTACTAGGGACAGAGGGACAGTCGCTCAGGGTTACTGTGTGCTGTGTGAATGCAATTGTCCAAGTGTTGACTGCCGTTGTTTAATTGCAGACCAAATCCATGGTCTGTTGAAGAACTATATATGTATTGGCTATGTGTAATAATTAGCTACATTTAGTATGTGATAGTCAAAGTATTATCAAGAGAGCTGTCAGTATGCGATAATTCATTGTATGAAATTAAAGTAGAGATTTTATGTCCATACAGTAGAATTTAATTAATGTTAGTTTTTATTCCTCGCGTAATATGTGAGCATTTACAATACGAAATATTAATAGTGTTCATTTGTTTGTGGAGTAAATATTTAAAAAGTCATATTAACAGATTAAAAGAGCAGTGGATGAATCTTTACAGGTCAAGTAGGTACAAACTATACTCCCTCTCTGTAGAATCAGCATGTTATTTTTATTCTCCCTTAATTCATTACATTTATATTTACAGGGTACTCAAATGTCTAGATTTTCGTTATGAACTGTTATGAAAAGATCTTGACATACTGTGTAGTACACGGCTACAATGGTGTCCAAAATTAAAGCAACGAATGGATATTTTACAAGATTGTGTTCATTTTGCCACAAAACAGTATAAATAGGTGATAGTAAAGTAGAAAAAATGTAAAGACTGGAGAATGTAAACAACTGCAAATGCATAATGGTAGACGAAAATGTTCTTTGTTTTTTCCAACCTAATGATTTGCACACACATTTTGACAACTAGTTAATGTGCTCAGCATGGGGTGTGACCATTTCTGGCAGCAATACAGACCTGACAATGACCGGGCATGCTGTGAATGATATCATTAATCTCATGTTGAGGCAATAATGCCCATTCTTCCTGGAGAGCTGCTTGCAAGTCTTGGAGAGTTGTTGGTGGATGCTGACATGATGCAACCTGTCTCCCTAGTGCACTCCAGACTAGCTCTACGGGATTCAAATTGGGAGAGTCAGCAGGCCACATTATGCAAGCAAGAAAACATCAGCTGCTCTTTCTCTACGAGGTCGATCATTATCGTCCATCAGTACCAGCTTGCAACAACTGCACATGAGGTCCCAAGATCTGATCATGATACCTGACAGCAGTTAAACCTTGCTGATCCACCCATACAATTTTATGAAGAGCTGTTCATGAGTTCAACATAATCTCTGCCCACAACGTTAGGGATCCTCCTCAATATTGGTCTCTTTCCATTATGTTTGGATCGTGAAATTGTGTTCCATGTTCCCTCCAGATGTTAATGCATTGAGAATCACTCTCCAGACCAAGTTTGTACTCATCTGGGAAAAGAACATGGGCCCACTGTTTGAACGCCCAGGTGGCATATTGCCAGCTCCACATGTTCCCTTCTGTGAAGAAGTATCAGAAGTACACATACAGTAGGTCTCCAACAATAAAGGCCACTATGCCTAAGCCTTCTGTATGCCATTTGCCTCTATACAACATGTACAGTGGATACTGTGAGGTCAGATACCAGGTGCCATGAAGTACTAAGGTGGTACTGATGTGCCTTTACATTCAAATAACAGTCCTCTATTTCTGATATCCCAAATGGTCTTTGGGGTACTGTTTTGGTCTCTGTACATTGTTGCCACATCCAAGAAACAACAGAACAATCCACATTAAGCCATCAGGCCTTATCAGGTTGCGACTGCCCTGCTTCCATTCTTCTTATGACCCTCCATCGCAGAGAGTCTGGTAGGCATATTCCCTGTGCCATACTGCACCATCAGTAACTGTATAGACAGCGATGATGTGGGACTATCCGGTAAACACTACCCCATTCAATAGGTGCCCTGACGTCATCGCTGACATGGTAGTCCATTGACTGGAATGCCATTTTCCATTCAGATTATGGTTGAACAGACATCTGTTGACAGTTTGTATAAATATACAGTGAATTATACACAATACAGGGAAATAGTGGTTTTTTGCTTTTATTTTTGACACCAGTGTATATTTGTGGCAAATGCAACAGACTACAATTCATTTTACAAGATACCTGTCTTACAGAAACTTATAAATTGCAGGAGCTGATGGATTCAAAAGAGGCTACTGTATCAACCGATGACTCTCAAGCAGCCAATACAGGGGACAGAGACTTGAAGAATTTCCCCCATGGAAATGGTAGGAAATCCTACTGCCAATTTCCATATATTTTATTATATTTTCAAATGCGACCTTCTTTCCGCATGTTAAGCCACATTTCCAGTTTTACTCCAGTAATATTACAAAACAAATACAATGTGAAATGTTACATGTGGTTTATTCATCTTGTAACTCACTATTTTCAAATCACTTGCTTTGGTTTATAGGAGACATGTCAAAATATACAGTAAGACACATTTTTTAAGAAAAATACCAAATTTTACATTATTTTATCTACATTTCTGAGATACTGCTACGCAAATGTGTACACACTATAGTTTCCAACAATGGAAAATCCAGGATGGAATGTAACAATATTATGAAAAGAATATTATGAAAAGGATAGTTGCTACTCATCATATAGTGAAGATGCTGAGTAGCAGATAGGCACAACAAAAAGACTGTCACAAAATCTGCCAGAGGCTGTGGTCATGCGTGTGTGAGTTCTGTTGGCCAAAAGCTTATTTTGTGACAGTCTTTTTGTCATGCCTATCTGCGACTCAGTGTCTCCGCTATATGGTGAGTAGCAACTATCCTTTTCATAACATTGTTACATACTATAGTTTCCAGTGTACAAAAAAAAAATTGTGTAACTACCCTGTTCACCATGTGAAACTGCCCTCGACAATTTCATCAATAGAATAATAAAACACTTTTCTGCCAGAAGAGTGAAGAGCAATCTTTTAAGTGAACCAAATTCCATATTACATACATTACAGCCTTTTATTTTATTGTAAATTTTTAATGTCATATATTCTGGTGTTTGTGCATACAGTTTTAAACAGTTTTAGTGAGAGACAATCGTTAGTTTTACTCCTGGTATACACTCTTTTTTTAGAAATAACTTATTACATAATGTAATGCCACACTGTTCACTCGTATCTCACTATCAGTCACTGCACACACTATACACACATTGTTTCATAATACTTCACTCGCTACACACACCAACACACACACGCACACACACACTGGTGATCTCTGGGCCATTTTCTGTACCACAAACTCCCATTTGCTATCCTGAAAAACTGAGTCAGCATCCCTCTATAATGAGTGAGATGTTGAGCTCAGAAAGAGGAAGAGGTGTTACTATTGTGCAATGCATAGCTTGGGAGTAAGTTTTTTTAGCAAAGGAAAAAAAGAAGGAAAAAACATAGTTTGAAGATGTTATGTGGAGTGTTGGATGTTTTATAATCATTATTATTATTTATTTGTATAACATTTTTTTACCAAACCCCTACTCAGTTTTATCTAAATAATCCTTCAGTGTATAAAATGTATTGCATAACAGGTACTTTTTAGCTGCCTTTTTAAATAAGTATATTTTTGCGATTTCTTTTATCTCTTTTGGTAATTTATTGTACAGTTTTATTCCTTGGTAGATAATACTGTTTTAAGTTTTATGTTTATTTTTTCTGGGCAAATGTAAGTTGAGTCTAGCTCTTGTTCCATGGTCAAGGACAGCACTGTTTGTGCAGCAATTACCAATGTTATTTTTTATGTGTATTCACACAGAGCAGTTAAAATCCCCAGTGTTTTTAACAGATCTTTGCAGTGAGCTCAACTACCATTTTTGGTTATGAGTCTTATGGCTCTTTACTGGAGTTTGAAAATTGTGTTCATATTTTGTGCATTTGTTCCCAAAAAAGAATGCCATAGCTAAGAATTGAGTGTACATATGAATAGTATGTAACTAAAAGACACTGCATGCTACAGACTGATGATAGGATTCTAATGGCATAACATGCTGATGACATTTTGTTTGCAAGTACCTTTGTGTGTTCACACCACTGCAACTGAGAATCAATATTAATTCCTAGAAATTTTGCATTTGTTACACAGTCTATAGAGGTGCCATCTACATTTAATATAACATTGTAATTTTCCCTCTTCAAACTGAAATTCATGTCATTAGTTTTCTTTATGTTCAATGTCACTTTATTGCTTATTGACCAATTGTAAACTTCCTTGAGAGCTTCATATGCTTTCTCTGCAAGGAGTTCTCTTGCTTTCTCAGTGACTATAATTTTGCTGTCATTAGCGAAGAGAATTTTTTTCACCATGAGTAACACTACTGGGAAAGTCATTGATGTATATTAGGAATAGTATTGGTCCTAATATGCTACCTTGTGGTACAGCTTTATTAATGTATTTTGGTTCTGATAAGTATTTTACTAAATGTTTAGATCTATTTGAATTTTGTGTTATCTCTACTCTTTGTACCCTATCTGCTAGGTATGATTGAAACCAGTCATTAGCTACCTCTCTTATTCCTAATGCTTCTAATTTATTTAGTAGAATCTTGTGGTAAACTTTATCAAATGCCTTATAAAGATCCAAAAGTGACATGCTCATCTTTGTCAAGACCATCAAGTACTACGTTTGTGAATCCTACTATGGCTGACTCTGTATTTTTGCCACTTCAGAAACCAAACTGTTATTCATTTAAAAGATTGTATTTATTCAGGTAATTCATTAATCTGTTTTTCATAATTGCTTCTGTTATTTTTGAGAATGGTAACAGCAGGAAAATGGGCCGGTAATTTTCTATGTCTTCTGCATTACCTTTCTTAAGCAAAGGTACAACTCTTGCCTGTTTTAATTGCTCAGGAAATGTCCCTGATGTGAAGGATTCATTTATTATACTTGTTAAGGGACCTTGTGTAATCTCTATGCATTGTTTCAGTACACACATTGTTATTTCATCTAAGCCTACTGACTTTTTATTTTTTAGTTTTTTAACAGTTTTATTGACTTCATTCTCTGTGGTTGGAAGTAACATCATTGTATTTAGTGCAACATTTTTTGCAGGTGTTATATTAGTTGTTTTGGGGAATTTTTGCTGTAACTTCTCTGCAGTACTTGAAAAATGCTCATTTAAATAGTTTGCTAAGTGTTGTGGGTCATTTATTACCTTATCCCCCTTCCTTAGCAGTATGTTATTCTGGGTTTGTTTGTCTCACCCTGTTTCATTTTTTATAACATACCAGACTGCTTTGCTTTTATTCTGTGCATTATATATTATTTTGTCATTAAATGACTTTTTTTCAGCAGTCAGCTCCTTCCTATGGATCTTTTTGTATCTATGATAGAAATTTAAGAATACTGGATCATTGCAACTCTTTTTCATGGAACTGAGGTACTTAAGTGTTTAGGAGGACTTCTTAATACCTGCTGTTATCCATCTGTTTTGGTGAGATGTTGATACAGACGTGCATACTTTTGGGAATGCCTTTCCAAAGTTCAATTTAAATAATGTGGAGAGTTTAGAGAATCTCATATTCACATTGGTTTCCTTATACACTTCATCCCAGCTTTGTTTTGCTAGTTCCTTTGAAAAATCTTTTATTTTGATTTCTGATAGACGTCGTTTGTAGGCTTGTAGTTTAGGGAATGATTTGATGCCTGATTTTACTGTTGTTATTTGACAGAGATGGTCTGATGGTCTGAGATCTTTTACAGCTATGTCACATTTTTCACTGTGCATACTTGTGGTTACATGATAAATTACTGATGCAGTCATTTTAGTAATCCTTGTTGCACTATTGACCAACAGGAACACGACAAAACTTTGAAGGATATTTATGAGGGTGCTGCTGGATTCATTTATGATATTAGTGTTGATATTAATGTCCCCACACAAAATTATGGTGACCTTTGTACTTGAGACTTATCTAGAACTTCTGTTTATCTATTGAAAAAAATGTCCACGCTACCACTGGGAGATCTATACACACATAAAGTGATTAATTTCTTGGTGATATCAAGCCCTGTTAATTCAATAGCTGATATTTCAAAGTGTTTGTCTTCACTTGCTGTACTGAGGTCATATCTTGATTTGAAATGTGTTCCTTTTCTGATATAAATGCATGAACCTCCACCCCTTGAAGCAGTTCTGCAGAATGAGTATGATGATAACACTACATGTTGGATTTCTGTCTCTCTCTACACCAGTGCACAGTAACACAAACTACTGTGCAGTTCGAAGATTGGAGCTCAACTTATGATAGTTGTATTTTATTTTTTATTGATTGCACACTTTGATGGAGGATCATTAAGTCTGTGAAATGCCCCATGTTACTCTTTCCAGTAGTTTGTTTTTCTTTGTGACATCTGGTATATGTGATATTTGAAGTGTTAAAATCTGTTTTGTGAGCGATTGTTTCAGTATTTTTTAAACTTCTGGACATACTCTTTAGGCAGAGGAACCTGTTGTCTGGATTTATCCTAAAAAAGACCTTCCTTTTCCTGCCTATGACAACAGGTATTTGACCATGTGTGGCCCAAGATCCACCCCCTGTACTTTCATGAATCAGCTGTACCAATCTTCCCTTCCCAGTCCTGTTTAGGTGTAGGTCATGTCTAGTGGAACCCTGTCTGTTGATAGGAGGGGGGAGGGGGAGGGGTAATCCACATAGTTGTGTCTAATCACTGTGCCAAGGTGGTGCAGATGGTTAACACAGTTGCCTAGTAAGCAGGAGACCTTGGTTTGAATCCCAGCCTTGGTACAAATTTTCATTTGTCACCAATGAATTCTTTCTTTGCCAAAATGTGACAGAGATTGGAATGTCGGAAAGAACAGACACCACTAATACTGATATAATTATGTGAAAAGGAAAGCTGCTACTTGCCATATAGTGGAGATGCTGCGTCGCAGATAGGCACGACATGCAGACTGTCACAAATACAGCTTTCGGCCAGTGAGGCCTTCCTCAAAATTAGAGGACAAACACATACATACACACTCGTGCAAATGCAACTCACATGAACATGACCGCAGTCTCAGACAACTGAGGCCACACTATGAACAGCAGCACCAGTGCATGTTGGGAGTGGTGACTAGGTGGGGGTAAGTAGGAGGCTGGGGCAGGGAGGGGGAGCGATAGTAGGGTAGGTGTGGCAGACAGTGACATGCTGTTGGGGAGTGTGCAGGGATGAGGTGGAAAGAGGGTAGGGCAGCTACATGCAGTTAGGAGGTTAGATGGAGTGGTAGGGAGAGGGGGGGGGGGGGGGGGGGGGAGGGGAGGGATATCAGAAAAGGAGACAAGTGAAAAGACTGGGTGTGATGGAGGAATGAAGGGCTGTGTAGTGCTGGAATGGGAACAGAGAGGGGCTGCCTGGGAGAGGACAATGACTAATGAAGGTTGAGGCCAGGGGGTTGTGGGAATGTAGGATATATTGCAGGGAAAGTTCCCACCTGCACAATTCAGTAAAGCTGGTGTTGGTAGTTCTACATTATTTATGTAATTTTTTGCATTTTTTCCAGCACCACAGATTGTTGCTCCTTCTATCTGCATCAATGCAGAAAAGTTGCCTTATCCCTAGCCAGAACCCAGTCCCACATACTGTTCCTGCATAGTTGCTTTGCTCATGGAATCCCCCCAAATGGCCTTACCGTCAAATTACCCATCTCTGGCTGCCACCCCTCCTTCCACCATGACCTCCACCTGTTCGGTTTCTGCCAATCCTTCACCCTCACCATCATAGTCCTGCAAAACCATATCAACCAAGCCCAAATTTCCTTGCAGTACCTTAACTCCATCTGCAAAATTCTCCTGCTATGCAATCCTGAATTCCTGGAACCCATAACATACATTGAAACTCTTCCCCTCCAGGAACTAGAGCAACATGCACTACACCACATAAAAAAGCTCTCCACTCTTCTCACTTCCTACTCCTGCCTTAGAGTATCACTATCCAACCCCCTACAACAACCTCCAAACCTCCTCCACATCCCCTCATAGTTGACAGACCCTGTCTCGCAGACCTACCACATTTACCCCACCCTCCAAAACACCCTCCCACAACTACACAGAACCCAGAACCTAACAGACCTGAAACACAGTCATGAATCTTTCCTCCAGAAGCCTTGGCCCCACAGAAATATCAGTCCTCTTCAAAGGCCTCACCTTCTGCCCCACTCCCAAATTCAAACATGCAGGATTTAGAATGAGATTTTCACTATGCAGTGGAGTGTGCGCTGATATGAAACTTCCTGGCAGATTAAAACTGTGTGCCCGACCGAGACTCGAACTCGGGACCTTTGCCTTTCGCGGGCAAGTGCTCTACCAACTGACCTACTGAAGCACGACTCACGCCCAGTACTCACAGCTTTACTTCTGCCAGTACCTCATCTCCTACCTTCCAAACTTTACAGAAGCTCTCCTGCGAACCTTGCAGAACTAGCACTCCTGAAACAAAGGATATTGCGGAGACATGGCTTAGCCACAGCCTGGAGGATGTTTCCAGAATGAGATTTTCACTTTGCAGCGGAGTGTGCGCTGATATGAAACTTCCTGGCAGATTAAAACTGTGTGCCCGACCGAGACTCAAACTCGGGACCTTTGCCTTTCGCGGGCAAGTGCTCTACCAACTGACCTACTGAAGCACGACTCACTCCCGGTACTCACAGCTTTACTTCTGCCAGTACCTCGTCTCCTACCTTCCAAACTTTACAGAAGCTCTCCTGCGAACCTTGCAGAACTAGCACTCCTGAAAGAAAGGATATTGCGGAGACATGGCTTAGCCACAGCCTGGGGGATGTTTCCAGAATGAGATTTTCACTCTGCAGCAGAGTGTGTGCTGATATGAAATTTCCTGGCAGATTAAAACTGTGTGCCCGACCGAGACTCGAACTCGGGACCTTTGCCTTTCGTGGGCAAGTGCTCTACCAACTGAGGTACCAAAGCATGACTCACGCCCGGTACTCACAGCTTTACTTCTGCCAGTACCTCGTCTCCTACCTTCCAAACTTTACAGAAGCTCTCCTGTGAACCTTGCAGAACTAGCACTCCTGAAAGAAAGGATATTGCGGAGACATGGCTTAGCCACAGCCTGGAGGATGTTTCCAGAATGAGATTTTCACTCTGCAGCGGAGTGTGCGCTGATATGAAACTTCCTGGCAGATTAAAACTGTGTGCCCGACCGAGACTCGAACTCGGGACCTTTGCCTTTCACGTGCAAGTGCTCTACCAACTGAGCTACCGAAGCACGACTCACGCCCGGTACTCACAGCTTTACTTCTGCCAGTACCTCGTCTCCTACCTTCCAAACCGGGCGTGAGTCGTGCTTCGGTAGCTCAGTTGGTAGAGCACTTGCCCGCGAAAGGCAAAGGTCCTGAGTTCGAGTCTCGGTCGGGCACATAGTTTTAATCTGCCAGGAAGTTTCATATCAGCACACACTCCGCTGCAGAGTGAAAATCTCATTCTGGAAACATCCCCCAGGCTGTGGCTAAGCCATGTCTCCTCAATATCCTTTCTTTCAGGAGTGCTAGTTCTGCAAGGTTCGCAGGAGAGCTTCTGTAAAGTTTGGAAGGTAGGAGACGAGGTACTGGCAGAAGTAAAGCTGTGAGTACCGGGCGTGAGTCGTGCTTCAGTAGGTCAGTTGGTAGAGCACTTGCCCGTGAAAGGCAAAGGTCCCGAGTTCGAGTCTCGGTCGGGCACACAGTTTTAATCTGCCAGGAAGTTTCATGCAGGATTTGTTAATGACCTTCTCTCCTTCTCCTAGTCCCACTTTTGTGCCACCAACCCTATCAATCACACTCAACAAAGACCAATTTTGAACTGCGCCTAAGTCAGTTCACTCCTCCAGCCAATTGTGATCCACCCCCACTGCCCCCAAATCACACTCTTTTAACTTTCCAGAATTTCTTAACCTCAAAACTTGCCTCACCATCATTGCCCAAATTCCTCAACATGCAAACTAATCTTACATCCACAGACCGAACCACAGTACTACATCTAAAAACTGAACATGACCTTAATAATACTACCTGTGGACAAAGGCTCCACTGCTGTTGTTTTGAGCCACAAGGATTATCTGGCAGAAAGACTCTGCCAGCTGTCAGATACATCCACCTACAGACCCCATTCCAGAAATCCAGCAGGATCTCCAGTCACTCGTCAGATCCTGAGGCCCCTCCCAGAACCTCTCCCTGGTGTCCATGCCTCTGCTCACCCCTACCACTTCCCTGTACTCCTGCCTACTATATGCTTCCTAAAGTCCATAGACCCAACCACGCAGGATGCCACAGTGTGGCCTGTTACTGAGAGAATCTCTGCTCTCATAGGCCAACACCTTCAACCTATTACCTGAACTTACCCTCCTATAGAAAAGATACCAACCATTTCCTCCACTGACTCTCCAAAGTTCCTGACCCTGTACCACACGGTGCTCTGCTCATCACCATTGATGCCAACTCCCTTTACACTAACATCCCTAATGCCCATAGCCTTACTGCTACTGAACACTACCTTTCGCAATGCCCAACAGATTCGAAACCAATAATGTCCTTCCTAATCACCTTGACCAAATATATTCTCACCGACAATTACTTTTCCTTTGAAGGCATTACCTACAAACAAATCCAGGGTACAGCTATGGACACCCGTATGGCACCATCCTATGCCAACCTATTCATGGGCCATCTAGGGGAATCCTTCCTAAACACCCAGAATCCTAAACCCCTCACCTGGTTTGGATTCACTGATGATATATTTGCGATTTGGATCAAGAGTGAAGACACCCTATCCATATTCCTCAAGACCCTCAACAACTTCTCCCTCATTTGCTTCACCTGGTCCTTCTCAACCCAACAAGCCACATTCCTAGATGTTGATCTCCACCTGAAAGATGGCTACATCAGTACCTCCATCCGTATGAAACGTACTCCGTCTCCAAATATACCAAGGGTCTCACTGAAGCCTTCACAAACTATAATTATCCTCCCAACCTTGTTCCCACCATCTGGCCACAGAGGAGCATTCCCCTCATAACTCAATACCACCCAGTACTGGAGAAACTGAATTACATTCTTCACCAGGGTTGTGACTACCTCTTGTTGTACGCTGAAATGAGAAATGTCCTGCCCACTATCCTCCCCACCCCTCCCACAGTCATATTTCACCATCCACCAAATCTACACAATATACTCGTCCGTCCCTACACAGCCCCTGCTTCCAAGCCCTTACCTCATGGCTCACACTCCTGTAATAGACCTAGCTGCACGACCTGTCCTAACATAATCCAGCCACCACCTACTCCAGTCTGGGCACAAACATCTTGTATCCCATCAAAGGCAGGGCTACCTGTGAAACCAGTCATGTGATCTACAAGCTAAGCTGCAACCACTGTGCTGCATTACATACGGGCATGACAACCAACAAGCTGTCTGTCCGCATGAATGCCCAACGACAAACTGTGGCCAAGAAACAAGTGGACCAACCTGTTGCTAAACATGCTGCCAAATATGACATCCTCCATTTCAATGACTGCTTCACAGCCTGTGCCAAATGGATCTTTCCCACCAACACCAGCTGAATTGCAGAGGTGGGAACTTTCCCTGCAATATATCCTACATTCTTGTAACCTTCCTAGTCTCAACCTTCACTAGTCATTGTCCTCTCCCATACAGCCCCTTCTCTGTTCCCATTCCAGCACTACACAACCCTCATTCCTCCATCACACCCAGTCTTTTTACTTCTCTCCTTCTCCAGTATCTCCCACCACCCCCACCCCACCCCACCTCTCCACTGCTCTCCATCTAACCTCCTGATTGCACATAGCTGCCCTACCCTCTTTCCAACTCATCCCGACATGCTCCTCAACAGCACGTTATTGTCTGCCACCCCTCTCCTACTATCCCTCCCCCTCCCTGCCCAGCCTCCTCCTTACAGCCACCCAGTCACCATTCCCATCGTGCACTGGTGCTGCTGCTCGCAGTGTGGCCTCAGTTGTCTGAAACTGTAGTCATTTGCATGTGAGTTGCATTTGCATGACTGTGTATGTATGTGTTTGTCATCTAATTTTGATGAAAGCATTACTAGCTGAAAGCTATATTTGTGACAGTTGTTTTGTTGTGCCTACATGTGACTCAGCATCTCCACTATATGGTGAATAGCAACTTTATTTTTCATAATATTGTTACATTCCATCCTGAATTTTCCATTGTTTGCTATAATGATATCCTTTATGATGCAGGAGGAATACATACAAAGACCATCCATAAAGTTCCAAGATTGATTTCACTGCTGCTGTATAAGCAACCCAGTGCTGTAATTATGGTGGCAGCTTGAATTAACAATTATAAAAACAAATGTACATTCAACCAGGCAGTTGTGAGCAGACAGTGTTAAGCAGTGAATGTGTAGCTGTAGAGTATCACTGTTGTTGTGTAATAAATTGCAATGTGTAAACATATCTACACAAAGTGTTCAAGACATTATTCAGAACGTTCTGAATAAGCAAAAAGTGCATGTATACTATGACCCACATGCCTTGACTATTGGCCAGAAACAATGAAGCATATGCCGGGGTCACAACATGTTTGAACAAAGCTGATACCTCTTTATCAAAACATTTGCCAATAAGTGATAACTATTCTGAAAGTGGAACTTTTGTGAATAAGGATACCACAATGAAGCTGACTAACAAATCAGAACTGTTCAGATTCAGTGATTTAAGTGTGCCAATGAAGTCAGCAGAGTTGCATATGTGATGAGGACATTTACCCACAAGAGATCTTAATAATGAAGTTAAATGTTTGGTGCAGTCATAAGCTGAAGAGCCATTGTTACTCTCTATTGATCACATAGGACCATCTTAAATTACATATCTTTGGAAATTCATAAAACTTCAGAGGAACCACACCACATGCTTTCAATCTTCACACAGCTGCTGGCAGAAAGGCAAAGTTGTTTAGAAGTGAAGGAGTCTTCCTTATCACCTGGTTAGTGGGGTATTTACTGATCTTCTGATGTGTACTACCAATCAGTAAATGGTATTTTTTTATCATGAATCATCATGAGATATTAATGTTGAAGGAGTTGCAGTAAAATACCACTGATTATCACTGCAGGATAATGATAAAGTTTCATTGCTAAATGGGTACAAAATGTGTCATGTAACACACACAGCAACACAACCCTATATAAAAGGTGGTCTTTTTTACAGTAAATTTTCCATGCAGATTTCAGATGTCAGCACAGTATTGCAACTGGAGAGTGTGCCAAATACAAACAGTGGAAGTATAGCACTGTTTATGAATATAGGAGAAAGAAACAAAACTGAAAATTTTTAATTGAGTATTATAATACCCCCACTTCAATTAATAAATGTTTAACACTTTCACTGTCTTTTATCATGAAGACCTTCAGTGCCAACTACAGAAAGCAGCTGTCTTATTTTATTGAAGGTGCTTCTAGTGAGTGGCTTGGTGAGAATATCTGCTTGCTGATCAGCAGAGCTGACATGTTCCAGGTGGAAGATACCCAATTTGAATTTTTCTCATACAAAATGTTACTTCACTACTATGTGTGTTGTTCACTTGTGATGATCAGGATTGTTGATCAACCATATAGCACTTCGACAGTCCATATATGAGGTGGCAGTTATTTCTTTTACCCTCATTATATTTTTCAAAATGGACTGGATCCACTTAGTTTCTTTTACAGCTTGATACAAAGCTAAATATTCTGCTTCTGTTGTTGATAAGGCTACCACTCTCTGCCTCTGAGAGTTCCATGCTATGGTGGCTTCATCGAGTTTGACAAAAAACCTTTGATTGATTTTCGGGTAAGGACATCTTCCGCATAATCCGAGTCACTGAAAACATACAAATGATTATCCCAACTCCTTGGATAATATAATACATAAGACTTTTGTTTACTTTAGGCATTTTAAGATTCTCTTCATAGCATTCCAGTGTGTCTTTTCTGGTTTTTTGAGGTGCTGACTAGCATTATGCACTGCAAAGGTGATGTCAGGTCTAGTTGCCACTGACAGATAGAGCAAGCTTCCAACAGCTTGACGGTATGAAGCATTGACAATTTCTGAACTGAGGCCCAGCTCAGAGTGAACTTGACCATGATCAGCAGGTATTGCCACAGCATTGTAGCTTTCCATGTTGTACCATTCCAGTACATCCCTCGCATATGTTTCTTGACTTAAAGCCATCTTTAAATTACTCTATTTTCAAACCTAGATAATGACTGAAACTGCTCACAGTCACATCAAATTCCTGCTCAAATCATTCAGCAATGTATTGATAACTTCTTTATACTCTGATACAACCAAACCATCATCTGTCTGAATTGCTAGGATGGTCAAGAGCCCACCCTTGTCATTTAAAAGAGCCCAAGGATCTGCATCTATTGCTATTAGACCCAATTTGTTTAGCACACTGGTGAATCATTGATCCCACAGTCTAGATGCTTGTTTCAGCCCATAGACACTTTTCTTCACCTTGCATACCTTTTTGGTATACCTCCAAGCTTTCTGGATGTTCCACATTTATCTCAGTATCAATTTTTCTGTATAAAAATGCAGTTTCAATGTCAAATTGCCTCATGTTCAACAATTTGGATGCTGCAATAGAGAAGATTGTTCTTATGGAGTCAAATCACACCACTGGACTGCAGATTGCAATATAGCCCATGTCGTGTCTGTGCCGAAATCCTCTAGCAACAAGTCAATCTTTCAATCTATCCACCATTCTATCTGTTTTTATCTTCATTTTGAATACTCACCTACTGTCAAATATTTCTTGGTTTTCTGGGAGTTAATTCATGATACAAGTTTCATTAAGATTAAGTGCATGAATTTCTTCTTACATCGCCTGCTTCCATTTTTCTCAGTTTTCACAGTCCATTGCATCTTGGTATGAGGCAGGTTCATAACACTGTATCACAAATGCAGAGATTACATTGAGGTTGGCATATCTAATAGGCTTTTGATTTTTGCCCTATTTCATAAACCATTCATATTTGATTTACAGATTATGTGCAATCTTCATTGGCATTCTGTTCAAGTATTGTTGATTACAGAATATAGTCTGTCTTCATCCAATTTAATTTCATCATAGTCTGTCTGATTGAGGCTCTGCTCTTGACTAACTGTTCATCCTCAATGATCTGAAATATCAGGAAGGGTTCATCATCATGTTTGACAATTTTATCAAATTTACAATCCTTGCATAATCTGCCCAGTAAAACAACATCATGATGTATTTTAACTTTATCATTGTGAGGACACCAAACCTCTGTGTCATACCCAACCAGAAAACTTTTTTCAGCTTTGTAATCCCATTTCTGCTGTCTCTCCTTTGGAATGTGTGTGTGAACCATCTCTCCAAATATCTTGAGTTTGGCCACATCACAGTTCAATCTAGTCCATAAGATATTTCTCCAAGAACACTGCTTGTGCCTTTTCTATTCAAGATATAAGTTGCCATATTTATGGCTTCAGAACATAATCCTATTGGAAGCCTACCTGCATGAAGCATTGTCCTTGCAGTGTCCACCAAAGTTCAGCTCTTCTGTTCAGCTGCACCATTCTGATGTGGACTGCAGGTTACTTATACCTGATGTATTATCCAGTGGTTTTGCGTTATGTTATGTATCTCTTGATTAATAAATTGCAGTCCGTAATCAGTTCTGACCACTTTAATTCCATGCTCAACTTGCTTATCACTGGTTTTTATCAAATATTCCAGGTATTTTGGCACTTCAGACTTATTTTCTAAGAAACACACAGTACACCAATGGGAATAGTAATATTTCAATAAAGGGAAGCACCATGAGCCACCAGCTGAACTAACTTACATAGGACCACAAAAATCATTGTGAATAAGCCCACTTATCTTTGCTGACTTTGAATCACTTTTGTGGAAGAGCAACTTATGAATTTTGTCCACAATGCAATCCTTACATACGCTTCTATCTTCTTCCTGAAATTGAATTTGTCCATCTTTCAAATACCTTTTTACATGAGGAAAATTTTGGTGTACAAGTTTTTGTGCTATATCTTAAGCTCTACCATGGCAGCCACATTTTCCTGAATATCATTTTCACTCAATAAAATCTTAAACTTTATCCTATACAACTTTCCTTTATGAACTCCCACAGCAACATTTTCTCCGTTGAGTCTGCTTACTGTCTTGTCAGATTTAAATGTTATTAACTTGTCAGAAGCTGCTCCAAGTGAGAATAAACTGAGGTGAATCCCTAGCACATATAAAATATTTGATAGATGTTTCTCACTCCATCTTTCTCTATCAAAGGCTAAAATCTTTATGTCACCTCTTCCTAGTGATGGAATAAAACTATCATCACCAGTACAGACTGGGACTTCACTCTCAAATGGACAGTCTTGTAAACCACTCAATCTGATTACACAAGTGATCAGTAGCACCAGAATCTAAGAACCACCCATTTTCAGCAACATGCTTGCCTGCTACTGATAGACGGTTTTTAATATCAGGGTATCTCCTGTCAATTTACACTGATTCTGACCTTAATACTTTCATATAAGGTTTCTGCTCTTTTTTTTATAATGGCCAGGTTTATTACATTTGAAGCAAACTCTTTTGCGTTATTTTGCCCAATGGTCAGGCTTTTTACATTTAAAACATTTTCCTGGTTTCCTCAACTTCTTATCATCACGATGATGGTTATTCTTAAGGTGGTTGCCCCTCTGTTGTTTACCTGCCAGGAATGCCTCTTCCATCTTGATATCAAATTCTCTAGTGTTTGCTGATCAGGATGTGTTGACTACCAACTCAAAAACTGGTTGTAGCTCATTGGTAACATCATTAACAATTTTGTGATCACCACAGAGTGTGTGAAATATTTTCACCTTGGTTCCTCAGGCAGTGTACCTGGTCTTCTATCTGTGAAATACATGTAGCCGTGCCACTTGAAACATCCTTCTTTTTTTTTTTTTTTTTTTTTTTTTTTTAATAGTTACATTGTTTTCCTGTTCATAGATTGAAAGTAGTTTGGTCCACATGGCAGCTGAAGATTCACAATTTATGATGTGTAGCAAAGGTTTCTCCTCAATTGAGGTTCCAGTAATTTTCTGCTCTGCATTGTCCATCTTTCCAAGCTGTGAGGCTCTTTTCATATGCCTGTATTGCTGCAGAGTTCATGTTGTCTTTACTCATTGATTGGGTTGTTTGACCTGTGACATCATCCCAAGCTCCCATGGCACTTAAGGCCATACATATTTGCTTGCACACTCTGGAAATAACCACAAAACTTCTCACACACGTTTTTGATACTGCTCTGTACCTGGTATTTGTTTTTATTTATGTCACTCAGTGATTACTGGGCCTATAACCTGTGCTGAAGGAGTCGTAACACTGTTTCTCATTCCAGGATAATGACAAAGTTTTATTGCTAAGTGGGCACAAAACATGTCACATAACACAGACAGCCCCATACACACAACAATATATAAAAGGCATTCTTTTTGCCAGTAAGTTCACTGTGCTAGTTTCAAATGGCAGCATGGTGTATGCAACTGGACTGTGCACCAAATACAAACAGTAGGAATATAGCACTGTTTACGAATATGGGAGAAACAAACGAAACTTAACATTTTTAATTGATTATTAATACAGTTAAAACAGTGATATTACCTTTATCAGCTGGAAGAAACACCATCTGGTGAGCCTGGTGAAACATATGAAGTGCAGCCCTCTCAGCCACAGATATATGATTCCTTTGGAGGCAGGCCTTCATAACAGCTTGGCAAGTTTCATGCATTATTACAGAATCTTTCATCTCTCATTGGCAAACCTTTTGACAAAAAGGTTTCAGCTTTGTGCAGACATGCTATGACCTCAACATACTTTTCAGTTAAATTTTGAAACAGACTGACAGTGTCACCACAGCCAGTCTCTTGTCAGCCTTGGAGGCCAGTTTGTTTATTGAGGACTTGAAGGAAAAGTTGCTGCAATCTTCTGGTTTGAAGCCCACAGTAGTTTGGAGATATGTAGATAATACATTTGTAGTATGCCCCCATGGTGAACACAAATTACAAAAATATTTAAACCATGGTGAACACAAATTACAAAAATATTTAAACCATCTTAGTTCCATCTGTGGATAAATTCAGCTTAAAATAGAAAAAAGGAGGAAGTCCTTCCATTTTTGGATGTTTTGGTTCAGTTTAAAGATGATGGCATTTGTAGTATGCCCCCATGGTGAACACAAATTACAAAAATATTTAAACCATGGTGAACACAAATTACAAAAATATTTAAACCATCTTAGTTCCATCTGTGGATAAATTCAGCTTAAAATAGAAAAAAGGAGGAAGTCCTTCCATTTTTGGATGTTTTGGTTCAGTTTAAAGATGATGGCACTTTGAGACATGCACTATATCAGAAGTCAACACTCATGGACTTATATTTACATTCAAATAGCTGCCACCATCCTTACTGAATGATAAGTTTTCTCAGAACTTTGGTTTGGATATTGTGCATAATTGCTGTTGAAAGCAGTCTGTGGGATGAGTTTCTACACTTAAAGCTAGTTTTTGGACCCAGCAGGTATTCTCCACATTAGATATGTAAGGTACTATGAGTAAAGGTGGGCATAAGGAATGCAGACGAAAACAAAGAAAACCTTTAATCCATGGCTTTCCTGCATATGTGGGAAGCCTGTCATCTAAAATAGAATGGATCCTTAGCAAGTACAAAGTAAAAGTGATTTTTTGTTCTACACCAAAGACAGCAGCATTTTTTGGTTCTGTTAAAGATGATTTGATGCTTCAGAAGTCTAGGGTTTAAAAGATCCCCTGTGAGTGTGGCCTTTCATACATCCAACAGGCAACTCGTGCATTCTATGAAAGATGCATGGGACAATGTAGGTACACACAGCTCTTATAGCTCAATAAATTGGCTGTGGAAGAGCACTGCATTGGACACTGGTCACCCTATGCTGTACAAAAATGTCAAAATTCTAGTGTTGACTTAATATTTTTGGGACTTGGTGGTGGAAGAAGAAGTTGAAATCCACTTGGCAAAGACTTTAATTAATAGAGATAGTTGTTTCAACCTAGACAAATCATAGAATTTCGCACTTTCTTTAATAAACTTGCAAAGACATAACCACAGTGCAGCTCACAATGATTCATCAACTTAAAAGTGTTTATTGTCTGCATAGCACAGATTCAATACATGCATATATGTACTTCTTTGCTACCAAACAACATCTCTGATACATGTATATCTGTGATCACATGTGTAGTGACACAGTCCATGGATTTAAAAGGACAGAGTGAATGCTGTAGTGTCTGTTTTTTGGCTCACACTGAAGAGGGCCATATGATATACAGCCAAAATATTAGAAGAAGAAGTAGAATTTATGCAGATGCATGCCTGAAATTTAATGAAGCAGTCATTGTGCCATGAAAACATGAAGCTGCACATGATATATTAGCATTTCCATGCTTATGGGATATGTCTATTAAAATTTCATCCTTACAGATTTTCAGTAGCGAAGTACAGGTGAAGAATGGTGTAAATACATTATAGATCTTGGATGTGAATAAAATAAGCTGGAGATCATACCACAACATGCCGAGAGGATGTCCACATCAGCTTATTGTCATCTTGGACAAAGTCAGGTTGAACATTGGCATGTGGAACATGGCAGCATCATAGTGACAGATCAGAACCAGTGGTGATGAAATGGACTCACAAGGTTGCAGGCAGTGTGTCAACATGAAGCTCGATTAAGATCTTGAGTTGCTACACATTGCTTACTACTGAAACCATATCACAGTCAACAGAACCTTCCAAGGTATAGAACCAGGGTCAATTGGAATGCTCAGTGGTATTTTATAGTCTTCAGCAATGACTCTTGCATCTGTTTGTGTGATCAATGTCATAGACAGCTTAGAGAAAGGATTCTGGTAATGACAACAGGACTGATTTGGTAATTGTTGAAGAGAGGCTGAATGCTCGCCAGATGTGGCAAGAATGATAAAACCTTTTCTTCATACCTTCATGACTGGGCAATGAAAGGCATATTCTAATAGAATAATACAAGGCCCTACACTACAGTTAATAACACAGATACCTTGGGGAATGTCTGGGGTGTGATGGGACATGTATACTTTCATATAAAACCCCAGTCAGCAATCTTCATGATCTGAGACTGCTCGAGTTTTTGCAGAGTAACAAACTCCTCAAGATGAAATTCAGAGGCTGTTTGATTTCATGTCACAATAAACACAAGAATATATCCATGCCCATGAGGGTCACACCTCACATTGATAAAATGAAATTTGAATTATTTAGTACTCATTTTGTGATGAAAATGTCTACAAAGTTTGATAGATATTGGAATGATAAGGTATGGTAAACACACTGAAAATAAATTAGTAGAAATTAACAGGAAACTCAGTGATGCAGTTGATGAGCTTTTTTACATATGGCAGTTTAAGGTAGAAAATTTGTGGTAAGTTGCTATGGGACAAAACTGCTGTGGTCATCAGTCCCTGCAGTTTAAGGCAACCATTGGATGGACAGCAGTAGAAATAAACAGAAAGGTAAAAATGACCTGGAGTGGTTTTGGCAAACTGAATAGTGTATTCAAAATGAAGATTCCATTGTGTCTGAAACACCAAGCTAAATTCAGTGTATATTAACCATTTCAGCAATGAGACAATGACTTTGAGTGCAAAATCCTTGAAAAACTGAGGACTGCTCAGCAAGCAATTGTAATCTTAGCCTCCCACACATCACTATTAAAATTCTCTGTTTCTGCATAAGTTTTGAAAGCTTCAAGAGGCATAAGGTGTACAAAAGAAAAACATTTTTACTTATTTTCAATTTCTCTCATTGTTGTTGTTGTTGGCTGCAGTTCTTGCATCTAGGGGTACATTCTTGCGGCTGAAATTTTGAGTTACTGGGTTCCGGATGACTAAATAACTGATGAAGTACTATCTGTTGCTATGATTTTCTTTTATTTTATCCCGTTCTTCTATATCACACTGACTTCACAATCTCCATTTTCATAAAACTAACAATAACATTGTTGTACACAAAATTTAAAAGAACATGCACTTCCATCAGAGGCAATGAGTCTCTTGAGGACCAAAATCAGTGTATGTTTACAATATTTTGTGACAGTCTATATGGTTTGCCAAATAGTGTACCAAATGATGCCAAGGATAGCATATAGATATCTAGAAGTAACTGATATGTAACATATTACAGAAAACACAAGAAAAATATCTACTATACAAGCCATAATCTATACATATATCAGGATATGGTACTCAGATTTTCAGATCTGTGGAACATACTGACGCAAGACAAATAATACAAGGACAAAACTACAACATCACACCACTAAACTATAGAAATAAACCAGAGTATTTAAGGATATGTTGGCTCATGAAAGAACAAAATAATGGATAATTATAAGGACCCAATTTTACAATGTGGGGACCGACCCATGAATCCAAACCACACTGGGTACAAACCAGCAAAAAATGTTTCGACACAACAAAATTAATAACGTTCATAATCATACCAATAAGTTCAATCATATGCAAAGACAAACAATCCTGTTGGGGTAACATCTGCAACTGAGCATTATACCATAATTTGAAAATACTGCTTCAGTTGTAAAGTTCTTTAATATCACACAACCGGCTTCGGGCTCTTATAAGCCCATATTCAGGTGTCGTAACTTAGTGCTGTGACCCCAGCACTCAGGGGCCACAGAACCAAGTTGACACCTGAAGATGGGTGTATAAGAGACTGAAACCAGTTGTGACACACACACACATACACACATACACACACAAACAGAGCTAAGCATGAGTCTGTCCACAACTCAGGATCCAATCAGATACAATATTGCAATACACAAGATAAATTCAGGTAAACATAATCACAATTAGGTTTGAACGCTGTCAAAATCCAGTAGCTTGAGGACCAAAATCAGTGTGTGAAAGCAGACATGTATACATCTTGTTATATTGTCTATACTAGTAAATGTCTTCCACACTATTTGTTAATTGTCCATACAAACTAACCTATGTACGTAAAGACCTAGAAGATTCATCATAATTGATAAAAAAATACATACTGATTTAAAGTTACATAATGTATCGGAAAGTCAATCCCCCTATTTGATAAAACATGCATTTATGCAGAATGTGTTTAGCAATCCTGGCTAACAATTCACAAATATCAGTCACAACACAGATCCAGTTGACAGATGCCCAAGTACATTACCCAGCACCCATGATCTCTTGGAAGTCAACTGGTCCAGCAGGGTACAGCCATCCAGCAGTGTGAGGAGTGGAGTTGCTCACATCTTTCAGTTTCCTCCCTAGATTTCTCATCACACACTCCAATGGATAGGTAACTTCCTGTGTAGTTATCACATCAAATCCTGAAACATTGTTTTGTGTACTAAATATGCTGTTCAGTACCTTCTTCATATCACATGAGATATGTTCTCCTTGGTAACTTTTCAAAGTCAGTTATATGGGATTTATGTCAGTTGAAATTAAAGTGTTCACATGTGAAACATTAATAAAGAGTGTTAAATGCAATGAAAAGAATGGTCTAATAAGGTAATACACACAGATATGCTCAGATACTATTTCTAATCTTTGCAGTACAAATTATGAACACTGTTCCATTTGAAAATTGCAAAAATATCTAATTTAGTCTCATAGCATTTATGTATCAAATTCTATAGCACAAATCTAATACAGAACATAATTATATAGTGTATCATAGATTTTAACTCAGTCAATAGATAGGACAGAACTTCAAAAATCACATAATCTTACATACTAAATCCCAGACAAACAAAACACAATCATATAGTTTTATGAATCTACACACAGATTTAAACTCAGTCACTGGATAAGACAGAACTTTCGAAATTACATAATCTTACATACTACATTCCTAGCAAACAAAACACAATTAAATAGTCTTAAAAATCTACAGACATAGTGAATATTTTCTTCTAGATTAGGTAAAATCTGAATCATCATCTCTGCTATTAGACACTTCATGTAAGAGATCACTTTGAATTTCATCAAATGCTACATCCACACTATTTTTGTAGGGTTTTATCAACTTTACTGATATCATAGTGTTACTCTGGTTACACAGTTTGTCAGGTATAGATTGAACACACTGAACGGGTTCCATAGCACAACTAACATCACTTATTACAGAAGGAACACAAAATATATTACTGCCAAACTTACACTTCCTGCTTAAATCTTCTTTCACTACATTCCACCAATTTGGATACAAATTTTGACTAACTACAGATAACTTATTCCACAATGCACATTTATCTATGTTATCATCAATATGGTCCCAAATAAACTTCAAAAAGTTTTCACCTTTATTCTCTAGGCTTACAGATAACTCACCTTTACTGTTTGGGTCATTACTCTGCATGACATTAATGAAAAACTGCTTTGACTGGACTGGTATTCCATGACTCTCACTTACATCATCACATCCATCACTTACCTTACCTATAACTGTTAACAACTCTGAAATTTCATTATTCTTAAGCTCCACAAAAACCTGATACTCATCATCATCATGATCATCATGATCATCATCATCATCATCATCATCATCATATTCTCCCAAAATTACTTCATCAGTAACATCATTACCAACATGAGTCTCATCTCCATCAAAGTCACACACCTCATCTACATTCCTTTTTCAAGAAGCTACCAGTCTCAGACTTACCAACATCAGTCATTTCACAGCTCTCATTCACGTCCACATAAAAAATATCACCTAATTCAGATCCAATATAGTCATCACCTGTTTTACATACATGAATAACACTGTTTTCTGATCAAGAGAAGAAATCATTAGTACATGCTACATCAGATTTCTCATTACTCTCACATTCTGGTTTGTGATAACTATCTACATCACTATAATTAAACATAGTACTCCAAAGCATTTGATTAAAACATAAATGAGAAACTTGATGTTCCTTCTGTTCAGCTTCAGATACCTGTGCTACATTATGAATACTGTAATTATTGTCTAAATGTAAGTGTAAATTGGGAGTCCCATACTTGTTGTGTTTCCTCACCCCAAAACTGTGGACCTTCATTGAGGTGGTCTGCTGTTTCCCAAATAGTTACCTCCATGATTGTTTCTCCTATTATATTGCTCATGGTTATCCCCATTATTACTATTCTGCTGATGTTCAAAATTTCTGTCTCTATTACCATTTTGGCCCTGATAGAAATTACCATTATCTCTGTTTCTGTAGTTATTACCATTGTAATCTCTATCATTTTTATTATTATGGTACATGCTTCTTTCTACTGACCTATCCAGCCTGTCAACATATTGTAAAAACTGTTCAAGGCAACTGTCAGGTCCCTGTACTAAATCCCACCACAACTTCTCTGGTAATCTCATTTTTAGTGCATCATTCCCCCTTGTCCAGCTTCTGACCAAGATGAATTAAAAAAATTTTTTTTGAAACTTTGGTATGTTTCTTGCTGGCTTAAATTTAGATTTGCCCAAGACAGAGCTTCACCTTGAAGACAGCATCACTCACACCCGACATAAAACTGTCTCTACAGTGGTGCAGAAAATCCAGTGGATGTTAATTGTTTGATGGGAAACTTCTGATTGGAATGTTGGAACACGCAATACCATTGTTTGAATAAAGATTTTTGTGAATACAATTTTTCTGAACTACTGAAATTTTTTGATCTAAAACATTTACATTAGTTAGCATACTGTCTTCAACAATTAAATTTTTTTGATCTTTACTACTAAAATTCTGCTCCATGTTTTCCTCTACGACCTTCACCTGAACTCTGATGTCATTAACATTCTTCTCCTGTTGTGAAGATTGTGATATTACGTCATTTTCCAAAACAATAAATTTATTTTCTAAGACATCAAATATTTCATTCACAGTCTTTAATAGCTCTGACAACCAATTTTTCAGTTCTGAAAACTGATTACTAAGTTGGTCTATGTAGCATTGTGCCCTGGTCATTTTACTATTGTTTTCAGATCATATTTCCATTAACTGATCATTGACTGCACTAAATTTGATATTGTTATCTGTTTTCATTTCTGTTAACTGATCATTAACTACAAAATCAACTGCATAATGTCAGTTTTAACTGTTTCTTTGCTGACTACACTTTCAGATGGTTCAAACATATCCAGGCTACGTCCTACAGTTTTTACTTCATCACCACTATCCTCATCTCTATTCATTTTCCTTGCAATCACATGAGTCCACTGAAAAAATTAAGTTTAGAAATACACTCCTGGAAATTGAAATAAGAACACCGTGAATTCATTGTCCCAGGAAGGGGAAACTTTATTGACACATTCCTGGGGTCAGATACATCACATGATCACACTGACAGAACCACAGGCACATAGACACAGGCAACAGAGCATGCACAATGTCGGCACTAGTACAGTGTATATCCACCTTTCGCAGCAATGCAGGCTGCTATTCTCCCATGGAGACGATCGTAGAGATGTTGGATGTAGTCCTGTGGAACGGCTTGCCATGCCATTTCCACCTGGCGCCTCAGTTGGACCAGCGTTCGTGCTGGACGTGCAGACCGCGTGAGACGACGCTTCATCCAGTCCCAAACATGCTCAATGGGGGACAGATCCGGAGATCTTGCTGGCCAGGGTAGTTGACTTACACCTTCTAGAGCACGTTGGGTGGCACGGGATACATGCGGACGTGCATTGTCCTGTTGGAACAGCAAGTTCCCTTGCCGGTCTAGGAATGGTAGAACGATGGCTTCGATGACGGTTTGGATGTACCGTGCACTATTCAGTGTCCCCTCGACGATCACCAGTGGTGTACGGCCAGTGTAGGAGATCGCTCCCCACACCATGATGCCGGGTGTTGGCCCTGTGTGCCTCGGTCGTATGCAGTCCTGATTGTGGCGCTCACCTGCACGGCGCCAAACACGCATACGACCATCATTGGCACCAAGGCAGAAGCGACTCTCATCGCTGAAGACGACACGTCTCCATTCGTCCATCCATTCACGCCTGTCGCGACACCACTGTAGGCGGGCTGCACGATGTTGGGGCGTGAGCGGAAGACGGCCTAACGGTGTGCGGGACCGTAGCCCAGCTTCATGGAGACGGTTGCGAATGGTCCTCGCCGATACCCCAGGAGCAACAGTGTCCCTAATTTGCTGGGAAGTGGCGATGCGGTCCCCTATGGCACTGCGTAGGATCCTACGGTCTTGGCGTGCATCCGTGCGTCGCTGCGGTCCGGTCCCAGGTCGACGGGCACGTGCACCTTCCGCCGACCACTGGCGACAACATCGATGTACTGTGGAGACCTCACGCCCCACGTGTTGAGCAATTCGGCGGTACGTCCACCCGGCCTCCCGCATGCCCACTATACGCCCTCGCTCAAAGTCCGTCAACTGCACATACGGTTCACGTCCACGCTGTCGCGGCATGCTACCAGTGTTAAAGACTGCGATGGAGCTCCGTATGCCACGGCAAACTGGCTGACACTGACGGCGGCGGTGCACAAATGCTGCGCAGCTAGCGCCATTCGACGGCCAACACCGCGGTTCCTGGTGTGTCCGCTGTGCCGTGCGTGTGATCATTGCTTGTACAGCCCTCTCGCAGTGTCCGGAGCAAGTATGGTGGGTCTGACACACCGGTGTCAATGTGTTCTTTTTTCCATTTCCAGGGGTGTAGTTTGTACTTTTCTTTTCTAATGTCCTACGTCATAGTTGTAAAGTCCACTTTCAATTCATCCGGTCTGTCATTGTTGATATTATCTTATCACTGTTGATACAACTTTGGTGGGCAGCTCTCAGGTATTCTTTCATCAAGTGATTGCAGTTCATTTAGTTAAAAACTGCAAATACACAAATAATTGTCCTTCCTTCTTCTGCAGCAGACAAAACTTCATTATCAATCAACAGATCACAGCTGATGCGCCCACTTGTAATCTTACCTTCCCACAGCTTCAAGAGGCGTAAAATATACAGAAGAAGAACTTTTTTACTTATATTGATTATCTCTTTGTTGTTGTTGTTGTTGTTGTTGGCTGCAGTTCTTGTATCTAGGGGTACATTCTTGCAGCTGAAATTTTAAGTTACTGGTTTCCAGATGACTAAATAACTGATGAAGTACTATCTGTTGCTATGATTTTCTTTTATTTTATCCCATTCTTCTATATCACACTGACTTCACAATCTCCATTTTCATAAAACCATCAATTACATTCTTGTGTACAAAATTAAAAAAACATGCGCTTCCATCAGAGGCATGCCCACTACTACTACATTCTGTGGAACTCACAATATTCCAAAAAGTTTACAAAACAAAAAGAGTTTACAAACTTTCTTGACAAAAGAAGAATCTTTACTAATTTATATCATTATTTTTAATGAGTCCAGAAATAAATTTAATGATTTGCATTAGATTGCATAAATAACACTAGCAATTTTAAGTATGCCAGGTATTTCGTAATTTCAAATATTTCTAAAAGAAGAATAATTTTAACTGTAGAAATTAATTTCTTCTTATACATTTTAGTATGAAATATAATACATCATATATAAAATCATATGAAATTCTTTTAGTGAAACAGCTAAAATAATGTTCTCCTATACAAGAATCAATTTATAAATGGTATCAGTTATTTCTATAAAAGAAAAAAAGGCAATGCTAGAAAAGGGTGTTCCATTACAGTATGAAAGCTGTAGTTTATTAGGTGAGAAAAGAAAGCAAACAAATTGCTGAGGGAACAAAATTTTTGTGAATTTACTAAATAAAATGCTTATTCAGCTATTTGTATAGACAATATCATAACAAATTACATATTTGACAGTGAAAACAAGTTCTGTTTAGACTTAGGAACTTATGACCATTCTGCACTGTTTATTCCACTGCCAGAAATAACTAAACCAAATTTTAAGAAAGGTTTTATGAAAAGAAACTGTTCTAAAAATCGTCTGAATCTGTTCCAAGAAAAGATAGAGGCAGTAAAATGGCCCATGGATAATAGTGTGTCAGGTACTGAGAACTATGATAAATTTCTTAAAAGTTTTTAGAGGTGTTCAATGAAGCATTCCCACCAATGATCTGGCATGAAAAAGCCAAAGGTAAACTAAACTGGATTACTCGAGGCTTAACCCTTGAACAGTTGTGCCAATTTTTGTAGTATGAGATAGCGTGCAGTGTACTTTGTGCATATGTAAAGAATAGCTATCTTTATGCTATCAAGGTAAACATGTGTGAGAAAAATCACAGTTTACTCTTTGTTTAATTAAACTACAATAAAATAACTTACTTTATTTTAGCTAAATCATTGTTTAATTAAATAATAATAAAATAAGCTTCCATTGCATCACTCTGTTGTCACATACAAATGTTAACCCATAGTTATGACCCACTCAGAGCATTAAACATCATAGTTGCATCAGATCCCTGCCAAATGCTTATTCAATTACTAATTATTTGATAGATTACTGCATCATTGTGGGATTGTGCTGCTAGCTCAGAAGCTTGGTCATATTCTTGCACAGATCACAAATATTTTCTCACCCGGCTCGCTGTTTGTTTTATATTATTGCTGTTCACTTGGATGTATGGAAACACAACTTACCACTGTTTTAGCTGAAGCAGTGTTGAAGGAATAGGTATGAGCTCACAATTTTGAAACAAAAGTGGAATGGTACAAGGCAATATTACTTGTGGTTGGTGCAGTTTATACTTAAGTGTGCCAACTCAAGTGTTAAAAATATCTATTGCAAGAAAATGAGAGCTGCATAAAGAGCTGAGATACAATGACTTATACTGCTGCTACATTTACTGCTTTGTGATTTATTTTGTGTTGAAATATGTATTTATTTCTCAGAATTAACATTCCAGTTTGTAATTCAAAATATTTTACATTAAGAAAAATTCTGAAATGGTATTTTTATGATGCTGCTGGAGAACTATCTGTACACATTTTGTTCTTTAATATTGCTTACAGTATTTAGAAGTTATTAATTTTTTAAGCCAATAGCTATTTCAAAGTCTTACATCTACGATATCTTAAGTACCATTCTGTCTACCAAGTAGGCATTTAGATGCATTTTATTGTCTTTTCTCCCTCTTTCATTTGATGTTCTCACCTAATTTGTAACTAACATAGTTCTTATTTTATCTATTTTGTGGCTGTGGAATGAATTTTTGGTTACTTACTCTGCACCATGCCAACATCTCAGACCAACAGTATCCTGCAACGGTCAAGTGCATGGGTTTTATTGTACCTGGCAGTAACACTATAGTGTACCTAATGCTGTGGTGTTAGCTGGGTTGCATTGTGGCCTCTAATTCCACCAACTGCAGGGTTTGAAAATGTCATCTGCTGTTAGTGGAAAGCTCTAGTCGCCATTCCTCATGAGTGATGCTCGCCAGTGAATGAACTCTTATATCACATCCTGTCACCTGTACAACCAGTGCTCATGTAGCCACATCTGTCTGTAGTATCCCAGTAACCCCCACTTGCTACTCCATAAATGCAGTAATTGGAGTCACTAGTAATACCAAAGGCACTTAAAATTCCAGCCATAAAAAAACATTATTTTTAGAAGCACACAAAAGATTTTAAAATTGTTAAACAGTAGCCCTATGTGGCGGTACATTTTGTAATCTAATAACTATACTAAATATATTCACATATAGCACTGTGTGTTACAATGAGAAACCCTAAATTGAGAGCATATTTGCAAATAAACATTCACCAATAAAGCATAAACATGATAAATTAGTACATCTAAACTATTTTCTGTTATTTGTGTGTATATGTACCATGTGTCTGGCAAACATAATTAATCAAAAGAAGCACAAATCTCAGTGGTCACAGTACCATAAATAAATAAATTTTAGTTCTATAACTCTCACAGTTCATTTTCCTACTTTCAGATTATTAGTTTGTTTTGCTTTCTGTCCTTGATTTAATTTTGTTGCATATATAATTATTTTTCATTACACAGATACACTTTTGTCACTACAACTTACATTGCCTTCTCTGGCAACTCCCATACTCATTGCTTTAGCAGTCTCAGTTAACCTTCTTTTCAATATTGATGTATTTGTCAGCGCATCAACTGACATATCCAGATGTACTGACCTCCATCATTCTCCATGACAGCATTCCCTCATACAGTATCCTCTTCTATCCCTTTCCTCACATTATAGCTGAGTGTGCCATTACAAATCTTAGAACAGATCTGGTTTTGCCATTGCGAACCACAATCCTCTCACTCATTTCAACCAGAGCCTGCTTCATCTCTGCATACTTAGCACCACACGTCTGTTTACTTGAATCTATTCTCCCTATAATTCAACTTTAACTGTTTCAACCCCTTACAACAGCATCTGATCTACCTCAACAAACTTTCCATTAAAATCCTCCAATTTACCATCTGTACTCCCAATTGTACTGTCTAAATGATTTTAAAGTCGTCTTTAAACTCTCCATTTTGTTATCTGTTTGCCCATTTTTGTCATCTAATCATTTTTAAATCAGCAAAATTTCTTATCATAATATTTAGTTGGCTCAAAATTCAACTTAACATAGAATGTAGAGCTGCTTCATCCTACCTTTTCTTAAAATCATTTTTAATATTTCCTATAATAACATTTAATTGACTTAACATTGAACCAAACATAGAGCTAACTGAAATTTCACCTACATCATCCTGCCTCTGTGGACTCATGGGCTTGCCTGTTCCCACTAGCAACCAACTTGAAATCACTAACTGATTCCTTAATTTCATACTCCATGGCTGGTTAGCAAGAAAAATAACAATCATATGTTGCTGTTTTATTTAACTTATTCAGTGACCTGCAACTCAGCTCCATTGTCACAACAGCTACCTGAGTCAGTTCGTAAAACAGCCAAATCCCAGAGGCATAAGCCCATATCTGTGATGTACTTATTTCCATTTAATTCACATAAATCTTCTGGAAAATGAATTAGCTTAAGTGTGTGACTGATTTGATGTTTTTTGGCTACATTGTGTTTAGGGGATGGTCACACACGTGTCACATTATATAATAAATAGTTTTATCAACTTCTAAATAACTGTTAATCTCAGGCAGGATTGTGACCAGTGGAGAAAAATAAAAAAAATGTTCTGAACACCAGCTACTTATTGTTTAGAAATAAAAATGTTTATTAAACCTTTAATATCATAAAAGAAACACAATGACCGATGTAGTCCCTCACAATAACAAAATTGCCAAGTGTGGTACACCACATTACTGTTCGATATTACAGTTCTTGAAGTTAATTGTTCAAAAATTCACAGTCCAAACTTGATTCTATTTAAATTTAATCTCAATGACGCTAACTGTCATAAAGTACAGTTGCTTCTGCTTAAAAGTTTAAGTTCACCAGGCTAGCTACCAAAATATTTGCACTTTCATCCAGGGAGCTGCTCATAGTTAAGAGTCCATGACTAATTACAAAAACTTTTCTAAGTTTTCAGAAGCTCTTGGAAAATTTTACAAGTCCACAAAACATTTCAATCATTTAAAGTCTTGACCAACATGCCTCTCATTCAACTTTACATCTGCCCTTGGCCAAATGTCAAAGAGAGCTGTTGTGAGCAATATGGCTGCCAACCTTAAACAGGCACAATCTGTTGTTGCAAAATTTACAAATTTACATTTTACTTATTGCTACTACAATGTTACATATCAGTTAAGATAAGAATTTCACCAGCTTTCTGTGGCATCCTAGGATTTCAGTTGGGTCCTTAGTTTTCTTGTTATTTGCATTTCAGTCATTGGAGTAGTTAATCTATCCATATTTACTATTAATTATTATTAAAAATAATTAAATTTACATGACTATAGATAGCTACTTTAGTCTACTATCTGATAATGCTGCCACATTTACTGATTTGTGGTTTATTTTGCATTGAAATGCATCTTTACTTCCTGGATTAAACAATCAGGCTCATAATTTAAAATAGATTACATTGATAAAAATTCTGAAACTGTATTTTGAAAGTGCTGTTCAGGTACTGTCTGTAAACATATGGTTCTTTATAATTGCTTATAGCATCTAGAAGTTGTTTCTTTCTTAAGTCAATAGGTATTTCCAAATCTTACATCTACAGTAAAGTACTGTTCTGCATACCAAGTTGTCATTTAGACACACTTTCTTATCTCACTTCTCTCTTTTGTTTGATGTTCTTGCCTATCTTGTAACATAATAGTTCTGGTTTTATCTATTTTGTGGCTGCAAAATGAATTTTTGCCTGCTGACTCTGCACCATGGCAGCTTCATACACCATCAGTGTACTGCAATGGCAAAGCTCACATGTTTTACCCACCTTGCGGTAACAATCCAGGCTACCTGCCACCCTCTTGGTTTCTAGGTTTCTTTGTGGCCTCTCATTTTACCAATTGTAGAGTATGAAAATGTCTACTACCAGCAGAAACCTCGAGTCACTACTTTCCCAAAAGCGATGCTCGCCTGTGTCAGAACTCGTGCACCTCATCCTGTCACTTGTCAAACAGCACCTGTCTAAACTTGCATTCTGTAATGTCTCAGTTGGTTGATAGATTTCCTGAGATAATAAAAGATGAAGACGACAATGAGGACCTACAGTAGCTACATAGATTAAATTAGAATATTCAGAGAGCAACATTAATCTATATTGCTGAGGACTACCAAACATGTAAAAGTATGGAGGAGCACTTTATGGGCAATGATGTTCGATGCCTTATGATGATGATGATGATGATGATGATGATGATGACAATGTACATGTTACAACATTTCATGGTGTCTTCATAGAAAATTTAATGCATCACCACATGACTGATCAAATTACTCATTGATAACTGAGTTGTCTTACATTTGAATTTAGAGTCTTACAGTACATGTCAGTCAAGAAGCCAGTGGGGGTACCAAATCATACTGATGTTGATGGTGGACATTAGTTCTGAATGGAATGAATGTTTAATCATTTAATAGCTGTAATATGGTGAACAACTCCATAAATTTTGGTAAATAGTGGATGAGTGCATAATGTTGTATCACTTTCCATTTTAGTTAATGTACAGTATGGTGTGCATACTGTGGTTTACAGGGATGCAGTGATGGCAATAGTTACTGCCTTCACGTTAGTGATGAGTGAGGGAGGGGTGGGATGTGGCATGTGTTATTTATGAATGATGCAAATTCACCTCTAGCTGTCTTACCATTGTGGTCATTTTTCATTCGAATTGGCTTCTAGCACAGGAGCATCAGAAGTTTTCATTTGAGTTTTCTGTAGATATAGTTTTTTGTCTGTGTTAAGAGTTTAAGTTCTTTGATTTGAGTTATAAATCTATTTATATTCCACTGAATTGTGGGAGTCATAATTCAGTGAAGATTTTTTTCCCCATTTTTCTGTGTCATTGTGATATAGCAGATGACGGGAAAACAGTTGCAGGCTTTTTGTCCCTCCATGGGACATTGATGTCTACCCCATTACCGTCAGCATCATTTGGTGACAGTTCTTCATGAACTGATGATTGTACTCCAGTTTTCTTTGGCTTTAGTCATCTTTTGCCTTTTGTAAGGAGCGAGATGGTTTTTTTTCAGTGCAAGTAATGTAGCTTCCTAGGAAAATAGAACATTAGATTGAAAATGATTGCAAGGTATTGGTTTTATACAAACATAATTGCATAATGGATAATAACTACAATGGGAAATTACTTGAGTCATGTAGGGATAAGTAACATATTATACATGTTGATAACCACTGTATAATTCCTTCACCAGTATCACTTCGGGATCTTCATTTTTGATCTTTAGTGGTATAAATTAATGTTTTATATGTATAATCAGTAGACGGTAATTTATTTTTGTAATTTTATTATGCCATTGATAATACTTGACATTCATGCACTCACTATAAGCAAGTACTTAAAAATGGCAGTAATTTCATCATTCTGCATGCCTGACAGACTGTTGTCAGTTCCTTAGAAACTGAAATTCATTGTGATTTTCTTTTACTAATAAGATCCACGCCTGAAACTTCATAAAAGACATTTGAGTTTTTGCCGCCTTTTTTAAGTGTTCATGATTTTATTTGGTCATGTATTTACTGGTAACTTATGGGGTGAAAATGATGAAATGTGCATGTAAATTCTCAGTGAACAGTCCACTGGATTGTACAAGCTAGCCAGAAACAGATGCAAGGTAAAATATAATTGAAAATGTTCACAAAAATTTAGCCACTGAGGATGCTATAGAAATGAAAAATATACAAAACATCAATGACAGACACTTAAATGTTTTTATTTATGCATAGAGCTGGAGAATAAAAATCATAAATGATTTCAGTAATTACTTTTATCTTGTAGTTTTCAAAGTTATTTTTCATATTGTTATCATCATTTGTCAGCTCCATTTCCGGATGTCCCACACACTCTGTCCTGTATTCCAAACATGATTTAATTTAATGATGAATGTTTTTGTTTCTTTGTAGGTGAGCCATTACGTACCCATGACCATACAGCTACTGAAAAAAAAGTCCATACTGTATCAACAGAGGAAGAAACAGGTATCAGTAAAAAATCTGAAACATTTGTATCATATGATAGTGATTCTGATGATTCTGCCACAACATGTAAGAGGGCTAGATTTGATGTGAATTTGGCAAATGAGCTTGAATGTTCAAGTGAAACTGTTAAGGAATCCAGTGCCACAAATTATGTGAAATACAGTGGAATGACAGTCTCAGAGGGTGAAGAACGACCTAAAAATAAAGTAACTCCTAAAGGCGTAGAAATGATATATGATTTGAGTGATGTAGACAGTGAAATAATGTTTCATACAGAATCACCATCAGCATCTACTATGAGCACATCTTCAACAGAAAATACACTGGAAGCTCAAATTACTGAGACAAATGAGGAAATTGTAAAAAGAATTGAACAGGTTCTGGTATCAAAGGGACTGATCCCAGATGGTGCAGTTAACTGGCAATCTGTTGCAGAACAAATTACGGATGAAGAAATTGGTGGCTTAACTGCAAAAGAATTAGAAGATTTTTTTCTTGACAAAATTTGTAAAATTTTTCAAATCTCTAGTTATCCTAAAGACTTAGCCATTGCTCATTTCAAAGACATAAAGCTTACTAAGATGATGGATAATATTAAAAGTGAAACTTCAGATACTCAGAATCGAGTAAATAGAGTGCAGAAATTCATAGATGATCACAATCTTCCATTAAGAGTCAGAGAGGCCAGCAAGTCAGAACAGCAAATACCATCTACAGCTGGAATGTCAAGTGGGCAGGAGACTAGGAAAGAGGGAGCCCATTATAAGACATCAACTACACTTGTTCATGAGATTAAGAGAAATACATTGCCAGTAAGAGAAACAAAGTCAGGTATGGTTCCCACACAAGGTGCTCTGTACTCATTCCATGCATCATTGGAAGCTAATTCTAAGGAAAGTGCTAACAGTCTTCTTGGTAAGAGTGGGGAGAATACTCCAGTACTGCCTAAACCAATGAGCAATGCAAAGGCATTGGTGTCTCAGAAGCAGCAAAATCAATTAGCCAGGGAAAAAATTAATACATTGCCAGTAAGAGAAACAAAGTCAGGGATAATTCCCACAAAAAGAGCCCTGTGCTCATTACATGCATCGTTGGTAGCTAATATGAAGGAAAGTGCAAACAATGTTCGTGGTAAATGTGATGAGAATACTCCAGTACTGCCTAAACCAGTGAGCAGTGACAAAGCATTGATGTCTCAGAAGCAGCAAAATCAATTGGCTGGGAAAATATTTAATACTGCCTCTCAAACTGGGCAAAGAACAAAGATGTTCCCTGTTCATCAAGCACCAAAGTCAAACCCTTGCAAAAATAATACAAATACATGCATTGAAGTAATTGATCTTACAATAGATGATGATGATGATGATGAACAGTTTACAAAATCTGCTACAAGTACTAGCGCAGTAGCAGAAACTATGGCTACAACAAGTAAAGCAACTGGTTCAACTTTGGCTCCTAATACCTCAGTTGGCAAAATTAAAGCATCAGGAAGTACTGCTAAACCAGCAACTGCTAATCCAATTATGGATACTACCTCAGTTACAAAATATATAGCTTCAACAAGAAAAGTATCAGGTACCAGGACAACTTTGGCTCCTAGTACTTCAGTTGAAAAACAAAAAATAAAAATGAACCTACCAGGAACTACTACAAAGCCAGCACATTCTAACCTAGTTACAGGTACCAGCTCAGCTACAAAAAATATACCTTCAACAAGTAAAGCAATGGGTTCTAGGGCAACTTTGTCTACTAATACTTCAGGTGGAATGCGTGGTAAAAGGATTCAAGGATCAAGAAGTACTGTTAAGCCAGCACCTGCTACCACAGTCCAAATTAATGCAGAATCAGGTGGATCCTCAGCAGGTACTTCTTCAAATGTGGCACCTAATAGTGAAACTGTAAAACCAGAACATCAACTTGGTGTATCTGCAATAATTATACTGTCTGCAAATGGAAAAAAGACAAACATTTTTCTTGTTCCACAGTCAGCTGGTTCTATACCATTATTGACTCTTGGTACACAAAACAACGTAGTTATGACAGTGGAAGACATAAATCCACAGCAAAACCAAGAAGAACATAACAATTAATCATCAGAGACTGACACAGATCAGTCTCATTAGATGGAACAAAAAATGAAATTTGTTGTTACATCACACATGAATTAATATCAAAACTATTGAAAATGTGTTGTTGATGAGTGAGAGAACTGTATTTTTATTGTCAGATTCTGTGTGTTAAGATAACACAGCTAATAGTGAATGTGCTCACTGTAAAATAAATTTTATACAAAAATATAATTCGTGCTGTCAAGTATAACTTTCGTAAAATATTTTGTGAATGTAAATAAAGACTGAACATCTTATGTGTTTTCTGGAAAGTAAAAATTTTAAACTTGTCACCATAATTTTCAACAATGTATTCATGAATATATTTGGTAACTAGTGATGAATGATAACATATAAAACAGACATTTGTTCTGTGTTTAATCATCTTATTGTTAATGCAGTGGCAGAATATCTATCATAAACTAAGTGGGGAGGCACAGTAGTGACAAAGTGGAAACATGCAGTGTATGTGATGGCTTGAAACACTGATCCAGCTATCCTCATTGAGAGTTATCATGTTTTCTCTAAATCTCTGGAGATTATTTCTGGGATGGTTCCTTCAAGAAATATCTAATAATAACTGAACAATATGCACAAATCTCAGTAAACAATATGATATGGAGAGTATTTGTTGTTATAGTGGTTCAAAACTAGGCACAGAAACCAGTGTGAAAATGATATATTGTAGCCTGAGATCATGTAACATCAGCCTCATAATGTGGTAACAGAAATAAATTTGAACAAGCTGTGAAAAATTTGTTATGTATTACATCAAAATGGTACAGTGCTTTGGTGTGTTGATGCTAATTCAAATCAGAGAATATGGCTATGATGTAAGTGCAGTGAGGAAGAATTAAGCCTAAAGATTGACACAAATGAACTTACTTCATAGTTGCTTGGTGAGATTTCAAGCTCAAAATACATATTGTAATGAAAAAAAACTATTTCTTAAATGTAGAAATTAATGAATAAAAAGAAACGTGATCAATTTGCAAGAGGAAACACACAGATCCTCCACGTTTCTATAAATAAATGTTGAGAAGACAGAGAAAAAAGGAAGTTTTAAAATTGTAAAAGTTTTTTGTTACACTATATATGGACTAATATCAAAACTATTGAAAATGTTTTGTTGATGAGTGTACAGGAATGTATTTTTATTGTCAGATTTGTGTGTTAAGGTAAGTCATGTACAAGTGAATGTGCTCACTGTAAAATAAATTTTGTATGAAAACATAATTTATACTGTCAAGCATAACTTTCATAAAATGTGTTGTGAATGTAAATAAAGATTGAAAAATTATGTGTTTGCTGGAAAGTAAAATTTTAAACATGCCACCATAATTTTCAAAAATTTAATGAAAACTAGTGATGAATGATAACATAGGAAACAGACATCTGTTATGTGTTTAATCATCTTATTGTTAGTGGCAGAATATCTATCACAAAGTGAGTGGGGAGGCACAGTAGTGACAAACTGGAAACATGCAGGGAGGCAATGGCTTGAAACACTGATCCAGCTATCCTCATTGAGAGTTATCATGTTTTCCCTAAATCTCTGGAAATTATTTCTGGGATGGTTCCCTCAAGAAATATCTAATAATAACTGCACAATATGCACAAATCTTAGTAACCAATGTGATATGAACAGTACTTCTTGTTATTGTGATAGAAAAGTAGACACAGGAAACAATGTGAATACAGTGGATTACAACTATGAGTTCATGTGACATCAGCCTCATAATGTGGCAGCAATAACAAATTTGAAGAAGCTGTGAAATGTTTGTTACGTATTAAATGCAAATAGGTACTGTGCTGTTGGTCTGTTGATTCTATTTCAAATAAGAGAATATGGCTGTGATGTAAGTTCAGTTAGGAAGAATTAAGCCTAAAGATTGACACAAATGAACTTACTTCATAGTTGCTTGGTGAGATTTCCAGCTCAAAATACATATTGTAATAAAAAAACCTATTTCTTAAATGTAGAAATTAAGGAATCAAAAGAAACGCGATCAATTTGCAAGAGGAAACACACAGATCCCCACGTTTCTATAAATAAATGTGGAGAAGACAGAGAAAAAAGAAAGTTTTAAAATTGTAAAAGTTTTTTGTTACACTATATATGGACTAATATCAAAACTATTGAAAATGTTTTGTTGATGAGTGTACAGGAATGTATTTTTATTGTCAGATTTGTGTGTTAAGGTAAGTCATGTACAAGTGAATGTGCTCACTGTAAAATAAATTTTGTATGAAAACATAATTTATACTGTCAAGCATAACTTTCATAAAATGTGTTGTGAATGTAAATAAAGATTGAAAAATTATGTGTTTGCTGGAAAGTAAAATTTTAAACATGCCACCATAATTTTCAAAAATTTAATGAAAACTAGTGATGAATGATAACATAGGAAACAGACATCTGTTCTGTGTTTAATCATCTTATTGTTAGTGGCAGAATATCTATCACAAAGTGAGTGGGGAGGCACAGTAGTGACAAACTGGAAACATGCAGGGAGGCAATGGCTTGAAACACTGATCCAGCTATCCTCATTGAGAGTTATCATGTTTTCCCTGAATCTCTGGAGATTATTTCTGGGATGGTTCCTTCAAGAAATATCTAATAATAACTGTACAATATGCACAAATCTCAGTAAACAATATGATATGGAGAGTATTTGTTGTTATAGTGGTTCAAAACTAGGCACAAAGACAAGTGTGAAAATGATATATTATAGCCTGAGATCATGTGACATCAGCCTCATAATGTGGTAGCAGAAATAAATTTGAACCAAGCTGTGAAAAATTTGTTATGTATTACATCAAAATGGTACAGTGCTTTGGTGTGTTGATGCTAATTCAAATCAGAGAATATGGCTATGATGTAAGTGCAGTGAGGAAGAATTAAGCCTAAAGATTGACACAAATGAACTTACTTCATAGTTGCTTGGTGAGATTTCAAGCTCAAAATACATATTGTAATGAAAAAAAACTATTTCTTAAATGTAGAAATTAATGAATAAAAAGAAACGTGATCAATTTGCAAGAGGAAACACACAGATCCTCCACGTTTCTAAAAGGAATGTATTTTTATTGTCAGATTTGTGTGTTAAGGTAAGTCATGTACAAGAGAATGTGCTCACTGTAAAATAAATTTTGTATGAAAACATAATTTATACTGTCAAGCATAACTTCCATAAAATGTGTTGTGAATGTAAATAAAGATTGAAAAATTATGTGTTTGCTGGAAAGTAAAATTTTAAACATGCCACCATAATTTTCAAAAATTTAATGAAAACTAGTGATGAATGATAACATAGGAAACAGACATTTGTTCTGTGTTTAATCATCTTATTGTTAATGCAGTGGCAGAATATCTATCACAAAGTGAGTGGGGAGGCACAGTAGTGACAAACTGGAAACATGCAGGGTAGGCAATGGCTTGAAACACTGATCCAGCTATCCTCATTGAGAGTTATCATGTTTTCCCTAAATCTCTGGAGATTATTTCTGGGATGGTTGCTTCAAGAAATATCTAATAATAACTGCACAATATGCACAAATCTTAGTAACCAATGTGATATGAACAGTACTTCTTGTTATAGTGATAGAAAAGTAGACACAGGAAACAATGTGAATACAGTGGATTACAACTATGAGTTCATGTGACATCAGCCTCATAATGTGGCAGCAATAACAAATTTGAAGAAGCTGTGAAATGTTTGTTACGTATTAAATGCAAATAGGTACCGTGCTGTTGGTCTGTTGATGCTAATTCAAATAAGAGAATATGGCTATGATGTAAGTTCAGTGAGGAAGAATTAAGCCTAAAGATTGACACAAATGAACTTACTTCTTAGTTGCTTGGTGAGATTTCAAGTTCAAAATACATATTGTAATATAAAAAAACTGATTTTTCATTGTAGAAATTAATCGATTAAAAGGAGCTATGATGAATTTCCAAGAGGTAACAGACAGATTCTCGACGTTTCCATAAGTAAATGGTGAGCTGACAGAGAAAAAAGTCAGTACTGAAATGTTGACTATGAGTATAATCTAAAAACAAAATACACAGAAAATTTAGATAAAGATGCAAAATGGGTGTCAAGTAAAAGTAATAAAGTATTTGTACTTTCTAATGGGCATGGAAAGCAAATCTCGTATAAAAGGAGTAATATCTACAGTTGTATGATTTTTCTGCAATTTGCACTTCACTGTCTGGTAGAGGGTACATACAACAACTTTCAGACTATGAGGGTGTTTTGATAAGTCTTGTAAAAAAAGCAATAAATATGTTTGTTTCATAAAGAACTCACCTTAATTCTTGTCACAGTCTCCTTGAGGGATATACATTTGGTCCAGCAATCATCCAGCTTTTGCATCCCATTGGAAACATGGGTTCTGTCAAACTGTGGAAAATACTCATTAACTGCAACTATCACTTCCAAATTTGATGAAAATTTCTTCTCAACAAACCGAAGTTTCAAGTTAGGGAACAGGAAGAAGTCACTTGAGACTAAGTCTTGTGAATAGCATGGTTGAGGAACCAAGTTAAAGCACAATTTATGCAATTTTGGTATTTTTATCACGACTGTGTGGGATAATGTATTATCCCTGTGGAGACCATATTTTTGTGTGCCAACTTTGGTCTTCTTTCAGCCAATTCAAGTTACAAATGATCTGACAATGTAGCATAATAGAGTCCAGCTATGGTTCTGCTGTTTTTTTTTTCCAAGTAATCTATGAGTATTATTCTTTGGGAATCCCAAAAAACAGTAACCATGATGTTACCAGCTGACAAAATGGTCTTTGTCTTCTTTGGTGCACTTTTACCAGCCTTTATCCATTGTTTAGACTGTTGTTTTGACTGTGGTGTGTAATGATGGATCCAGGTTTCATCAACAGTCGCAAATTGGCACAAAAAGTATTGCAGATTATGATTAAAGATCACCTTACATTGCGTTGAATTGTTGTGTAGTGTGCACATTTGGTTGACTGTGATACCCACCTTGCATACAGCTTCTTCATAGCCGATTCTCCTTACAGTATATTATGCACTCACTCAGTTTAGATGCCTACAGTTCCAGCCACCCAAAGGACTTTTATTTGGCAGTCTTGCATTACCATATCCTGGATTTTGTCAATGATTTCCTTTGTGGTGACCCCAGTTGGATGCCTGTAACATGCTTCATCTCTGGTGCTTGTCTGACTAAGTTAAAATTAATTTATCCAAACATAAATAATCTTCAATGATGGTGCAGAGTCTCTGTGAACTTCATCTAATTATGTTTTGATTTGTGTAGCAATCCAACTCTTCAAATTAAAATGTTTAACAATGGCTCGAAACTCAGTTTTTCCCATTCTCAGTCACATTCAGCATCTTGACCAATTCAGAAGGCTGGCAGTGGTGAACTGTATGCCCTACATTGCTGAAATTATTTATAAGATTCTTGGAATAATCAAGATTACCAGCCATTAAGGCACAAAACAAATGTTCTGTTTTTTCATTGAAATTTACCAGACTTAAAAACCACCAAAATAATAATACAGTATTCATGTTTTGTAATAGGTTTGGGTAAAAAATCTCATATAAAAGGAATAATATCTACATCTGCATGATTTGATTTTTCTGCAATCCAGAGTCAGGTGTGTGGTAGATTGTGGACTGTTTCACTCTTAAATTACATGTGAGACTAATGAGCACCTAAATCTTTCTGTGTAAGTTCTGATTTATTTTATTTTATTGCAGTTGCCACTTCTTAGGAATTTCAATAAATGTGTAAGAACACTACAGGAAAAAGGAAGGAAAATAGTTATGATGTACATATACAGACAGTTACCCATGGCAGAGGAGTTGCTGAAACTTTATGTACCATAATGGACAGCCTGTTAAGTTAATGAGGTTTGCAAAACCAGAGGTCTTTATCTGTGAAATCACAAAGAACACTCCTAGCAATAAACAAGATATTCAGTGCATTCTGCAAGCAGCAAAATCAAATGCCATCTGCCAAAATAAACTCAAAAAAGCCACTTGCATTTATGTGAAATATTGTTTGGTCTAAAACTTACTGGCAGATTAAAATTGTATGCCATACTGGGACCCTAATGCAGAACCTTGCCTCTTGCAGACAATGATCTGTCAACTGAGCTATCCAAGTATGGCTCAATCTCACAGCTTTGCTTCCACTTCCACTAGTACCTCTTTTCTATTTTACAAAATTTACAGTAGTTCTCCTGTACCCCTTGAAGAATACAACTTCTAGAAGAAATGATATATCTCAAAACTGACTTAGCCACATCCTAGGGGTTGTTTCCATAATGAATTTTCACTGTTCAATGGAGTGTAAACTTATTTAAAACATCCTGGCAGATGAAAACTCTTTGCTGTACCAGGGTTATAAAAAAAGCTATATATCTGTGCACCTGTTCCACTGAGGCTTCACAAAGAAGACGCTGTGTCTCATCGTCAGCAACACTGGTGCTCCCACCCAGCTACTCATCAAGCACTTCAAGGACATGCTTTTCCTATGTGGATAAATGCCCAAATCACAAACATAACTCAATGTACATCACACAAGCATTACTGATGAGTGCAAAGGGCACTATTGCACTGTTCAAGACTAGAGTGTCTCAAATACACTACCAATTTGTGAAATTGTGCATCAGACAGACAATACGTACTGGCAAGAACATCAATGGCATACTCATTTAATACAGTCATGTAAGTCAACCCTCACAGAAATATGTGGAATGGAGTACAGCTGCACCAAAGTCCTGCTTCCAGCAGCATATTACTGGGACTGTAGCATCACGAAACCTATTGAGATTTTAATGAGGGAACAAGAAATCAGTCATATGTTGGCTACCATCTCTAGCAGTTATTTTAGTTAGAACAAGAATGAGATTTTCAGCAAACATAGAGAACTGACTTCTAGGATTGATGGAGCCACTTCTACTCTCATTATAGCGCACTCTGCAGGGGACATGACTTTACTGAACTGTTTCCTATGCCTCTTAAGTCTTGGTTTTCACCAACATTCTCATGATCATCAGGTGATTTTAAATAAACATAAAATGATTGTACACAACCCTGGTGATATTAACTTTCACTTCATTCATATTTATTATTCATAAACACTTTCAATGATACTTTTCATGAACTACTCCAATTCAGCATCACAGGACGGTAAGCTACATAGGCTATTATTATTGGCTTGGCAAACATTAACAAATGACATAAAAAGTAAACAAGTTTATTTTGACTAGAACCCCATGTAATTACTCCCAGACACAGACTAATGGGCACAGCAGTTACATTATAAGTACCAAACACCAAGTATAGTGAGTTGGCTAGTTGAATGCTAACTATCAACTAACTATAGATATCTATATTTTGACTATCGGACACAGACATACTGTGACTTATTGTGCAATGCCTATTTATGGATGTACATATTACAGAAATTACACTGATGGAAAAAAATAACAACACCAAAATATAATTAATGTAGCATAGTGAAATTTCAGGAGTACATTTGCCTAGGTAACATATTTAAGTGGTTAACACTGCAAGACCACAGGTTAATGTAAGTGTGAATTAAGCCATTGCAAATGTGAAATTCTGGTTCATTAATAATCAGTATAGCTGCCAAAATGTTCAATGCAAGCATGCAATGCACATGCATTGTATTGTACAGGAGCCAGATATCAGTTTGTTGGATGGAGTTCCATGCCTCTTGCACTTGGTTGGTCAATATGTGGACAGTTAATGGTGGTTCTCGATGATGCTAGAATTGCCGTCTGGTAATATCCCGTATGTGCTCTGCATGTTGGGTTACAACAGTGGAATGTGGGTGTCCATTAGCCTGCTGAAAAACATTGCTGGAGTGCTGTTCATGAATCATAACACAACATGTTGAATCACCAGATTGATGTACAGATTTGCAGGCAGGGTGCATGGGGTAACCATGACAGTGCTCCTGCTGTCATACAAAATTGCACCCCAGATCATAGCTCCAGGTGTGGGTCCAGTGTGTCTAGCACACAAACAGATTGGTTACAGGTCTTCCAGGTGGCCTCCTTCTAACCAACATACGGCCATCACAGGCACTAAACAGAACCAACTTTCATCAGAAAACATGACAGACCTCCACCCTGCCATCAAATGGGTTCTCATTTGACACTAGTGAAGTCACAAGTGGTGGTAGTTTCAGGTCAATGGAATGCATGCTACAGGGCATCTGGCTTGGAGCTTTCCTTGAATTAACCAATTTGCAACAGATTTTTGTGTCACCGTAATACCAATTGCTGGTCAAATTGCTGTTGCAGATACAGTACAATGTGCCAGAGCTATACAGCAAACACACCATGTGGCTGACTGGAGCCCGGTCTTCTTGTGACTATACATTATCGAGATCGCTGCTGCCAGCAATCATGTACAATGGTGGCATTTCTGCCAAGTCTTTCTACAATGTTGGGGAGGGAACATTTAACTTCTCATAGTCTTATTACATGATCTCATTCAAACTCAGTGAGGTGCTAATGATGGTGTCTCTGTCACTTTAAAGCCATTTTTATATGTCTAGTCTCAAAGGTAACTAACACTCATGACTGTTAAGGCATGTATTAAAGCAAACATGATTTGCAACCTCATAGTCACACTATTGGTGCCACTCCTATGTGACTGGTGCAAAATCTGAGTAATCATCTTTCACATGTAGGAACATGGCTTCTAACTTTCGTTTATGACATACAACTCTTTCTTGGTGTTGCAAATTTAACGTAAAAGACAGCAAAAGGAAAAAAAGATAAAAAAAAATTACACAGCAAACTAAATTTGCTTAAACAAAAGCTGTATCCTCTTAAATTAGTATAAATGAGAGATACTGTTACATGAGAGGGAAGTTTGAATGTGCTCAGGGATTTTCAAAGTTTGCCAACACTTTTCTGGAATATGATAATTTTTCTTATTATAAATTTTGAACTTCACAGTCTTCATAAAAAGTAAAATGTTCATTGGATAGCTTTCAGATAAGATAAGTCACCATTCAAACAGAGAATTATTAGTGGGACTGAATTTTGATGTGTACATGGTTCAGAGGTATCGTAAATTTAGAATATTTCTTTAAATAAATTGTTTCTACATGAACTATTTACACTGTTGTTATCAGCAGACTGTAAACTATAGGGTGAATAATAAAGTTTAGTAAAATACACTGTGAATAAATACGAGTAATTTTATCCATCCAGGGTATTCATGTTACATGTAAAAGAAAAAAAGTATGAAACTGTAGGAAATGGAGCTATTCCATTTTGCTGCATATCAAGTAGATTATGATACGTGGAAAACTGAATGGAGCAGAGCTCTGAGGAAACACTAGGCAGCAAATCAGTTGGTGTGTCAGGATACAAACAAACCTGACCCACGAAATGGTTTGTTTACAGCACATTTGACGATGGCAACAGGATGGATCACCAAATATTGCGTTGTTTGTACATTTACAGACAGCAATACACCCATAAATTAATTTATTATAACGTATGTTGTGGAAAACTAAAGAACAATTGAATATATTTATTTCTAACTTTGCAGACCTGTGGCTCATCCTATGCAAAGTTGTTCCAAAGGCAGAGTCACCATCCATTGTTATTAGTATATAGTTACTGATAATTTTTTGAAAAATATTCTTTACTCCTTTTGTATTCACCAAATAAGTTTGGCACCGAACATGAAAAGTAGTGGGAAGCGATTCCCGCCCCCCGCGCACTAAAAAGTAGTTGCTTTAGCGAGAGCAGGCATTGCCCGCACAGGGAGTGACTGTTAAAACAAAGTTTTTTTAAAACAGCCACAAGTCACACTTTGTACTTTTTATTTAGCATTTTCACTCTTCAAATGAAAAAGAGCATCATCAGAATAAACACCTTAAAGGTGGTTGACAGTATTGAAAGATTTCATCTTTGGTGCTGTCAGTGTCATCATTTACTACTGCACTTTGAACATACTTTAAACTTAAGTTTAAGTACTATAGTACAGCCAGTTTAATCTTTAGAGCTGTCAGTCAACTTTAAAATGCAATCTTTAATGCTGTCAACCAACTTTGAACTGTATATTCTGATGATGCTCTCAATCATTTGAAGAGATAGACTGCCAAATAAAAAATTACAAAGCATGGCTTGTGGCTGCTTTCGAAAACTTATTAGTTGCTGTACTTAGGTGGCCTGCTTGCACACTTGCAACTTATGTCATCACAGGAAAAATACTGATATAACAAACAAAACAGATAACACAGTAAGAAATCATTAATTATCCTTTACAATACAACCACAATTAACCAAACTAAAGGGCGGGGGGGAGGGGGGGGGGGGAGCCATTTCGGATAACAACTTTTTCATTTAAGCCACCAATATCTAACGTGCTGTAGAGCATTTTGTATTGTAATTATAGTACGTATTTTTGAAAAGTTTTGAAGGCCAAACAAATTCAAAGATCTCTTTGTAGGCTATGCTTATGTTCTTTATTAAAGTTAACAGTTTCATTTTTTGGATTACAGGACATTAATATACAGCATACTGTACTCAATACAGTAATTAGTAACATACACATTATTCATTAAAAAAATTCAGTAATGTTTGTTTGTTTCATGCTTTCCTCCTAACATTTTCAAGCAGTTGTGTACTACCATCTTTTCCTTAGCAGAATGTCACCGGGCATTTACTCACTGCATTGTTCAATAAATGTTAGGGTAAACTGTAATAACAGAGATGTACTGTAATTTCTGTGTTATCATATACTCAATATGTTTTTGAAAAATAAACTCTTTATACAGACTTACCCCTCCTGCTCAAGAAGAATCAACAGCTGTCACTCAGTCATCCACATCTTCTACTCTTGACTGTTTGATCACTTCAGCATTTGACTGCAACACTGTTTCCACAGTTTCTTGGTACAGGATTTCTTGTGAATCATCTGTGACAACCCATTCATCCACATTGCACATGTTCATGTCTTTTCATCTGGGAATTCTTTTTACCATATCTGTAAATTTTTAAAATTTTCTGGCTAGTCTTCTTCATGCTCATCATACAGTTTTCTCCACCATGTATTGAAGTGTGTCTTCTTTCATATTATACCAGTTTTGTGCACATCAGTAAACTATTTGTTTCATATTTACTGCCTTCAGCACATCATCTATGTTTTTGTTTTGCATGTCACCATCTTGCAGGATGGTTCTCAAAAGTAACCCATTGTGGTCCCAGTTCAATTTGCTGTTATGACTGGATTCAGTGGCTGAAATAGACTGGTAATATGTGGTACAAGGAAATCCACAACAATATCACCACTTTTGAAATCACAAGGATGTGTATCTGCATTGTCAATTAATAAGATAGATTTCTTAGCCAGACCTTTTTCAATCAAATATTTTTCAACTCTCGGTACAAACTAATCATCAATCTATTCAACAAAAAGTTCACTAGACACCCAACAACTTATTTGAGCCCTATAGAAAAGTGGTAGAGCCTTTTGGGCAACATCCTTCAATGTTCAAGGTTGTTTTGACTTCCTGACAAATATTGGGGGCAATCTATGTGTGCCAAAAGCATGCTTTTTTCTTGTTGTTGGCTGAACTAAAGGCAAAGAGCTTCACCTACTTTTTCAAAGTCAAATATTTGCAGCATATTTCTAAGACGATTTTTCACAGTTGCTCTAGAAGTATAGATTTTGACTGAACCATTCTGAAATTGTAGAAACACCAACTCATAACTATCCACAACAGTTTTCAATAAATTACCTTTTTCAACTCATTGATAGCAACTAATGTATCAGTGAAAGTAATCACAACACAGCTGGACTCAGTTGCCATAGAACATAAATATACATGCAATGAAAAGAAACAACCATATGAATGCATTGTTGTTGGCAGTGTAGCTTTGTTTAGACTGGTGAGTCAGTGTGTAGGGAAGCAAGTTGAGATCAGGCCTTAACCTCCCTCTACTAATCACAGCACTGCACACTCTCACCTCGAATCATTTTCTTTCAGTGTACGTATTATACTTACTTTCCTTTCTTTTGCAATTTTCAGAGGTGTTTTGGATAAACTGGATTTTGGTTGACCTGAGTTTTATTGGAAAGTCCAAGTTGTGCCAGTCTGTGACTCAACACTTCCTTTATGTGGTGCGTAGCAATAATGTACAAGGTACACACTCATCTTTAGTTTGGTGATGAGCAGGAATGGTACAGTAATAAAAGGTGTGAACATTGATCTCAGTGATAACTAACAAGTCTAATCATTCAGTCTGGATCGCTGTATACAGTTTACAGTTCAGGCTCAATAACTGATTAACAGTTTGCTACTTGGCATTAACTGTCTGGCAATCACTCATAGCTGCTGAGCATAGGGGCAACTGTAGATCTGTGACAACTCATCAGTAACTGGTGTCTGGCCACTTTTATCCACTATAGGTGGAAGAATCATCATCTGTACTCTATTTAGTAGTTGTAGGAAATAGTTCCTAAAGTCAGAGCCCTCTTTGGAAGCTAACATAACTATAGGCTGATAGGTAGGACTATTTTAATGTCTTATGATGGTAGCATAATAAGGTTTGAATTATATGTGACTCAACAGGGAGTCACACCTAGTGATTACATTGCTGACGACCACGGAGCCCCTAGCTGAGTCCTGGCATTGCTTCCACTTACTTATCTGGCTCCTCGCTTTTATCTTTCCTATCTGGCCACCCTCGACCAGCTCTTATTCTTTTCCGACCCTGACGCTATTAGGTTTCAAGGGCTAGGGGTCTTTCATTTTCCAACCTATACTTCGCATGCAGCATCTGACCAAGAGCGGGCGGCTGCAAAAGGTGTCTGTATTCCAACTTGAAAGGAGGCAAACAATCAAAATGAGAATTGGTAACTGGAATGTAAGAACTCTGCTACAAACAGGAGAACTAGAAAACCTTAAAAGAGAGATGGAAAAGAATCATATGGACCTCGTAGGAGTTGCTGAGGTAAGATGGAATGGACATGGAGAGTTGCAGTCAGATGAATATGTGTTGTACTACTCAGGAGGAGAAGTAAAAGGAATGAATGAAGTAGGAATGATTATGACAAAGGAATTGGCTAAATGTGTGGAGTATATAGACTATGCAAATGACCGGGTTATTGGCATAAGGATGAAAGGAGCACAAAAAGATTTACTGATTGTCCAGGTGTATATGCCAACTTCAGAACATGATGACCAAATTGTAGATGAAACCTCTGCAGGGAAAGGCAGCTGATAGCAGCAAACACATGGTTCAAGAGCCACAAGAGGAGGATCTACACTTGGAAATAACCAGGGGATAAATACAGAAACCAAATCGATTTTATACTGGTAGAAAAAAGATACAGGAATGGAATCAAAAAATGGTTCAAATGGCTCTGAGCACTATGGGACTTAACTTCTGAGGTCATCAGTCCCTTAGAACTTAGAACTACTTAAATGTAACTAACCTAAGGACATCACACACATCCATGCCTGAGGCAGGATTCCAACCTGCGACCGTAGCAGTCGCGCGGTTGCAGACTGTAGCGCCTAGAACTGCTCGGCCACCCTGGCTGGCAGAATGGAATCAAGAAGGTGCACACATTACGAGGTGCAGATATTAATAGTGACCACAACTTACTTATGGCAGAAATAGAAATAAGAATGAAAAAACTGAAGAAGGCGACCATGGTTAAGAAGTGGGATCTAGGGAAGATAAGATCTAACAAAGAACAAATTACAGAAATGCTGCCACAGAAGTTTCTAAACACATTACAAGACAAAGAACCACCTGATAATGCCAACAAGTACTGGAATATGCTGAAAGAAGGAATCATTAAAGCAGGACAGCAAAATATAGAATATGTAAAAGGGAAAAGGTAAAAAAAAAAGATGGGTCACACAAGAAATGATTTCCAAGATGGAGGAGAGAAGAAAATTGAAAAACAAGAGCACTGAAAATGCAAGAAAGATATATCGATGGTTAAATAATGAACTGCGAAGAGAAACAGAGCAGGCTAGGAAAAAATGGCTAAAAGAGGAATGTGATGAAATTGAAGAACTGGACAGGAAGGGAAGACACGACTTACTATACAACAGAGTAAAGACTATAACATGGGAACAAAACAGAGCAGGAAGTGCTACTATGGAAATTTTGAGTAAAGACAAGGAAGTAGTGTACAAATATTGTGACGATGTCCTCCAGAGATGGGAAGAATATCTAAAAGAGCTATATGACACAAATAGCAAACCAGAAACTCTGGAACTTGAATCACACAACAGTGTAAGTGATGACGAGAAAGGACCAACCATCACAATGGAGGAAGTAAACTCTACCATAGCTGCAATGAAATATGGTAAAGCAGTAGGTACAGATATGATACCAGGAGAAATATTAAAATGCTTGAACCAAGATGGGATAAGGGAAATATTGAGATTATGTAATAAAATATATGACAGTGGTGAATGGTCTGAGGACTTTCTGACAACAGTAATGATTCCATTACTGGAAAAACAAGGAACCAAGAAATGCAGTGAGCACAAGACAATCAGCCTCATTTCACATGCAGCCAAAGTGATGTTAAGAATAATTAATAAAAGACTTGAAAAAGTAATGGAGGAGAATCTTGGGGAGGAGCAGTTTGGCTTTAGATGGAATATGGGCACCAGAGATGCAATAGGGCTCCTACGAATCTTGGGAGAAAGATTTATTGAAAAAGGAAGAGACCTATATATGTGCTTCATCGATCTAGAAAAGGCATTTGACAATGTGGTTTGTGACAAGCTGGCGACTATAATGAGGGAAAAGAGAGTGGACTGGAAAACCAGAAGACTTGTAAACTCATTATACCTTAATCAAAAAGTTTCAATTAAAGTGAGAGGAGAAAGTACAAACTGGATCGGACTAGGAAAAGGAGTAAGACAAAGATGTTGTTTATCACCTGCTCTTTTCAGCCTCTACTTGGAGAACATGATTGACCAATGCTCATTAGATGACAAAGGTGTAGAAATTGGAGGAAGAAGCGTAGGGTGTTTGAGGTGTGCTGATGACATGGTCCTTCTAGCCACAGGGGAAAAAGAATTACAGAAGTTGGTGGACACCATTGAAACTTATGGAAAAAAATATGGAATGAAAATTACCACAAATAAAACAAAAGTATTGGCACTAGGAGGAAATAAGGGAATAAAAAATGCTGAATGGAGAAATACTAGAACAGCTGCAAAATTTTAAGTATCTGGGAAGCAGGATAGACACTGACTGGAAGTGCACCACAGAAATTAAAACAAGGATATAAATGGCAAAAGAGGCGTTTTATAAGAAAAGGAGAATTTTCTGCAGCGGTCTGGACAGAGAACTCAGGAAGAGACACATAAAATGTCTTGTATGGAGTGTTCTTCTATATGGCACTGAAACATGGATTATGAGGAAGAAAGGCAGAGAAAGGCTGGAGGCTTTTGAGATCTGGACATGGTGGAGGATGGAAAGAATAAGTTGGATGGACTGAGTAAAAATTGAAGAGGTACTGAGAAGAGTGGGAGAGAAAAGACAGTTACTAGATGTTATAAAGAGAAGAAAAAGAAATTGGATTGGGTATATATTAAGAAAGAATGACAGACTGCTAAAAACAGTTTTAGAAGGTTATGTAGAAGGGAAAAGGAAGCGAGGAAGGAAGAGATTCCAGATACTGGATGACATGATGGACGGTACAACATACAGCAGCCTTAAGAAGGAAGCAATGGATCGCAGAAAATGGAGAGGCAAAGGACCTGCTAATATAGCAGATAACTGATGATGATGATGATGATGATGATGATATATGTGCTGTCTGCATGGTGACTGTGGAGCCATGCTAAAGGTAGCGCCCCCTAGTACAACAGCAGACCAAATTTGTTCTCTCTGTTACTATTAGCAGTTACAGGGAGGTCAGCTAGCATACTTGTATGAGTGTATGGCTTTTTATGGACATACTAAAGCAATTCTGTTCTGCTTGCGTATCTTACAAACTTATTGACAATCTGTTATGCTGATCATGGAGTTTAGTCATGACAGTTTAACACCTGAAATGCATTGTATGATGTATACAAAAGTGGCGGTCTAGCCATATTTTTTGTGAGTGAATGGAAGTCTATAATTGCTCATGAATGAGTATTAGGATTTTATCAAATCGAGCATTTCCACTCTTCACTAAAAATGGAGAAATAGCAAGCAGCAAGGAGGTGTAAGCTGTAAATGTTCTGGACAGAAGGTAAAGTCACTTCAAATTCTGGACTAGGAGAAACAGATGCAGGAAGCAAGTTAGTAGTAACAATGAACTAACAGCCAAGATTGAAACTGCCCTAATGTACTAGAAACTATTATGTCAAAAATGAGAACTAAACTTACAAGAATGGTAAACTGAAAATTAAAGATGAAGAAAAACAAAAAAAGATAATATAAAGGTAGGGAGAAAGAACAGAAGAGAAAATTGGTAAAAATATTAGAAAGAACATGTGAATAAACAAGACAAATATGGATAGAGAGACAAAAGAAACTTACACATTAAAGATCAACAACAAAGGCATGAGAACTACCAAGGAAAATAGAGTAGTTAAAATGGAAGAAGTCAGCATAATTTAAGGTCAGTTATATAGTAATAGCCAAATACTTTCTGGAGAGGCAATTCCCATCTCCAGAGTTTATAATCCATGGTTGATCGTACTGTTTTATTGCATATCATGCTTAATGACATAGTAATATCCATCATACTTGTTCGTACTCTATTTTTGGCCACTCAGTCTTACTGAGAACATGGTAGTGGTTGTATCAATGTAGTAAAAGAAAGACTTTGCAGAATAGCTGAGAGATCACATTTACACATTTAGAGATGCACTGGATTGTATAAGTTTTGCCAATGACAATGACAATATACGGTAGTGGTAGATTCAATAAGGCAGATTTTATAACAGTATGAAAGTCCCTGTTCCATTACCACACTTACAACTGATTGGTACTACACAGTAAAAAAAATTGTATATAACTTAGATCATTCAATGCTATTTCTTGCTGATTATAGGCATATACAATATATCATCTCAAAAATTATGATATGTTCATTACATAATTTTCCAAGTTTTGTGAAATATATTCTTTATTGCGCACCTACTTAAATACTTATATGAATCCCTCCTCCCAACATTAATGCTACCAAACTACATAGATGGGAACTGGCTCTCAAACACACTCTTGCCTCTAACCAACCCAATAGCCTCAATATTTACACCAAAATTTTTCCTTTTATTTTCTCCACAAACTTGTATTTTCTCTTTTCTTGTTTTTCACTCCACAATCTCTCTCTTTCTATTAGATTGTGTAATACTGTCTTTCAAATATTTTCTTTTTAGCATTTTACACTCTCAATTGCACTCATTATTTGCTGTTTTAGATGTTGTCTTATTTACCTTTCATTTCTATTATTCTCATTAGCATCTTGCATTAGCATCTTTGCTGCTCAGTTTTCATCTTTGACCTATGAATTTCTGTCAGCTCATTTTAATATGCAAGCCTGTCATTCATGCACCAGCCGTTTCTTTCTGGGTAGATGCCGCTCTACTGTCTGAAATACAATTAATACTGTTGCATTTTTTATATTTCTGCTGACTCACAATTTATAACTGTTCTGAAATCACCAGTAAATAATTAATCATATGATTTTACTGCATGGGCATGTACAGATTAGTTGATACATGTTAAGAAATTACTTTTTTAATTTTTAATTTTTAAAAAAATTATTAAAATATCCTAAAAAACCTTCTGGAAACTACATTAGCTGTTGATAATACTTTATTCCAAGATTATACATGACTGATTTTGTGATACTGTAATTATATCTTCAAGGGAAAAATCTACAGAAACATACAATGCAAATTAGTATCAACTTAATAATACCAAACATGTTGGGTAACTAAACCAGAAAAAGAGGGAGTGAAACACTGTAACCACTAATTTAACAAAAAAAAGTCCATTGAAATTGCACTGTCACCCAATGTTTGGATGGCACTTGTCATTAGCACTGCCAGTTACAATGGATATTTACTTAATTGTACTTTTTACATCTAATTATTATTTTATACTAGTGGATCATTTATTTGTCCCCTTTTAGCATCTCTAGCCTATAGTCCCCATCAGGATTTTTAACAACTAAATTTGTTATTGTGACATTATTGGTGTTTCATAAAAATAATTTTATCTTAGCAATTGCTACAGTACTGCCGCAATTTCATCATTGTATATCAATGGTTTTGTTGCTGTATTAGCTATGCTCTATTTCTTCTATCTAGGTATTCCTGTCCATGTAATGGCTCCCAAGCTTCATTTTAAAAATGTAGCACTATTACTTCCTTGTCACTTTCATGCCCTCTATCAACATATTCCACTACTTCTCACTTGCTCTCTTGTGGTGTGTTGTCAAACATCAGTTTTCTCCAACACTTAGACCTGTCGACGTCTTCATGTGGTGATACGACCTTCCTGCTGCAGGAGTAGCCACAGTCACCATACATGGATTTTTCCTGTTTTCACTGATTTTACAACACTGGTGAGCTGTCATTTCTTTACTTTAGTGTAAATTAGTTTCCCCATAGTTTTCTGGGTTTCTTACACTATGTTCTCTTTTTTAGATCTAAAAACATGACTTGCAGTGTCCAGTTACATGGCCTACAACCACTAATTCCTGGTTTCCTTTCTGTGGGTTACTGAACATCCATGTTAACATCCAATGTCACTGACAAGTATCATTTGAACATTGGGATATTGTACTATTTCAATAACATGATGTTCAATTAGCTATGTAAGTGTTTCATATCCTCTTTTTCTGGTTTAGCTTACTCCTGATCCATACCATACGTTTTTGTAGATTTTTTCTCATGAAAATGTGATTACAATATCATGAAACTGATTGTGTAAAATCTTAGAATAAATGATTATTAACAGCTAATGCAGTATCCAGAAGTTGGTTATCCTTCACTCACAGCTTCAGGCTATGTTGGCTTCAGTCTCACAGTTTGAGTCTGTTGCCAGAGGGCATCACTATGGGGGGCCAGATGGGGTAATCTGAGTGATGTCCAGCATGACCCACATGTCCCCCCAATATGTCCACTACTGTGGCTGTCACAGGTACTGCCCATACTGGAGTTGACTCCTCACACATGGTCAAGTGGGAGGTAATTCTAAGGTGTGGGCAGCAGCAAAGAGGGCCTCCCCGGTTTGTCTGATGAACAGGTTCCAGGCACTATATGTGGCTAATGAACTCTCTGAGCTAGATGAAGTTGCTCACCCTTTTACAGGGAATTACTGGTTTCTGGGAGCTTCAACACTAGACACATAATGGGACCCCTTAGGGATGTGGCTGTGAAGGAGGGGAAGGAATCCAGTGTGCATTCTAAGTTCATACTGGGAGGAGTCATTTCAGATGTGGAACAGGTGCTTCCAGATGATGAAGGATGAGCTCACCATCTGTAGCATTGTTGACAGAACTGACTGTGTTTCTTTGGTGCACAGCTGAGTGTAGGGTCTGAATCAGAGGCTCAGATGTTCTGTAGCTATGTAGCTTGAAGAGTCCTCTACTTGTGCCATATGGTGGTGGGTATCTGGGTTCTGCTAAGTACTGTAGTTTTGGAGTCCACTACATGCAGGAACCAGTTATGTTGGCAGTGGGGCTGCGTGGAGGCGACTGGGCAGTTTCTTATGTTAGAGGATTTCAGGAAAGTGCAGAAAGGGCTTCAGATTCAAAGGGTGCAGGATGAACACAAGAAGAGGGTAGACATATCAACAATCAGTATTTTAGTTTTAAACTATCATAGCTGTGATGGGAAAGAACCAAAGTTCCAAGCACAAATAGAAAGCACTGAATCTCAAATTATTATAGGTACAGAAAGTTGGCTAAAGCCTGAAATAAGTTCAGCTGAAATTTTTACAAAGGACCAAACTGTCTTCAGAAAGGACAGAGTATATACAGTTGATGGTGAAGTGTTTATTGCTATCATAAATATTTTACCATGTAATGAAATCAAAGTAGATAGTTTCTGTAAGTTAATATGAGTAGAGGTTACAGTTCCTTTTACCAACCCCCTGAATTAGCGGATACAGTTGCTGAACAGTTCAAAGAAAACTTCAGTCTCATTTCAAATATGTACCCCACCCATACAGTTACAGTTGGTGGTGACCTCCACCTACCCTCAATATGTTGGCAAAATATGTGTTTAAAGTCAGTGGTAGGAATAAAATCTCATCCAAAATGGCACTGACTGCTTTCTCAGAAAATTATTTTGAATAATTAGTTCAAGAGACTACTTGAAGTGTAAATGGTTGTGGAAATGTATTTTACCTCATAGCAACAAATAATCCTGACTGAATAGGGAACATTGTGATGGATACAGGGATTAGTGAGCACAAGTCTGTTGTAGCTAGACTGAATAGTGTAACATCCAGACTCACTAGAAATAAACACAGAATACATCTGTTTAAAAAACCAGATAAAAATTCACTTGACAGCTTCCTAAGGGACAGTGTCCACTACTTCCAATATGACTATCTAAGTGTACGTCACATGTGGTTTAAATTCAAAGAAATAGCATTGACAGCAGTTGAGAGATATATACCAAATAAATTAATAAGAGATGGTACTGACTCCTCATGGTACAAAAAATAGGTCAAAACTGTGTTGCAGAAACAATGAAAAAAGCATACCAAATATAAAAGACTGCAAAATCCCAAACATTGGCAACGTTTTACCAATTCTCAAAATTTAGTGTGAACTTCAATGTGTGATGCTTTTAGTAGTTTCCAAAACCCAAAAAGATTTTGGTCGTACATAAAGTACACCAGAGGCAAGTCACAGTCAATATCTTTACTACATGATAACAATAGTGATGTTATTGATGACAGTGCCACTAAAACAGAGTTACTAAACATCGTTTTCAGAAATTCCTTCACAAAAGAAGATGAAATAATTGTTCCAGAATTTGAATCAAGAACAACTGCCAACACGATTACTTAGAAGTAGATATTTTTGTGGCAGTGAAGCAGCTTAAAATGCATAATAAAGGAAAGCCTCTGGTCCATATTGTATACCAGTCAGGTTCCTTTCAAAGTATGCTAATACAATAACTCCATACTTAGAAATAATATAAAAATTCTCACTCATAGAAAGATTCATACCCGAAGACTGGACAACTGAAGTCACATCAATACTCAAGAAAGGAAATAGGAGTAAGCCATTGAATTACAGACCAATATCACTAATTTCGATTTGCAGTAGGATTTTAGAGCATATACTGTACTTGAAAATTATGAATTACCTTGAAGAAAATGATTGATTGACAAATACCCAATACAGGCTCAGAAAATATCATTCTTGTTAAACAGAACTAGCTTTTTATCCTCACAAAATACTGTGTGCTATCAACAGGGGATGTCAAATTGATCTGATAGTTTCAGATTTCTGGAAGGCTTTTGACATCATTCCTCACAAGTGACTTCTAAATAAATTGCATGCCAATGGAGTATCAACTCAGTTTTGTGACTGGATTCCTGTCAGAAAGGTCACAGTTAGTAATAACTGATGGAAAGTCATTGAGTATAACAGAATTAATATCTGACATTCACCAAGGAAGTGTTATAGGCCCTCTGCTGTTCCTGATGTACATAAACAATTTAGGAGACAATCAGAGCAGCCCTCTTGGATAATTTGCAGATGTTTCTGTCATTTACCATCTTCAAAAGTCATCAGTGATCAAAGTAAATTGCAAAATGATTTACACAAGATATCTGTACAGGAGAAAAGTGGAAATTGACTCTAAATAATCAAAAGTGTGAAGTCACCTGCATGAGTACTAAAAGGATGCTAAATTTTGCTCGCATGATAAATCACACAAATCTAAAGGCTGTAAACTCAACTAAATACTTAGGGATTACAATTATGAATAACTTAAATTGGAACAATCACATAGATAATGTCTTGGGGAAAGCAAACCAAAGACTGCAGTTTATTGGCAGAACACTTAAAAAGTATAACAGATCTATTAAAAAGACTGCCTGACACTGTGCTTGTTGGCCCTCTTCTGGAGTTTGCTGTTTGGAGTGGGATATGCATCAGACAGAACTGATGATGGATATTGGAAAAGTTGAAAGAAGGAGAGCTCGTTTTGTATTACAGTGAGATAGGGAAGGTAGTGCCATAGATATGATACACAAATTGGGGTCGCCATCATTAAAACAAAGGTATTTTTCTGTGTGGCAGGACCTCTTGAAATTTCAGCCACCACCTTCATCCTCAGAGTGTCAGAATATTCTGTTGGTGGCCACCAATATAGCAAGAAATGATCATAATAATAAAATAAGATAAACCAGAGCTCACACAAAAAGATATAAGTGTTAATTTTTTCCTTGCTCTGTTCAAGAGTGGAATGGTAGAGAAGTAGCTTGAAGGTGGTTCAATGAATCCTCTACTAAACACTTAATTGTGAATTGCAGAGTAATCCTGTATATATAGAAGTTTTTTTAGAAGATTTTAGTAAAAATTTTTAAAAGGAATTTGTTAACAAATAACTAATCATTTGGAAATATTAAACCTATAGCTAACTTGTCACTCCACACCTATGAGAAGAGCCAAAGTCACCTTCTCCATCTTCTTCATATTACCGAGACTGCGTTGTGATTCAAACCAGTGACCAACAAATCAATCGTGCTGCTGGCTATGACCTCAGCAAAGCTTGGAAACCCTATAGATGGTTGGTTGTAAACAATTGCTGGGACTGATGCAGCTGCTGCTGTTACCACAGCAATGCACAGTGCAGGATGCAGACAGAGTACAGAATGCAGAATGCTGTGGCTGTTAACACATTGGTGTGCCTTTGTGATCAGATTACAGATGGAACTCCAGATGGGAGGGGAGGAGAGTGAGGATGTAAACAATTCCAAACCACCAAATGTTCTGTTCCTCAGCACATCTAACAACTGTGACAGGATTTATCACCAAAATACTTTGCTGTTTAAACATCAACAACTAGTGGTACCCCATGAATTATATTTTTAGGTATATTAAATGTGCAATTCTTTCATGCCAGCACCCAGCATCATATCATAGGGCAGGTGCTAAAACAGTATTGATTCACTCTTAAAAGAGTCTCAGGACTAGAGTAATTATAATAAAACAGACTGGAATATTACCGTACGAGAGTAAACTCCAACAGAGGTATTAGTGGATATGATGTAGGTGATACCATCTATGTGACTGTGGACCCTGTTCAAATTATTGTCGTAGTTATCATGTGTCTCCAAAGAAGAGCATCTGATTCCACTCTACACTACCATACTACCATATACATTTGCATATACATCCATATTTCTCAGAACACTGTGAAGTGAACTGCATGGTGTGGGCCACTTCCTACTGTGTCACATACTAGGATTTCTTCCTGTTCCATTCAAATATTGGGTATGACAACTTAAATGCCTCTGTTCACACTTTAATCAGTGTAAAACTGTCTTTTCAGTTCTTATGTTAGTAATAAGTAGGGGGCAGTTGTACACTTCTAGATTCATTACTTAATATGGGGCTTTCAAATTTTGTAAGTAGATTTTTGAGGATAGTTAATGTCTGTCTTTGAGTGTTGTCATGCTCGCCCATGGGAAAAGAGAGAGAGAGAGAGAAAGAGAGAGAGAGAGAGAGAGAGAGAGAGAGAGAGAGAGAGAGAGAGATAAAGAAACCTGTGACCATTAACATTGCTTTTTATTGTATGCATTCAATATTCTCTGTTAGTGCTATCTGGTGAAGGTCCCATACTTAAGCAATAACTGTAATGAGTGTTTTGTAAGCAATTTTCTTTGTAGACTGAACACAGTGAAATATGAATATCTATCTAGAGAACCACATTTTGTAGAAACAGATGAGGATTGTCTTGCTTCATCAACAGCAACAGTAGGCATAGTCACAACATTAGCTGACAATCCACCATCAGTCATGGCAGAACCACTACCACCAGCAGCAGCAGCAGCAGCAGCAGATGAATCAGCATCATCACTAATCCGAGTAACAAGACCAAATACTAACAGGGTGAGTAAACAGAAAACAGTGCTTCCCTCCCATCTAAATGATTTTTTAGTGGTAGGCAGAAGGGGGAGGAAGATCTCAAGGTAAACAGACTCGGGCACAGATCAGACAAATTCAATGACCTTAACTGGAATGTACAGTGTTTATCTAAGAAGTTGGAAGTAGTGGAAGATAATTTAACAATAATGCACAGGGCTCTGCCAATACATTGTTTGATAGATTTTTTCATTCTTTCTTAAATATATCCAAGACCAACTGCCCTCAATACAAATGTAAAGTTAACCCTAAAAGTAACAGTAATAGACATAGGGATATGAATCCATGGTATACCACTCAACTAGCCAATATGAAAAGGAAGTTGTTGTTGTATAGAGATTCTTACAGACTTCAGAAAACTGATATGGCTGAACAAAGGTACTCAAGAGCACAAAAGGAATATAAGTATGCTTTAAACAAGGCCAAAAAATAACATAACCTAGTCAGCATTGAGTCGTCAAAAAATAAATGCAAAAAAGCATGCAGTATAATAAATTCAGTGGCCAAAAGCAAGCAGAAAGTTGAGGTAGAAATTTCAGCAGATGAATTTAATAACTACTGCATAAAATCTGTTAATCAAATTAGGGAAAGCATTGGGAAGCTGCAAGAAACTGTAGCTGATCTCATTAAATATCATAATGTAGACTACACCCTGAAAGACAGATTCCATTTAATAGAGGTCACACCAGATGTTGTTTTAACTATTGTAAATAATTTTAGGCCCTCTGATAGTGAAGATATTTATGGTATTTCTTGTAATATGTTAAAAAAGATAATTTGTCACATAATACATCCTCTTACTAAATGTATAAACAGATGTCTAATTGAAGGAGTATTCCCAGATGTATTAAAATTATCCAGGGTAGTGCTCATTTACAAGAAAGGAGACAAAAATTGCCCATCTAGCTATCGCCCAATATCTCTGACACCTATTTTATCTAACGTTTTGGAATCCATCATCAACTATTTGAAACAGTTAACGCAGAACAGGGAATCAGCGATCATAAAGCAGTTACTGCATCAATGATTTCAGCCATAAATAGAAATATTAAAAAAGGTAGGAAGATTTTTCTGTTTAGCGAAAGTGACAATAAGCAGATTTCAGAGTACCTGATGGCTCAACACAAAAGTTTTGTCTCAAGTACAGATAGTGTTGAGGATCAGTGGACAAAGTTCAAAACCATTGTACAATATGTGTTAGGTGAGTATGTGCCAATCAAGATCGTAAGAGATGGAAAAGAGCCACCGTGATACAACAACCGAGTTAGAAAACTGCTGCGGAAGCAAAGGGAACTTCACAGCAAACATAAACATAGCCAAAGCCTTGCAGACAAACAAAAATTACGCGAAGCGAAATGTAGTGTGAGGAGGGCTATGCGAGAGGCGTTCAGTGAATTTGAAAGTAAAGTTCTGTGAACTGACTTGGCAGAAAATCCTAAGAAATTTTAGTCTTATGTCAAAGTGGTAGGTGGATCAAAACAAAATGTCCAGACACTCTGTGACCAAAATGGTACTGAAACAGAGGATGACAGACTAAAGGCCGAAATGCTAAATGTCTTTTTCCAAAGATGTTTCACAGAGGAAGACTGCACTGTAGTTCCTTGTCTAGATTGTCACACGGATGACAAAATGGAAGATATCAAAATAGATGACAGAGGGATAGACAAACAATTAAAATCACACAAAAGAGGAAAGACCGCTGGACCTGATGGGATACCAGTTCCATTTTACACAGAGTATGTGAAGGAACTTGCCCCCCTTCTTGTAGCGGTGTACCGTAGGTCTCTAGAAGAGCCTAGCATTCCAAAGGATTGGAAAAGGGCACAAGTCATCCCCGTTTTCAAGAAGGGACATCGAACAGATGTGCAGAACTATAGACCTATATGTCTAACGTCGATCAGTTGTAGAATATTGGAACATGTATTATGTTTGAGTATAATGACTTTTCTGGAGAATAGAAATCTACTCTGTAGGAGTCAGTGGGTTTCAAAACAGACGATCGTATGAAACCCAGCTCACACTATTCGTCCACAAGACTCAGAGGGCCATAGACATGGGTTCCCAGGTAGATGCCGTGTTTCTTGACTTCCACAAGACATTCGATACAGTTCCCCACAGTCCTTTAATGAACAAAGTAAGAGCATATGGACTATCAGACCAATTGTGTGATTGGATTGAAGAGTTCCTAGATAACAGAACACAGCATGTCATTCTCAATGGAGAGAAGTCTTCTGAAGTAAGAGTGATTTCAGGTGTGTCACAGGGGAGTGTCGTAGGACCGTTGCTATTCACAATAAACATAAATGACCTTGTGGACGGCATTGGAAGTTCACTGAGGCTTTTTGCTGATGATGCTGTGGTATATCAAGAGATTGTAACAATGGAAAATTGTACTGAAATGCAGGAGGATCTGCAGCGAATTGACGCATGGTGCAGGGAATGGCAATTGAATCTCAATGTAGACAAGTGTAATGTGCTGCGAATACATAGAAAGAAATATCCCTTATCATTTAGCTACAATGTAGCAGGTCAGCAACTGGAAGCAGTTAATTCCATAAATTATCTGGGAGTCCACATTAGGAGTGATTTAAAATGGAATGATCACATGAAGTTGATCGTCGGTAAAGCAGATGCCAGACTGAGATTCATTGGAAGAATCCTACGGAAATGCTATCCGAAAACAAAGGAAGTAGGTTACAGTATTCTTGTTCGCCCACTGCTTGAATACTGGTCAGCAGTGTGGGATATGTACCAGATAGGGTTGATAGAAGAGATAGAGAAGATCCAACGGAGAGCAGCGCGCTTCATTACAGGATCATTTAGTAATCGCAAAAGCGTTACGGAGATGATAGATAAACTCCAGTGGAAAACTCTGCAGGAGAGACACTCAGTAGCTCGGTACGGGCTTTTGTTGAAGTTTCGAGAACATACCTTCACTGAGGAGTCAAGCAGTATATTGCTCCCTTCTACATATATCTCGCGAAGAGACCATGAGGGTAAAATCAGAGAGATTAGAGCCCTCACAGAGGCATACTAACAATCCTTCTTTCCACGAACAATACGAGACTGGAATAGAAGGGAGAACTGATAGAGGTACTCAAGGTATCCTCCGCCACACACCTTCAGGTTGCTTGCAAGAGTATGGATGTAGATGTAGATGTAGAACTCCCAGTTGTGTGATTACCTGACATGTAATAACATTATTACTGTGGTACAATTTGGCTTTAGGAAGGGCAAATCCACAGTCCATGCCATTGACTCCCTGATTAAAAATTGCTTAATGCTTATGAAGGATCTTAGCAAAGCCTTCCATTGTGTGGAGCATATTTCACTCCTCAACAAACTAGTTTATTATGGAATCACAAACAGTTCAGTTAAGAACATCTTTGAATCTTTTCTCAGCAACCGTAAACAAATTGTTTGTATTGGTAAACAGAGAGCACAGCTAGCTGAAGTTAAGTGCGGTGTGCCACAAGGCTCAGTATTAAGACCTCTGCTATTTATCCTAATGACAAACGATCTACCATCTCACATAAATACTCACTCCATTCTCTATGCAGATGATACCACTTTTTTCAATATCAGCTCAGACATGGATAAGCTCCAAACTGTGGCAAATGACACAATATCACAAGCATCAGTCTGGTTTTGAGCTAATGGGTTCCTGCTTAATGAGAGTAAAACTCAAAAGATTGTATTTAGATTAAGAGATCTGCCAGTAGCAGAATTCATGGATAGTATTAAGCTTTTAGGTATTGTTATAGATAGTAAATTGACTTGGGAACCACATATTAAATTCATTAGTGCAAGGCTGTCTAGAGTGGTGTATTTGTTAAGGAATTTAAAAAACCATGTACCTGCAGCCTATGTAAGATTGGCCTACTTTGCTTTTCTTCAAAGCATTATATCTTATGGGATTTTAATATAGGGCAATAGCTCACACCTTCAGAACATTTTGGTACTTCAGAAGAAAGTAATTCGAATTATCACAAACAGTGATAAACTGGCCCACTGCAAACCACCCTTTATCAACTTAAATATATAAACTGTTATAAACTTGTATATTTACACTGTCCTACTGCATATAAAGAGCAACTTATCAGAATACCAGCGTAGAAGAGATGTACACTCTCATGGAATCAGAAATAGTAGCCATCTTGACATACCTTACTACAGATTATCCAAGTCACTGAACAGCTACGAAGTGGTGGGTATGAAGATGCTTAACATACTGCCACTGGAATGGGTAGAAGCTCCTTTTGATTTATTTAAAGACAAATTATTCAATTGGTTAGCTGCAAATCCTTGCTACTGACTTCAGGAATTTTATGACTATAAAATATCATAGTGGTAACGGTTTGGAAATTACAGCATAATTTCTTTAATTGAGAAATTTATGATGCAATATTTTCATATTATTTGATTTTAAATATTGTATTTTATGGAAAACCAATAGTCACATACTGATCTTCATGTACAGGGTTATTACAAACGATTGAAGTGATTTCACAGCTCGACAATAACTTTATTATTTGAGATATTTTCACAATGCTTTGCACACACATACAAAACCTCAAAAAGTTTTTTTCGGGCATTCACAAATGTTCGATATGTGCCCCTTTAGCAGATATCAAGCCGATAATCAAGTTCCTCCCACACTCGGCACAGCATGTCCCCATCAATGAGTTCGAAAGCATCGTTGATGCGAGCTCGCAGTTCTGCCACGTTTCTTGGTAGAGGAGGTTTAAACACTGAATCTTTCACATAACCCCACAGAAAGAAATCACATGGGGTTAAGTCGGGAGAGCGTGGAGGCCATGACATGAATTGCTGGTCATGATCTCCACCACGACCGATCCATCGGTTTTCCAATCTCCTGTTTAAGGAATGTCGAACATCATGATGGAAGTGCGGTGGAGCACCATCCTGTTGAAAGATGAAGTCGGCGCTGTTGGTCTCCAGTTGTGGCATGAGCCAATTTTCCAGCACGTCCAGATACATGTGTCCTATAACGTTTTTTTTTTGCAGGAGAAAAAGGGACCGTAAATTTTAAACCGTGAGATTGCACAAAACACATTAACTTTTGGTGAATTGCGAATTTGCTGCACGAATGCGTGAGGATTCTCTACCGCCCACATTCGCACATTGTGTCTGTTCACTTCACCATTAAGAAAAAATGTTGCTTCATCACTGAAAACAAGTTTCACACTGAACACATCCTCTTCCATGAGCTGTTGCAACCGCAACGAAAATTCGAAGTGATTGACTTTGTTATCGGGTGTCAGGGCTTGCAGCAATTGTAAACGGTAAGGCTTCTGCTTTAGCCTTTTCTGTAAGATTTTCCAAACCGTCGGCTGTGGTACGTTTAGCTCCCTGCTTGCTTTATTCGTCGACTTCCGCGGGCTACGTGTGAAACTTGCCCGCACGCGTTCAACCGTTTCTTCGCTCACTGCAGGCCGACCCGTTGATTTCCCCTTACAGAGGCATCCAGAAGCTTTAAACTGTGCATACCATCGCCGAATGGAGTTAGCAGTTGGTGGATCTTTGTTGAACTTCGTCCTGAAGTGTCGTTGCACTGTTATGACTGACTGAAGTGAGTGCCTTTCAAGCACGACATACGCTTTCTCGGCTCCTGTTGCCATTTTGTCTCACTGCGCTCTAGAGTGCTCTGGCAGCAGAAACCTGAAGTGCGGCTTCAGCCGAACAAAACTTTATGAGTTTTTCTACGTATCTGTAGTGTGTCGTGACCATACATCAATGAATAGAGGTAGAGTGAATTTATGAAATCACTTCAATCATTTGTAATAGCTCTGTATATATGCTGTATAACTTGTATATAAGTAACTTGACTTTGTCAATTGCTGTAATAGCTAAACGACAATAAAATTTCATTCTACATCTATATTTATACCCCACAAGCCACCCAACGGTGTGTGGCGGAGGGCACTTTACGTGCCACTGTCATTACCTCCCTTTCCTGTTCCAGTCGCTAATTTTACATTGGTGATCTCCTCGGGAGGTATAAGTAGAGGGAACCAATATATTCAATACCTCATCCAGCAATGCACCCTCTCGAAACCTGGACATCAAGCTACACCGCTATGCAGAGCGCCTCTCTTGCAGAGTCTGCCACTTGAGTTTGCTAAACATTTCTGTAATGCTGTCATGCTTACCAAATAACCCTGTGACAAAATGCGCAGCTCTTCTTTGGATCTTCTCTATCTCCTCCATCAATCCGACCTGGTACAGATTCCACACTAATGGGCAATACTCAAGGATAGGTCGAACGAGTGTTTTGTAAGCCACCTCCTTTGTTGATGGACTACATTTTCTAAGGACTCTCCCAATGAATCTCAACCTGGCACCTGCCTTACCAACAATTAATTTTATATGATCATTCCACTTCAAATCGTTCCGCACGCATACTCCCAGATATTTCACAGAAGTAACTGCTACCAGTGTTTGTTCCGCTATCATATAATCATACAAGAAAGGATCCTTCTTTCTATGTATTCGCAATATATTACATTTGTCATGTCAAGAGTTCAGTTGCCACGCCCTGCACCAAGTGCCTATCCACTGCAGATCTTCCTGCATTTTGCTGCAATTTTCTAACGCTGCAACTTCTCTGTATACTACAGCATCATCCGCGAAAAGCCACATGGAACTTCTGACACTATCTACTAGGTCATTTATATATATTGTGAAAAGCAATGGTCCCATAACACTCCCCTGTGGCATGCCAGAGGTTTTATTTATTTATTTATTTATTTATCTTACAGCTCGAAACATGTATTTAACATGCATGGGCAATGTTATAATAATTACATTTAGATTATTGATACACAATATAAATAGATTACATGCTGGTAAGTAAAATATCATTTAAGTATATTTAACATAGCATTCCTGAGGTCAAATCATGTCAGCACCATACTGTATGGCACTTCAATATAAGCCATTTTTTTTACTCTTTTTAAAAATTCTACCAGAAAGCTGTTTCAGGTTGTTCGGCAGAGAATTATAAAATATTGCTCCCTTAATGAATGGGGTATTTGTTGTTAGATTCAATCGTCTGCTCACCATATGAAAGTCTGATTTTTGTCTTGTATTGTAATCATGGATTTCCATATTCCTGTTTGTCACTTTTTTGTCTTTTTTCACTAATAATATTGATTGTAACATATATACTGCATATATAGTCATAATATTAAACTTAATAAACAGGTTTTTACATGAAGTTCTGTGTCTTACTTTTGCCATAGTTCTTATTACTCTTTTCTGCAATACAAATACCCTTTTTATATTGTATTGGCTACACCCACCCCACAATACAATTCCATAAGATAGACGGGGATACACCAACCCAAAATACGCTATTTTTATTGCTTCGATATCTTAAGTATTGAACTGATCTCCTTAGTAAATACAGACTAGATGTTATTTTACCACAGACATGATCTATTTGCTGATTCCACGAAAGTCTGTCATCTATATATATCCCCAGAAATTTACATTCTGAACAGGCATTTTCCTGAATGTCCTCATTTACAACAGTATTTTTATTTGAACTACTTGTCTTAAAATAAATTAAATTAGTTTTGTTAATATTGACCCTCAGGTTTTCTTTTTCAAAATGTGTTTGGGCTTTTTCAACAAAATTCTGTGCCACTGAATTTAGGTCATCATTACTATGTGCCCAGCAAACCCCAGAGGTGTCATCAGCATACATAGTAATACGATGACTGGTGTCTAATACTTTTGGGAAATCATTCACGTAGCAAATAAACAAGAAGGGGCCCAAGATAGAGCCTTGTGGCACACCAAAATTTATATTCCTTATCTTTGATCTTCTTTTTTTGATTACCTCTCCATTATCATACACAACTTCTGTGCATTGTTGTCTATCTTTAAGGTAAGATTCTATTAAAAGCAACAGTTTCCCACTGACACCATTATAAGCAAGTTTACTTAAAAGAGCGCCATGATGGACTCTGTCAAACGCCTTCCGGACGTCAAGGAAAATGGCAGCTACCTGGGAGCCTGTATCTAATATTTTCTGGGTCTCATGAACAAATAAAGTGAATTGGGTCTCACATGATCACTGTTTCTGGAATCCATGTTGATTCCTACAGAGTAGATTCTGGGTTTCCAGAAACGACATGATACTCGAGCAAAAAACATGTTCTAAAATTCTACAACAGATTGACGTCAGAGATACAGGTCTATAGTTTTGCGCATCTGCTCGACAACCCTTCTTGAAGACTGGGACTACCTGTGCTCTTTTCCAACCATTTGGAACCTTCCGTTCCTCTAGAGACTTGCGGTACATGGCTGTTAGAAGAGGGGCAAGTTCTTTCGCGTACTCTGTGTAGAATCGAATTGGTATCCCATCAGGTCCAGTGGACTTTCCTCTGTTGAGTGATTTCAGTTACTTTTGTATTCCTTGGACACTTATTTCGATGTCAGCCATTTCTTTGTTTGTGCGAGGATTTAGAGAAGGATTTGCGGTGTGGTCTTCCTCTGTGAAACAGCTTCAGAAAAATGTGTTTAGTATTTCAGCTTTACGCGTGTCATCCTCTGTTTCAATGCCATCATGATCCCGGAGTGTCTGGATATGCTGTTTTGAGCCACTTACTGGTTTAACGTAAATCAGAACTTCGTAGGATTTTCTGTCAAATCGGTACATAGAATTTTACTTTCGAATTCACTGAACGCTTCATGCATAGCCCTCCTTACGCTAACTTTCACATCGTTTAGCTTCTGTTTGTCTGAGAGGTTTTGGCTGCATTTAAACTTGCAGTGAAGCTCTCTTTGCTTTCGCAGTAGTTTCCTAACTTTGTTGTTGAACCACGGTGGGTTTTTCCCGTCCCTCACAGTTTTACTCAGCACGTACCTGTCTAAAACGCATTTTACAATTGCCTTGAACTTTTTCCATAAACACTCAACATTGTCAGTGTCGGAACATAAATTTTCGTTTTGATCTGTTAGGTAGTCTGAAATCTGCCTTCTATTATTCTTACTAAACAGATGAACCTTCCTCCCTTTTTTTATATTCCTATTTACCTCCATATTCAAGGGATGCTGCAATGGCCTTATGATCACTGATTCCCTGTTCTGCGCTTACAGAGTCAAAAAGTTCAGGTCTGTTTGTTATCAGTAGGTCAAAGGTGTTATCTCCATGAATCGGTTCTCTGTTTAATTGCTCGAGGTAATTTTCGGATAGTGCATGCAGTATAATGTCACTCAATGCTCTGTCCCTACCACCCATCCTAAACATCAATTCAATTCAATTCAATTCACTACTGAACTATTCAACTGCCAGTAATGTGCAGCTTGCAAAAGAACCATGAGGCCAAGATAAGAGAAATTAGTGCTTGTACAGAGGGACATGGAGAGTTATTTTTCTGTTGGTCAATTTGAGAGTGGAACAGGAAAGGAAACGACTAGTAGTAGTACAAGGTACCCTCCACCATACTCCCTGTGGTGGCTTGTGAAGTATGTATGTAGATGTAGATACTCATTTGTTACCATGTTCATATGTGCACTAAGCCTGTGTACCAAAAGCAAAACTCATTACCTGTGGTGGTGGTGGTGGTTGTTGGGATGTTTAAGGGGGACTAAACAGCTAAGGTCATCAGTCCCCCACATTACCTGTGAATGTATATAAAACGAAATGAGGCAAGTTAATTTGACTATGTGTTTTCATATCACTGTGTCCACTATTCAATGTCCTCTCAATAGTTTATTCTTACTATTATTAAGATTTAATTTTTAGAATGCAAACTGAACTTCGCCAGTTGCTCAAGGAGTTTGCAACCTGCAAAATCATACCCAGAACTGATGGTAGACCTCTGTTCTGGAACTTAATGAAGGGTCTAAACCAATGGTTCATACAGCCTCCTGTGATATTTTATGCTAATAACTAAATCTCTGCTATTGGCTTGAGAACTGTAGGCCTGCATCAATAGATATAATTTGAGGAACAGTAAGTGGTTATTTGATTAGGAGAGTGTGTTTGGCTTTTTTATAGTTTGGTAGTGTGCCTCCACAGACTTGATGGTGAATTACATACAGTATTTTGAGAGGGTAGTGTATCAGTCACATTGATCAAAGAGACTATTCATCCTCTCATATCAGAAAGATTTGGGCACTATAATCTAACTGCAGGAGAATCAGTGGTCAGTTCTCAGACTTTGTCTCATTTACAAGTGCTAATTAAAAGTAGATTGGAAACAGAACTGAACAGCAGCAATATTTTACATGATGAATGGGATATACAACATGGACTAAAATCAGGTGAACTAATATATTGCAGATTAGAAAGTTACTTACAAGCAAATAGTTATTGTAAGCAGAGCCATATGGTGGCAGTATGGCAGTTTTTGTTATTAAAGACATAGCAGTTTAAAAAAATGTCTTTCTTGAACACCGTGGCAAAGAAGGATCAATCGAAATGACAGGCTTTGTGGTCCACAGTAATGATCTGAAGTTAACAAAAGCATAAAGTGACTGGGGTATATTGGCCACCAGAGGCTGATGTAGTGTTGTTTATGGAATGACTTAGTAGTATGGTTGGCCAGATTACTACATTAGGTGAGTTTAATGTAGGTGCAAATTCAAATTGTACAGTAAACTTGAAACTCAGTGATATAGTAAACTTGTATGATCTTTTAAATGTAGTAAGTTCTGACACTAGAGTCTCAGACACATTCTACACTAGAATAGATTATGTTATAATCAAAAAAGATGTTGTAGATAAGGTAAATTGCAGTAGCTTAGGTTTTCATTATTCTGACCAATTCTGCATTTCTCTCAGGTAATAGAGTATGTAAATTCAGATGTGCCAAAAATATAAAAAATTGTTCTGCAGGAATAAACTCAGAATACCTTAAACATTAACACTCTTAAATACAAACTAGCAAATGAGATATAGGATTCTGTGTACTAGGTGAAAGGATCTGATGACAAATGGAATGAGTTGAGTTATTACAAATATTGCTGTCCAATAAGAGAAATCAAGAAGGTAGTTAAACATAGCTGAAACAGAAGTAATCTTAGGCTAAATTTCCCACCAAATCTGGTCAGGCTCAGGCAAAGTATACAAGATCAAAATCTGCTTTATGAAGCTACTACACTGCTGGTTTTTAAGGAAAAATACAATTGGACAAATAAAAGTTTTAAAATTGAAATTGAAGTAGGTTAAGAGCAACAGAACAATCTAACAGCATAAGTTAAGTACCTTGGGAGCTGACTGACAAGTACTGTAAAGATCCCAAAAAGATGAATACAGAACCATTCAGCATAAGACATGACAATAGCACTGTAAAAACCTAAATATTACATATAATATTTTTAATAACTATTTCATTTCTGTTGAAAAATCAACACACATTTTCAGTGCACAGACTGAGACCCCATGTCACTTCACTCAGTGTACCAAATTCGAATTTGTGGAAGTGAATGAGCAGGAAGTATGCAAGGCAATATGAATGCTAAAGAAAAAATTTTGATGTGGAAAGAATGGCATATACAGTGCTATTACTAAGGTGTGCTTAAAAGGAATCTATAAACCTCTAACTTAGATGATTAATTTCAGCATTAGAGAAAATATGTGTTCATCAGTTTTAAAAATGACAGCAGTGAAACCAGTGTACAAAAAGGGATGTAAGGAAGATGTCTTAACTATAAACCAATATCACTAAATCCCACCTTCAGTTTTTCTGAAAAATTGAATGACTTGTTCAAGAGAAAGGGCTTCACAAATTGAGCATTGGTCCAGCTCTGGGTCTTATGCAAAACATATTCCGCTTGGAATTTTTTCATAGAGTTTTTGGATGTCCTCCTGAGTGATATCATGCCACATTCTGTCCAATTAGAGTGTTAGATCATCAAAATGCCCATGATGCTCCAAATGACCTCAGTTGGGGAACAATCTGACAACCTTTCTGGAAATGGAAGCGTTTGTAAAACTTGAAGAAAAGCAGTAGCAACTCTTTATGTGTGTGGGCACTCATTATTTTGCTGAAATGTAAGCCCAGGATTGCTTGCCATGAAGGGCAACAAAACGAGGTGTAGAATATCACCAACATACCACTGTGCTGTAAGAGTGCAGCAGATGACAACCACAGAGGTCCTGCTATGAAATGAAATGGCACTCCGTATCATTACTCCTGGTTGTCGGACATTATGGTGGGTGAAAGTCAGGTCAGTATCACATTACCATCTGTTGCATCTCCATACACTTCCTTGCTGGTCAGTGGGGCTCAGTTTGAAGTGGTTCTCATATATGAATATAATTCTAATCCAGTCAATGAGATTACAGGCCAAAGATGTGTCTTGAGATGCCCTGGACAGAGGTGGGAAACCAACATAACTGTCACCTGCCATACGGCCCGACAAACAGGAGTGATGGTCAGTGGTGTCATTTCTTTCATAGTAGCACCTGGCTGTCATCCATTGCACCCTTACAGCACAGTAGATCAGTGATATTCTACATCTCATTTTGTTGCTCTTCATGGAAAGCCATCCTGGGCTTACATTTCAGCAAGAAAATGCCCGCCCACATACAGTGAGAGTTTCTACTTCTTGTCTCTTTATTTGCCAAATCCTACCTAGGACAGCAAGGTGCCAGATCTCTCCCAGTTGAGAAAGCTTTGAGCATTGTGAGAAGGACCCTCCGATCATCTCAGGATTTTCGTGATCTAATGTGTCAATGTCAGAATTTGGCGTGGTATTCCTCAGCAACTCTATCAATCAATGCCAAGACTAATAACTGCTTGCATAAAGGCCAGAGGTGGACCAACACATTACTGACTTAATCAACTGGTGAAGCTCTCTCTTCTGAATAAATCATCTAATCTCTTCTGAAATTGTAATCATTTTTTTTTTTTTTTTTTTTTTTTTTTTTGTTTTGTACATGTACATCACATCTACCAATTTCTGCCCCATTTGCATAAGTCCTTTATAATGTGTTGTGTTTTTATTTTTATTTTCCTTTTTTTCCCTTAGAGTGTATATTAACAACTCATTAACCCCCATATAATAAGCTATTGAGATGACACATCAGTCTTATTCTATGAGAGAGAATGTAAGGAGCTAGAATCTTTTACTACTAGGATACAACATTAGTAATGACATACTTCAATAATCAGTTTCTCATGGTGAATGTCACCATATCTCAGTTATTGGCATTCAAAATGGGCAGTTCTCATCAAAACAATGCAAAAAATGTGTACATAACATCTCAGTAACAGAAAATTGGAATTGTAAATTTCTTTGTGTGTATATTGACGAAAATTTGCAATTGACAAGTCACATTAATTTTGTATGTGGAAAATTCAGTAGTGGTTTATATCTTCTCAGCCAGCTTGCAAAGACAGTTACTAGCTAAACATTGAAAATAGAATATTTTGAAACAATCTACCCTTCTCAATTATGGGATTGGAATATGGGGCTGTGAAGCTGACGTAGAAGAATACTGCTGTTACAGAAAGGAGTGATAAGACTTATACATGGGATGGGCAATAGAGATTCATGTTATGAAATGTTTATGCAGCACAAATATCTATCGATATATTCTCTGTCTATATTCAAATTAGTTACATTTGTTATGAGTCAATAAACAGAAGTTATTAAGTGCAGTGATGTACATGATCATAAAACCATTGCAAACTTTAACTATTTCCAGAAAAAAAACATTAAAAATTACAGACAGAAGCTCTCTCTTTAGAAGTTTGATTTGGTTTAACAAACTACAAATCTCCCTAATGTATACAGGAAATGATTTTAAAATAGGAATAAAATCTCTTATTATAGAAAATGTTTATATTCATTTAATGAATTTTAAGAAACAGATTGTAACATGAACCAGCAGTATATCTGCTATACTGTAATAAATGTATAAATTAGATATATGATACAACAGGTTCAGTACATAACATTTTTTAAATGTAATTATAATCATACTATAATTTCTGACATTTTCAAAGTCCATCATTGTAGTGGCCCTATGCAAAGAAAATGTAAATAAATAAGTAAACATTGCAGGGGCTACTGCCAAAGGTGGTGTCATATTAGTTGCCATTAGGAACTTAATATACATATAAAAAAAAGTATTGCTACACCTCAATTTTGCGAGTTCCGGAACCTGTACAGAAAATTGGAATAGAAATCAACATAAACATCATTCCACCCTTTTTATTGCTCATGAAAACCAGACATTGCACCTTGTACCACCATACAGTGAGACTTTCAGAGGTGGTGGTCCAGATTTCTGTACACACTGGTACCTGTAATACCCAGTAGCACATCCTTTTGCATTTATACATGCCTGTATTCGTTGTGGCATACTATCCACACATTCATCAAGGCACTGTTGGTCCCGATTGTCCCACTCATTAATGGCGATTCAGAATTGATCCTTCAGAGTGGTTGGTGGTCATGTTGTCCATAAACAGCCCCTTTCAATCTATCCCAGGCATGTTTGATAGGGTTCATGTCTGGACAACATGCTAGCCCCTTTAGTCAAGTGATGTCATTATCCTGAAGGAAGGCATTCACAAAATGTGCACGAAGGGGGTGCAACTTGTCATCCATGAAGTTGAATGCCTTGCCAATATGCTGTGGATATGGTTGCACTATCGGTTGGAGGATAGCATTTATGTATCGTCAGTCATTACGGTGCCTTCCGTGACCACCAGTGATGTATGTTGGCCCCACATAATGCCACCCTAAAACAGCAGGGAATCTCCACCTTGCTGCGCTCACTGGACAGTGTATCTAAGGTGTTTGCCGATAGTCAGGCAAGTTCAGCTGTGGAGTGAGGTTTCTGTGTGTTGGAGTTCACGAAATTGCCTCCTTGATCACCAGATCTCACTCGGTATGAAGTTTTTCTGTGGGGACACATTAAAGATCTGGTGTACGTACCACCTCTACCATGTGATGTAGCAGAGCTCTGGGAGAGAATATGGGAAACTACTGCCACAGTCGATGATGCCATGCTGGGATGGGTATGACAAGAATTCAGTTACCATATTGACATCTTCCAGGTCACTCATGGTTTGCATATCGAATGTTTGTAAAAAAAACTTTCATAGTTTCTCTTTAAAATGCAATATGTATGACATCTATACAATGGTTAGTTCTTGTGCAATAAATAATTGGAAGTGTTTCTGGACTTTATGTAAGCCCTGTATGTATCACAGCTGTGAATTCCACATTGTATTTGTTCTCTTGGGTGTTTCCTTTCTTCCCCTCCCCCTTCATTTTACATGAAATATAATTATTAGTGGTTATGTGAAAGTCATATATAAATAAATGTAAACCAGCTGAATAATACGTGTACTGATCAATAATTTAGTGGTGTTACAACAAACAACAAGAGAACAGCCTCTTAGGATGTGCATAAAATTTAACAACATATAAGAGATACTGTTTGTATTGCATCAAATCATTGTTTGTGTTATGCTAAATTTGAATGGTAGCTGGCCAAATGGGAAATTTTAAGCTGTCTAGCTTTTCTGATCAAATACAAATATACATAAATTTTAAACACTACCTCTACATGTGCATTGAGTGGTCCTGAAAAACTAAAAACATGTTTCTAAGTTCTTGTTATTATTTGAACTGCAAAAGTAGGAAAATGTAAACTGCAAAGTTGCAGAAAATCTCAATGATAGGGAAGATAGCAGCACTAACTGACTGAAAAGGTACAGAAACCCTGGTAGATAGCAAAGAAAAGAGGGCCAATTAACTGTAACATGCAGAAACCCTGAAAAATAGGTAAAGAAAGCTCACAAATTGTCTGAAATCTTATGGAAACCATAAAGTAAAAGATAATTTAAACTGGCAGACTGGTAGGTAAGTAAATGAAGAAATAAAAAAGATATGCAAGAGTAGAAAACAGAAAGTAAATGAAGTGTTACACATCTTGGGATCATGTGGTTGCCAAGCACATGACACTGAAATTTTGTATCTACCACTGAGTGTCAGAATACACGACGAACACTCCCAAATAGGAACAAATAATTGAATTCATAGGATTAATTGCAACAAATGATGTGACAGATTGTGGAGAAATGTAGCTTACAAAAGGAGAAAAATGACAACAGAGTTATGTATCTTGAGGCCCTGTGTTTGCCAAGTACATGAAAAACGAAGTATGCAAGTCCCCTGCAGATTGAAATACAATAGAACAGTTGAAATGGAAGTATTCCTTATTCAAAAGCTTCTCTCTGTATAATAATTTGTTCAGAATTACTAAAACATGCTTATATATATCAACCAGATACATTGTACACCTGCTTATAAGGTTTTAATTTAGTTACATATCTTATACCAGAGAATTTTCTAGGTTTGGGATGTATCAGTCAGTAAGCCTTTGGACAAGAATTTTCTAGCACTTTCAGAGGCTCAATGTAAATATCAAAAAATTTTCCTCACTCCTCAATTAATTGATTTTGAGCTTTCATGTTTTTAACCATGACCACACCATCCTCTTTGAGCTCTGTCACCACTAACTTTCCATCATGTCTCCACTTTCTAATCTCTGCCTGTCTCTCCATGGTTTTTCTAACAGTTTCCCCTGTCTCCTGTGACATAATGTTTCTATTGTCAGGTTAGCCAATGAGTTTAAATATTGGATTAACTGGTTTCCTGTTATGTAAAATTTCATATGGAGCAAGCTCAGTAGATATGTGTATTGTAAGCCGGGCCGAGGAAGATTCATATCAGTGCACACTCCGCTGTAGAGTGAAAATTTCATTTTAACAACATAAATAAGTCTCTCATGATGCCACTCACAACAAGACAAAAGAATCATACAGAAGGTGCAACATAAGTGATACTCAGAACAACTGACATGAGGGGTTCAAACTAAAAGAACATACTGAGAGTGTGTCAGCCCAAGTTGCTGGTAGATGACATGGTAGATACCATGGCATGTGCACGCTTCCTACTGGCAACCTCTAGTGGCTGGCCCACACTGATACAGTTGGTGGTTTTGTTTAAGTACACACATGCTGTAGCACTACACTCAATGCACTCACACTCACAGACACTAGTAGCAGAATACAGTCACCTCTCCCTAGTGCGAAGAGGATTCCCAGGCAATGGAGGAGATGCTGGTGGCCCAACAAGAGATACATCCATCATATCCTGAGTGGTGGCAGCCAGTGCAAACGGCAGGGGTGGGATGATGCATCTATTGGGTACTGGAACATAGGGCTGGAACGTGTGGAGATGCAGGCATGCCCAAGGGTGATGGGCCGCCATGGCACCCGACGACAGCACCAGGAAGGAGGATGCCATCACCATCTCTGCTTCATCATCAGCAGGCAGGTCCTAGTGTGAAGGAGACAGGGTTGGACCCATTGGTGATGACTGCTGAGGCAATGATAGTGAGAGGGCAAGTGGAGGCAGCCTGACAGGAACAGCAGGCTGCAGCAATGGACCAGAGGCTGGAGAAGACCAGTGCCCAGAGCTGGGAAACTGAAACTGCAGGGTGCCACATGTGGATGGGGCAGTCAGTGGGACAGGGACATTTCCGTAGCAGGAGACAATGGTCTCAAGGCAGAGGGCAGTGGGATGCACTGTAACAATGGGGGAATGTAGGAGTTTTATTACTTTACATTGTTAGTGACTGACATAATGGCTTGATTGTAATTAGATATTGAAAGCTAGATGCTAATAGGACATTAAGTGAGTTACATGGTAGATGATTCTGCGTGGGTCTGCAGGGGAAAAAAACTTTGAGGGGAATAAATTATGCAAGGAGATAGTAAATTAGGTGTTTTGTGTAGCATCCAACGCAGTGAATTGTGTATGCGTGCAGAGTGTGTTTTTCTGTGATAGGTTCTGGACAGTTAGATGTTAGGCCAAATGAGGCTGCTCAAGGGAAAGCATATGGTAGTAATCTGAATATGAATTCAATAGTACTGAGAATCTTGATGCAGGTTAGCAGATCTTGGGACGGTGGGGAGTTGTGGAGGGTGGAAGGGGGATCACTTGCTAAAACAACATATCCCCAAATGGGGACACTCTGAGGTGATTTAAAATAATTGATGGGATAAGCCCATATACATTTAAGACAAAATACGAGCCTGAAGGTGTTATAGTCAGAGAAATCCTCCTATATGTTGGTGGAACTTGTAAGATACTGAACTTGATATTGTTACACTAATATATTGTGGTAAAGAGTTTTTACCACTTTGTTTCATAATGCAAGCTATGGCCATGCAGTGTTTATTTAAGATGAATGGGTACAAAGAATAAAGCCAGTTATTTCTCTCTAACAAAAAGGAAAGAAGGATAAATTACTATTAGTAATGTGTAAAGTAAAGTGATGTCCTCTTTTATGATATACACTCCTGGAAATGGAAAAAAGAACACATTGACACCGGTGTGTCAGACCCACCATACTTGCTCCGGACACTGCGAGAGGGCTGTACAAGCAATGATCACACGCACGGCACAGCGGACACACCAGGAACCGCGGTGTTGGCCGTCGAATGGCGCTAGCTGCGCAGCATTTGTGCACCGCCGCCGTCAGTGTCAGCCAGTTTGCCATGGCATACGGAGCTCCATCGCAGTCTTTAACACTGGTAGCATGCCGCGACAGTGTGGACGTGAAGCGTATGTGCAGTTGACGGACTTTGAGCGAGGGCGTATAGTGGGTATGCGGGAGGCTGGGTGGACGTACCGTCGAATTGCTCAACACGTGGGGTGTGAGGTCTCCACAGTACATCGATGTTGTCGCCAGTGGTCGGCGGAAGGTGCACGTGCCCGTCGACCTGGGGCCGGACCGCAGCGACGCACGGACGCACGGACGCACGCCAAGACCGTAGGATCCTACGCAGTGCCGTAGGGGACCGCACCGCCACTTCCCAGCAAATTAGGGACACTGTTGCTCCTGGGGTATCGGCGAGGACCATTCGCAACCATCTCCATGAAGCTGGGCTACGGTCCTGCACACCGTTAGGCCGTCTTCCGCTCACGCCCCAACATCGTGCAGCCCGCCTCCAGTGGTGTCACGACAGGCGTGAATGGAGGGACGAATGGAGACGTGTCGTCTTCAGCGATGAGAGTCGCTTCTGCCTTGGTGCCAATGATGGTCGTATGCGTGTTTGGCGCCGTGCAGGTGAGCGCCACAATCAGGACTGCATACGACCGAGGCACACAGGGCCAACACCCGGCATCATGGTGTGGGGAGCGATCTCCTACACTGGCCGTACACCACTGGTGATCGTTGAGGGGACACTGAATAGTGCATGGTACATCCAAACCGTCATCGAACCCATTGTTCTACCATTCCTAGACCGGCAAGGGAACTTGCTGTTCCAACAGGACAATGCATGTCCGCATGTATCCCGTGCCACCCAACGTGCTCTAGAAGGTGTAAGTCAACTACCCTGGCCAGCAAGATCTCCGGATCTGTCCCCCATTGAGCATGTTTGGGACTGGATGAAGCGTCGTCTCACGCGGTCTGCACGTCCAGCGCGAACGCTGGTCCAACTGAGGCGCCAGGTGGAAATGGCATGGCAAGCCGTTCCACAGGACTACATCCAGCATCTCTACGATCGTCTCCATGGGAGAATAGCAGCCTGCATTGCTGCGAAGGGTGGATATACACTGTACTAGTGCCGACATTGTGCATGCTCTGTTGCCTGTGTCTATGTGCCTGTGGTTCTGTCAGTGTGATCATGTGATGTATCTGACCCCAGGAATGTGTCAATAAAGTTTCCCCTTCCTGGGACAATGAATTCAAGGTGTTCTTATTTCAATTTCCAGGAGTGTATTATATGTGAAATGTATAACCTTGAGTTAATAGTGTAAGTATAAGATTTAAACAATAAGTCAAGGTTGTGTATGGATCAGTTTGGCTCCTATTGAGCAAAACATGTAACTTATCAAGGTACACTAACAGTACTTGATGTGAGACCCTAGCAGTTACTTTGGCTGTCACCAATACAAGATGTGTAAATTGAAATGTGAAATGAATGAATTCTAACAATGTGCAAATAACAATCTTGTCAATATTAATACCACACAAGTTGATGAACAAAATATTGATAGTCTGACAAACATGACAATATGTAAAGGTGATGATACCATGTATTATTCCATAAAAAGCAACAATATGCAGAGGCCTTAATATAAGAATGTGTCCTATTTTCTTTTGTAGTGAATTAATGATGTAGAAAGTAAATGTTTTCTAAAGCGATTAAACTAAATAGTTATTGACTACTATGACATAATTCTTAAGAATCTCAAGTGATAAGTTCATATAAATTGAAGCAAGCCTTAATTTCTTCAAAAGAAGATCCTTGTTCATGAACCATTGTACTCAACTTTATTTGTAGAACATGAATCAGGCAAAGAGACTTTGACCTGAAGAGTCCTTTGAACTAACAGTGTATGTTAGGCATGTAAAATTTAACCAGCTAAGAGTCCACATGTTGGACAGATTACTTGCACATATGTACTATAGACTAGATCCATTTGTCATGCAGCTAGTGGGGAGGTCATGTAATGATGCAGAGTTATAGAAGGCTGTAACATCTCTGCTCTTTTCTGCTGGATGATGCATGGTAAGTTATGTAGAGATACATGTAAGAAAGTATTAATATATTTATTCTGCTCTGTGAAGATTTGTAGTTCTTTGCCATGGTGGTGGGTGAAAAACACAATAAATAAACATATTGCTGGTATAAATGATGATTTGTTACTGAGCATTGGCACTAACACTAAGTGCAAACAGCATTTCAAAAATGCTGTTCCACTGAGACAGCAATATACAATTGCACTGTCTTTAAATAGTTAAATGTCACCATTAGGAATTTTCTGTGACTTGTCCAAAGCATTTTATTGTGTGAACCACGACATTATGTTACAGAAATTACAATTCTATGGTATAAATGGAATAGCATATGAGTGGTTTAAGTCATACCTACAGAACAGGAAGCAAAACATTTCCTTATATGGGTCAAGTGATTTAAATGAGTTTGCCACTTCATCTAACTGGGGTGAAATTACATTAGGTGTTCCACAGGGATCAATCATGGGTCCTCTTCTGTTCTTGATATACATGAACGACCTCTCTTCCAATCTGAAACAGGAAGCTGAACCGACGCTGTTTGCTGATGATACAAGCATCATTATTAATCTCGTGAAAGAAACTCAAATTGACAATGATACAAATAAGGTCTTTGGAAAAGTCGTTAATTGGTTTCCTGCAAATGGGCTTGCTCTAAACTTTGAAAAAACACAGTACATCCAATTTTCTGCTGTAAAAAGTACAGTTCCTTCAATAAATATAACACATCAACAAAAGTCAGTAGACAGGGTAGAGCATACTAAGTTTTTGGGTGTACATGTAGATGAGAATCTTAATTGGAAAATTCATATTTTGGATCTTCTAAAGCGACTATTTTCTGCAACTTTTGCAATCAGAATAAGTGCCAATTTTAGAAATTAGTAAGCTAACATACTTTGCGTACTTTCACTCTCTGATGTAATACAGAATAATATTTTGGGGTAACTCAACATTCAGACAAAAGGTATTCACTGCTCAAAACAAAGTGGTTAGAATAATGTGTGGGGTTCATAGCTGCACATCTTGTAGGCATCTTTTAAAAGATTGGGAATTCTTACAACAGCCTCACAGTACATTTACTCACTAATGAAATTTGTTCTCAACAACATGGACCAGTTTAAAAACAACAGTGACAATCATGATTATACCAGAAAAAAGAAAGACTTACACTATCCATTACTCAACCTATCTTCGGCACAGAAAGGGGTAAAATATGCTGCTACAAAAATGTTTGACAAATTACTAGATGAAATAAAATGTCTGACAGACAGCAGTAATAGCTTCAAAAATAAATTGAAATCATATCTCCTTGACAACTCCTTCTATACCATAGATGAATTCTTGAATAGTAATAAATAAATCTATAAATATAGTATATACATTTTGTGCCATTTAAGGGAATGGGGTAAATAATATATATATGAAACATTCCTCACACACAAATAAAGAAAAGATACTCTACCTGTGCTGCTAGAACATGTGCCTTCACAAGTACAACACAAAATGTGGTTCATGCACGATGGAGCTCCTGCACATTTCAGTCAAAGTTTTCGTATGCTTCTCAACAACAGATTTGGTGACCGATGGATTGGTAGAGGCAGACCAATTCCATGGCCTCCACACTCTCCTGACCTCAACCCTCTTGATTTTCATTTATGGGGGCATTTGAAAGCTCTTGTCTACGCAACCCGGTACCTAATGTAGAGACTCTTCGCCCTCATATTGTGGACGGCTGTGATACAATAAGCCATTCTCCAGGGCTGCATCAGGGATTCCATGCGACGGAGGGTGGATGCACGTATCCTCACTAATGTATGACATTTCGAACATTTCCTGTAACAAAGTGTTTGAAGTCACGCTGGTACGTTCTGTTGCTGTGTGTTTCCATTCCATGATTAATGTGATTTGAAGAGAAGTAATAAAATGAGCTCTAACATGGAAAGTAAGCGTTTCCGGACACATGTCCACATAACATATTTTCTTTCTTTGTGTGTGAGGAATGTTTCCTGAAAGTTTGGCCATACCTTTTTGTAACACCCTGTATATATAGTTAAACATTAATATTTCTATTATTTACCCCATTCCCTTCACATTATCTTGTTTCATATGTGCATTGTTTGTGCACTTGACACGTTCCTCATCATAATGGCTACCATACCAAGCAATTGATCAATGGAACATGCAACCAACTAACTAACTAATAAATAGCTTGTCACTAGTCGGAGAACCAGCTGTCATACCAAAGAGACTCCACACGATACACTGCTGCTGGAAACCAGAGAGGTATTTTCCCCCATAGCAGTGGTGTTGTTAGTCAAGTGCCTACAGAGCACCTGGCCCTGTAGTAGAGAAAATGGGATGAAATGAGGGGCACCAGGTTTTGTTGTGGTGGAGTGCTGCTTGTGGCTGTGCGTGATGACGTGCATTGTTGCTGGTTGCCCGGCAAGGGACAAGTGGTGCATTTCAGGTTGTGACATATGCTGTGGTGAAATTGGCTGTAACTGGTGGATGAAACTAAGGTGTTAATCTTGAAAGTGTTGCTGTAAATGGTGAGGTTGTCCAAAGGAAGATGTATCAATGTCACTGGCATCAGGAAGCAAGACTGTGGGATGTGGGGTCAGGATGGCTGCTGGTCCATCAGCAGTCTGATCTGAAGAGGGGTGGAAATAATATAATCCTTGGTGCTGTGATGTGCAGGATCTCATTGACAGAGAGGGGTGACATGACTTTGGCTGATTCAGTCGTGAGCAGCAGTTGGACTATGCAAGAAAACCGGAACACTATAGATCCGTTGTCCAACTGACTGTCATTGTGACAGGCATGACAAGGTGGTCATCTACTAACCTGATGGAGCTGTCTTGTGGGAAGAAAGTGTGAATGCCAATGTTGAGTTAGGAAATGCCAAGTACACTTGGCAGTGAAGGTGGGATGTCAAGCATTACTTAGATGCCGTCGGTGTCTGATTGTGTCCATATAGACTTTAATCCATTAATGGGGACTTTGAGGCATTAACTGTTAACAATAATGCCAAATCTGCTTGAGCCACATTAAGCCAGTCTATATGGACCAGTAAAGGGGGTTGGAGAGTGGGCCCGATTGTCTCATTATGGAGCATGACATGGGAACACGAAACTAATACCTCGTAAATGAACATGGAAGACTTGGAATGAGGAGTGGGAGGGGGAATGTGCAGGTGAGTTGTATTTTGGCACACAAGTGCAACTAGTGTTGGGAGGTTGGAGTCATTGGGGGGGGGATTTGAGTGCCAAGATTGGTAGGGAGGGATAAAGGTTCATGACAGAGGAGTGTGCAAAGTAGATGTAAAGGTCCTCTTTGTAGGCTGTGCATACCTCCAGCAACACCCTTGGAATGGCTACAGTTCACAATTCATCAGGGCACATCAAAACGACCTTGAGGGTCCAGTGCAAGTATTCAACCAGTCTATTGCTTTGCTGTGATGTGATATCCATGGATACCACATAGGTTATAGAGTTCTGTGAATAAGGTGGACTCGAATTGATATCCCTCATCACTTTTAATAGAAACTGGGCATCCAAAATGAGAGTTCCAGATACTGACAAACTTTTTGGCAACTGTTTCTGAGTGATGTCTCTGATGCATGTGGCTTCCACCCATTGTGTAACTCTGTCTATGATGAAGAGGATATATTGGAACTGTTCTGACTATAAGAGGGGCCCAATGAGATCTCAGTGGACATGCTGGAAAGGACCATGCGTAATCTCAAATTTTTCTAGTGCAGGCTGGGCATGGCAGTTGATTCTACTGATTTTGCAGGCTGCACAGGTGAGAGCCAGATGAACCATTCTGTTATGAGTTTGACTGCTGGCTGAATCCTGGGGTGTGAAAAATTGTGCAGATGGTCAAACAAAGTTTTCCAGAAAGGGCCAGGTATAACTGGGTGGATTTTGTGCTGAAAAATGTCACACAGCACACATTTACTGGAGCCCAGAAAGCAATGGTGTTCAAAGCATAGTCTACTGTTCAGGTTAGGGTTGATGATCTGCTGCTCATAGGATCCTGCATTGGCATGTTGGTCACAGTCTATGCATGATGTGGTCATGGATATTATAAACAGGTAGTCAATGATGACATTTTCCTCACCATTAAAGCTTCTGACATCTATAGTAAATTGGGCAATACAGTCCAGGTGGTGGAAGCACCCAGGGGGCAGAATTAGGTTTTTGATGGCATGTGTGGGGTACTTTGATCTTTGTACACTGAGAGGGATCAGCTTTCAACACTGCTCTGAAAGTAGTGTAAGGCTTTGTACACTGCTAGGAGTTCACAGTCAAAGGCAGATCATTTACACTGGGAATTAGAAAGTTACTGTGAGAAAAAGCACAGAGGTTGCATAACACGACCAAGCTCCTTTTGTAGAAAGGCCCCAATAGGGTTTTCACTTGCACATATGATGACGGAAAGGTGGGCTTTATGAGACGGGCGTGCTAGAGTAGTAGCTTTGGACAAAGTTATCCTTGAGGCTAACAAATGCTTGTTGCATATATGGATTCCACCCAAGCTACAACTTGTCAGTTTTATTGTTGTTTAACAGTACCTTGGTTAGAGGGAAGTGGAGTCAAAAGTTTTACCATTCCTAAAAGATGGAGTAATTTGTGACAGTCCATTGGTGGCAGTAGCTGTCATCTTAGATCCACTTTTTCAGGAGTGGGGCAGATATCATTGGTGTCAATGAGGTGGCCAATGGAGGTTACCTCACTTTGTCGCAACTGACACTTGGCATCATTAAAGATAACTCAATTCTGTGCTAGTGTGTTGAAAACCAGTTTGAGGTGGTGCTCGTGCTCTTCTGGTATGGCAGAGAAAGTGATACCATGCATAACAGAATTACTGTTTGAACAGGATGCCATCAATAAAATACTATCAAGTTTGCACTGCATTTTTCAGTCCATATGGCACGAACAAAAATTCAAAAAGGCTGAATGACATAATGACAGTGGTCTTTTGAATGTCTGTTCACTCACAGAAATTTATAAGAATGATACCTTACAGTTTATCACACTGAAAATTGATGTGCTAATGAGTGTAACTGCCAGCCACCATGCACATTCCCAAACTCTTGCAAGTCAGGAACCAGGAAGCTGTCAGTTATGGTGCATGAGTTTAAAGTTCTGTACTTACTACACAAATGTCAATTACCATCTTTCTTTATGATGAGTATAATGGTGATGCCTGTGCACTATAAGAGGGATTGATAATCCCTGCTTTTAATCATTCATCTATGGCGGCTTTTGCTGCATGTAGTTTACACAGAAGTAGGTGGCATGCTTGGTGTCAAACAGGCAGATTTGGAGTGGAGTGGTGACGATTCAGTGTCCAGCTCCATTACAGATAGCACTGTATGCAAGAAACATAGGGATATGCCAGGATGGTGTGCTGGTTATGCCATCAGTTTCATGCACAGAATCTGATAGTGGAACTTCACTAACCGTATGTATAAAATCCAGTGAGGTGCTGGAGTTGGTCTGCAAGATGCACCATTGTTCTGTCAGGAGAGAGAGAGCGGAATCAATGCCTCATAGGTTGAACTCGACATAGGTGAGGTTGTGTGACATCAGTGTAAATTGGCAGGATCACACCATACATCATGCAGTGCAGTGGTGGCTGTAGCAGTATTCTGGCAAAGGTCATCTTTTTTGTCATACAATGGAGCATCGGAGAGGTGTGTGTTAGAATACTGAGTCTAGAGCAATTGACTCTCACTGAGAATGGTGACGCAGTGGGTGAGGTGTTCATGAGGATTGATGGAGAGAGGGATACCAGAGATTGGCACAGATTCTGTGCCAGATGGTGGGAGTTTGTTGCTGATAACACTGATGATGGGTCAACCGCTGTCTTGCCAAAGTAAAACACAATGAGCCAGGTCTGGTAGTAGCCAGCAGTGTTGTAAGAAGTCTGCACCAAGGATGGGTTCTGCAGTACTGGCAATGAGGAAAGTCCATGATAGCAGGTTGTCAGAAACCAAATTGGCATCAATGATGATTCAGCCACACACAGCGATTGCAGTGTCATTTGCTGCCTGAAGTTGAGTTTTTGATGTGACAGCAAGAGGGGGCATGCCTCCTGGGTAACTGAACTGATTCCATAATGAGATTTTCACTCTGCAGCGGAGTGTGTGCTGATATGAAACTTCCTGGCAGATTAAAACTGTGTGCCGGACCAAGACTCGAACTTGGGATCTTTGCCTTTCGCGGGCAAGTGCTCTACCAACTGAGCTACCCAAGCACGACTCATGCCCCATCCTCACAGCTTTACTTCTGCCAGTACCTCATCTCCTACCTTCCAAACTTAACAGAAGCTCTCCTGCGAACCTTGCAGAACAAGCACTCCCAAAAGAAAGTATATTGTGGAGACATGGCTTAGCCACAGCCTAGGGGATGTTTCCAGAATGAGATTTTCACTCTGCAGTGGAGTGTGGGCTGATATGAAACTTCCTGGCAGATTAAAACTGTGTGCCGGACCGAGACTCAAACTCAGGACCTTTTCCTTTCGCCTTTTGCCTTAAGAGAAGCTCATTCTGGAAACATCCCCTAGGCTGTGGTTAAGCCATGTCTCCACAATATCCATTCTTTCAGGAGTGCTAGTTCTGCAAGGTTCGTATGAGAGCTTCTGTTAAGTTTGGAAGGTAGGAGATGAGGTACCGGCAGAAGTAAAGCTGTGAGGACGGGGCATGAGTCATGCTTGGGTAGCTCAGTTGGTAGAGCACTTGCCCGCAAAAGGCAAAGGTCCCGAGTCTTGGTCCGGCACACAGTTGATGGTGTGTACACTGTCCGCAAGCCATAATTTCATAGCAATGGGTTCCTGTTCACGTAAAATAGTCACGAATTGCACCTGTGACAGCAGTTTCTTGACCAAGAAAGTCCACAGAGTCTGGACAGGCATTTAGGTTCACATCCACCAGCATTCAGAAGTGGCACCATAGATGTGAAGGAGTGCTGTTACTAATGGCTTCCTCATAAATAACCTGTTTTGTTCCAATGTTTGTGACACGCACAGGAGCAGCAGCAGCTTCCTCATGTTGTACTTGTCCACTTCAGGTAGTGTGAAAAATAAGTCACTAATCAAGACTGCCTGTTCACTGAGGTGTTTGAGGAGGATAATGAAGTTAGCACTGTCATCTGTTATTCCATATGCAGCCATGATATGGTGAACCATATGGTGGGTTGATGGTCATTGAACAACAGAAGCTCAAATGTTGAATGAATAGTAAACGAGTAGTCACAAGGTTTTAGGCACAGTGTAAGCTGGAATGTGAGTGGAGACAGTGTATCAAAATGTGGTGTGGTTGACACAGCAGGAGCTTTGTTAGCTAAAAGTTCACTTAGCTGTATCATCTGTTACTACATGAGCAGTGGAATTCTAGACATGTGCAATGCAGTAGCCAGGGCCCACACAGGTGAAGAAAATAGACTGGGACATTGCACAGTCTGTTGTGCAAAAACACTGGAAAAGTCATAGGTACAGCAGGAGTACCATGCACACTCGACAAAATGTCTGTCTGACATCACTGTACAGGTAGGAGTGCAGACACATGCAACATAGTAGGAACAACATGCTCAAGTAGGGAAAACCGATTGGAACATTGCACATTCTGGGGCTCAGAAAATGCCAAAAACATCAAGGGTGTGGTAGATATTCCATGAAACTTGATGAAGTTTTTGTCCAATGTCATTTTTCAGGTAGAAGGTCAACATTGTTCACTGTTAGTAGCTAGCATTGTTGCATCACTCCTTGATTTTTGGCACAGTCTGATGCGATGGACTTGGTTGCATGATGTAGTAGCATGGCACGTAACACAGAGTAGCAAGAAATTCGATGTCTCACAAGTCCGAGAATTACTGCATTGTTACTGTGTAGTTACTGGCTTTGTTGTATGATGACAAAATGCCTACTGTGATTACACTGTTAGTAGTGTTCCTATATTGTCAGAACAACAAATCAGCAACTCCCTAAAAATGATCTAAGTGACAATTTGTGAGCTGCTAATATGAAAATAAAATATACCAAGTTCCAGCTCTCACTGATTTGGATGATTAGTAGAACTTGCAGCACTATGCCATTTAAACTTTAGGCAACTGCAGTGGTATTTGCCTGGTGCATGAGTAAATTAGTATAGCAGCAGATGCACACAACCTACAATGCAGAGCATCATACTCAATGCACTTGGCTAAAACATGGCAGAATGTATCCACAGGTAACAGCAGCCTACGACAACTTGTGAACAACAAGAGGCCATTTCTGTAGGGGAAAATCAAACTGTCTCTGTCCAGGTGGTGGCAGTCAACAAGTTTGGCTAGAATTCTGGTTTGCCCGGCATATGCCCACACTTAACACTGACACAGTCAGAGCATGCAGAAGAGTTGCTCCACATTTTTGGTGCAGTCAGGGTTTGCAGTACAGTGTTTTGTAGCAGTGTACGAATGCATGCTTTTGTGGCGATATCCGTTAATAAAACTTTCTCGGGTTTCAAGCCACATCAAGTGGTTTACTGCCCACGAGCTTTTGACAGAGATCTCCTCTGCCATTGTCAAGTGGATAACTGTCGTGTGGTTGTCATTGCCATGCTTATATAGCCAAGCCATCAATCATGACATCACTGGTGCTTGGTCCCGCATCATATGTGGTAACGTTTTGGCCGCATGACCACCGGACCCACTTCAATTTCCTCAACACTGGATCCCACGCTGTACTCAGCTGCAATCCACTGTCTCTATTGAAGGTGTTGTCAGAAATTCTAATTTCTACGGCCTCATTTATCACGCTATCCCAGAAGCCATTAGTTCATTTAATAACAGACGTCTCATCGATTGCAATTCGATGTCTGTTTTCCAGTGCATGTTCTGCTACAGCTGACTTTTCATGATAGCACAGATGTTAACACCTTTCATGTTATATGCGGTGCTGTTCAATAGTGTGAACAGTCTGGCTGACACAAAACTGCCCAAATCCACACATTCTGGCGTTCTGAGACCTACATCATCTTTCACAGATTTCATTAGTTGCCAGATCTTTGCCAGAGGCCTGAAGATTGTGTCTATTTTATGCCTCTTCAGGAGCTGTCTAATCTTCCCTGTTGTTGAACCACAAAATGGTAAGAATGCAACCTGCTTGGTATCTTCTTCAGAGGTCTTCTTCCTTTGAGGCTTGGATGACACTGCTTATGAGATCTGTTTGTTGTTGTAACCACTTTCCTTAAAAACTTTGCATAAGTGGCTCAATTCTCTCAGCAAGTTTTCAGTGTCTGAGACGGTTTCAGCTCAGTGCACTAAGGTCCTCAGTATTGACTGTTTCTGTGCTGGGTGATGGAAGCTAGTGGCATGTAGATACTGATCCATGTGGATGGGCCTGCTGTAAACACTATGACCTAGGGACCCATTGGATTTATGACAGACAAGCACGTCCAAGAATGGCAGGGAACCCTCCTTCTTTACTTCAACTGTGAAGTTGATGTGGTCATGGATGCTGTTGAGGTGCACCAGGAACTCTTCTAACTTTTCTTGTCCATGTGGCCAAATGACAAAGATATCATCGACATAGTGATATGGTTCAAATGGCTCTGAGAACTAAGGGACTTAACTTCTGAGGTCATCAGTCCCCTAGAACTTAGAACTACTTAAACCTAACTAACCTAAGGACATCACACACATCAATGCCCGAGGCAGGATTCGAACCTGTGACCGTAGTGGTCATGCAGTTCCAGACTGTAGCACCTAGAACCACTTGGCCACTCCGGCCGGTGACATAGTGATAAAAACATCTCGGCTTTGCAGGAGGCAATGTCTTCGAAATGCTCCATAAAGAGGTTGGCTACTACTAGAGCTAATGGACTTCCCATCACCACACCGTCAGTTTGGTTAAAATATTCTCCATCATGTAAGAAATATGATGACATCAGAGTGTGCTTAAATAAATCCACAATGGTGTTGTCAAAGAGCTGGGACAGCAAGTCAATAGATTCTGTGATGGGGACACATGCGAATAAAGAAAGCACATTGAAGCTAACCATAATATCACCTTCAGCAAGTCGCAGAGCTTTAATCCGATTGATGAAGTCCACCGTATTCTTTATATGGTGTCCAACGTGTGTAGAGAGGAGGCTGGCCACATGTTTAGCAAGTTTATAGGTCAACGATCTGATGGTACTCACTATCGGCCTCAACTGTGTATCCTTCTTATGTACCTTCGGCAGACCATAAAACATGGGCAGTCTTGGTGCCTTGGGGAGGAGGTTTTTGATAGTATTCTCTTCCAGCAATGACCGTTTGAGAAGCTCTGAAGTCTTCCTCACTATTCTGGATGTTGGGTCCCAAGGTAATTTTTGGTATGTGTCTTCCTCCAACATCCCTCTGATTTTTGCATCATAGTGTGCTCATTCCATTAAGACGGCAGCATTGTCCTTGTCAGCTGGTAGGACAATGGTGAGAGGATCATTCTGGAGAGCACAGAGGCCATTGCATTCAACTCTAGTAATGTTTGAAGCTGGTGGTTTGGATTTTAAAAGGATACGGCTCATTTCTCTATGCATTTCCTCAGCCAGATCACTTGGAAACTTATGAACCGCTTGTTCAATACCACTCAGTACGTCAGCGAAGGGTATGCTTTGTGGCACAGGAACAAAGTTAAGTCCCTTCTTAAGTACTGAGATGGCACCTGCATTGATGTTTCTTGCTGTCATGTTGTTCACAGCATGTTCTGTAACTTTATGTTCTGCTCCATTTTGTTGCAGCGAAAGCCTACTGAGTTTCCCTTTCTGCTTCTCTGTTGCTCTCTCTCTCTCTATGATGTTTGCTGTGCAACTGTTGCTGCGTCGATCCAGTCCCAATCCAAAGATAAAAGTGACCTTGTCAGCTGCAGGTGAATGGCCAAAATCTCACGACCATTTGCATCTAGCTATTTTCTGGTGAAATGTATCCTCTCCCACAGCAGGGTGAAGGTAGCACGGCGAAAAATTCTTCTGGCTACCGTGGTGTCGATGTGATGTGGAACTGTCTTCTCATCATGACAGTGTAGTATGAAGGCGAGCGAGCTTAATAAATTAGCCTTCTTCACGCACAGCTTTCCCAGGCATTTGATGCTGCGCCACGTCTCCTCCCCATAGAGGTACATTATGCATGAATGCATGCTTTCAAGGCCACATCCATTAATAAAACATTCTCAGGTTTCAAGTTGTGTCAAGTGGTTTACTGCACATGAGCTTTTGGCAGAGATCTCCTCTGTCATTGTCAAGTGGATGACTGTCGTGTGGTTATCAGTGACGTTCTTATATAACCACATCGTCACTCCTGACGTCGCTTGTGATGTCACTGGTGCTCAGTCCCATTCTTGGACGTGCTTGTCCATCGTAAACACAATGGGTCTCTTGGTCATAGCATTTACTGCAAGCCCACCCACACGGATTGGTATCTGCATGCCACCAGCTTCCATCACCCAGCACAGAAACAGTCAGGTCTGAGGACATTAGTACATCGAGCTGAAACCGTATCAGAAGCTGAAAACTTGCCATGAGAATTGAGCCACTCAGGCAAAGTTTTTAAGTTTTATGTCAACCAGACTGTTTGCACTATTGAACAGCGCTGCATAGAACATGAAAGGTGTTACCATCTGCGCTATCCCGAAAAGTCAGCTGTAGCAGAACATGCTCTGGAAAACAGACACCGAATTGCATTCGATGGGACATCTATTATTAAACGGACTAATGGCTTCTGGGATAGCGTGATAAGCGAGGCCATAGAGATTAGAATTTCTGACAACACCTTCAATAGAAACGGTGGATTGCAGCAGTGTAGAGCGTGGGATCGGGTGTTGAGGTAGCTGATGCAGGCCCGGCAGTCGCGCAGCCAAAACATTACCATATATGGTGCAAGACCGAGCACCAGTGACATCATGAGCGACAGCATGTCTATATAAGCATGGCAATGACAACCACACGACAGTTATGCACTTGACAATGGCAGAGGAGATCACTGCCAAAAGCTTGTGGGCAGTAAACCACTTGACGTGGCTCGAAGCCCAAGAATGTTTTATTGATTTGTAGCAGTGATTTGAATACAAGTGTGATAGTGTCCATCATCTTGCTGGGAGTTAGCTGTTACTGAAAATCAAAGCATTTTTTTCATGTTCAATGTGAGGACAAAGAGGACACTAGCACTCCCATTAATAAGTTGTAGAAGCTTTGTTTGGAATTGAATGATGATTTGCAGTAGCACAAGGGAAATGTTTTGCCTGAAAGAATTGTGAATGCTTGAATTTTATGTATGTTAAGCAAAGAACATAAAAATTTGAAAGACGTGTAGGACACAACTTTGTCCAAAAATCAAAGTGTGAATCTTCTGATCGAAAAATGGTGCTTGATAGCATTGTGTGATCAAAGTATAGTCAAATCATTCATGTTTAGTGTACACAGTGGTTTTAACAAGAAAATTCAGTGAAATAAAAGTGATGATAGTGAAAAATCGAAAAATAGTATTGAATGTGCCAAATGGAAATTTCCTTGTCATAAATGTCAGTACATAGGTCATTGTGCAGCAGAGTGTCCAATGTAAAAGACAGGTAATAGCATTTTCATCAACCAGTCTGAAAATAATATTGAATTTTTGTCATTTTTTTCTGCCTGAGTCAATAACTGTGATGAAGTTGACTACTGGTACTGAGACACTGGCACAACAAATCACGTCACTGCAAATAAAAAGTATTTCGTATCATTTACAAAATTCACTGTTTCTAAAAATTAAAATGCAGTTGAATAATATCAGAAAAAATGCTGACTTGAGAGATGTGCTTTATGTTCCTGAAGCAAGTGTTTACTTGTTCTCTCTAAAATCAGCTGCCCAAAAAATTTTTTGCATAAAGCTTGATAACAAACGTGTCAAAAATGAAGACAGTGGTTCACGAAGCAATGATGTCTGGTCATGTCAGCCACGATCTCTATTTTCTTGGCATATGCATTGTTAAACCAGCTCACCCAGTTCAAGAGCAGATATTGTCAGATATGTTGCAAGTTTATCATTAGAGATTCAGTTATAAACACAAATAAAATGTGAAAAGCATCTTGAATGAAGCTAAGACAAACAGCCATGTTATCCAATTGTTCAGGTGTGAAAAGGGAAAGAGTTCACTAACAAGAAAGTTTAAGAATTGCTGGCAAACAGAGGCAAAGACCATTGCCTTAGATCACCATACACACCACAGTCAAACAGTGTTGCAAAAAGAGAAAATTGTGCTATTGTGGAATGTGTGCATTCTATGTTGAACTCTAGTAAATTGTCAAAAGAACTGTGGACAGAGTCATGTTACATAGCTTTTGAATAATGCTGGGAAATCCTCTATTGAAAACAAACTTCTTATTAACTGTGGTATGGATGAGTGGATGACTAATAGGTAACCTGGATCATCTGAGAATGTTTGGAACAGAATGTTATGTGCACTTGAACAAGAATTTTTGTACAAAGTTTGACAACAAGGCTGTACATTGACATATGGTTTGGTATGTGATGACAGAGATGACTTTAGGGTCAAAGTCACAAAGTAAGGTCAAGGCTGAAGTTTTATGCAGTCTTTACACCAGTGTTACTGAATTTGAAGTTGCTCATTCAACAAGGCCAACCTAATCAAACTTCTGGTGAGGGAAAAGAAACAGAAAATGTCAGCCATGCCAAGAGGACAAAAGGTACAAGTAAAGAGGAAGAAGATTTGGATAAATCAAGTTCCTAAGGAAGTCCATTTTTAAGTGAGAAACAAAGAAGCAAAGATGAAAGCAAGAAACCAGAATAGATGGCTAGTGGAGATTATGTTTACATTGGTAGAATTCCTATCACTAGGCACAAGGATCCAAGCTCTGATAGTGGAGCTTTGCAGTGTTGCAATAAAAATCAATAGCTGTAGGCTATTAATGAAGAATTGAAGTCCCTGAAAGAGAATAATAATTGAGTATTAGTTGAGCATCAAAGTGGTACACAGATTTTGTGGAATTGATATGTCTTAGGTATGAAAATTGCAGAAAATGCAAATATTATCTTCAACAGCTGACTTGTGGCCAAAAAGACATGTACAAAGGCAGGGAACTGATTATGAAGAAAAATTACCCCTATTGCATGTTATGGAACTATTCAAATTCTGTTGTCATTGGCTGCAACAGAGAAAATAATGTTCAACCAGTTTGACATCAAACAGATTTTTTAAATGCAATACATGTAATACATGTAAAAACATGAAAGTTTTGAAGGTAATAGTGAATGTGTACAATTAATGAAGAAAAGTCTGTATGGTATAAAACAAGCACTGAATTGTTGGAACAAACATTTCACATACTTCGTGAGAAAGCTTGATTTAAAAACAATGATGCTGATCTATGTCTCTTCTACTGTCAGAGCAAGAAGAATTGCTTATGTGTCACAACCTATCATGATAATGGTTTAGTCATGGGCAGCAACAGAGTAGCTATTGAACAGTTCCTAGAAATGTTGAAGCTGGAGTTTCATGCAACTGGAGGGTCTCTCAACAATATTTTGGGTATGAAGATACAGTAAAATGAAGATGGGTCAATAGCAGTGAGCCAAGAAGACTACACAAAGGGAATTCTGGAAAAATTTGGAGTTATTGAGTGTAATGGAATTTCTAACTAATTTGGCATGAAGAAAGTAACATCAAAGAGAAGGCCACAACCAACCTTCCTTATCACGAGGAGGTGGGTTGTCTTCTCACATCTGGACATTGGTTTCACTGTGAACTAATCAGCTAGTGCCATGGAAGATACGACATTTCACTGGAATCAAGTGAAATGAGTTTTTTGATACTTGTTGAATACAATGAATTATAGAATTATCTACAAGAACAAATAAAGTTTAAAGGTCTACTGTTATGCTGATTATTCTGGTGACAAGGAAACAATACATCACAGCTCTCAGTCATGGGGCTGTATCATGGACCAGTCAATTACAAAACACAATGGCAACATCTACAAGCAAGCAAAAATAATATGAGCAAGTGAAGGAGCAAAAGGGCTGGTCTGGCTAAAAAGTTTCCAGTATAAATTGCCAGGAACTTCCAAAAAAGTGACACCACCTACATTGACAATGCAAGTACACAGTGAAATTGTCTAAAAATCCAACATATCATCAAAAACTGAAGCACATAAAAGGGTGTTTCACATACATCAGGGGAAGATTCTTGAATAGAGGCCTTGCATTGGCATCTATTGACAGGATAAACAGTTAAGCTCATCTACTAACCAAGTCATTGGAAAGGGCCTGACTCAAGATCCTGCATGAAAGAATTGGAGTGCAGAAGATTAAATCCATGTGAAGTTCAGTACTCACTTTTATATTTTTCTTTGGGAAAGTGTTAACACTGAAAAGAAAAATCTATAATCAATTGTCATATCTGCATATTGTGACTTTTTCATATATTTGTTATGCAAATCCAGTGGAAGCTTTTGACTAGTTAAACAGAAGATGTTTGGTACTATGATTGTTGCGAGTATCTCATGAACCATGCTCAATGAATCTTTTGTAGCCTCTTTGATGTAAATAATCTTAACAGTTGCTAACCTTAACTTTCTGACACCTGTCAAAGGTTGCAAATATATTTCCCGCTCTCCTTTCAGATTTATAAAAACATACATTTTCCTAAATCTTCTGAATACATTTTAATACCTCACAATGAACAAAAATTTCATGTGGCATAAATTCCCATAACTATGGTCCAGGCACTTAACCAGGGTTCATGCCTCCAGTTTTGAATTGTATTATTACATAGACTTGTACAGTTGTTGTCTGCTTTCCTTTTGTGCTACACTTGAAAGCCCAACAAGTGCTGCAGTCCATTAAACTGCAAAACTACTATATCAGCATACTTGGAAAGCATCAGATGGGTGTTGAACTTTCTAGAGGAGTGGACCTAATTTGGATTTTGTTGTTAACATTTTTTAAACAAATGAAGAAATTTAAATTAAGTTGTAAACTATTCTTATTTCTGGTTATTTAGCAATAATCTGTCACACATACTTTTAATAAATTTGCATTATATGATATTTCATAATAAATTTAATCTTGGTCCAAAATTTCCACGTACAAGGTGTTCATATCCTATTGTTCGACATTAATAACAAGGTATTTGAATACCTAAAATTAAAATAGCTCTTTTTAACACAAACTGCAGGTGGCACTGCAATTAAATAATGAACAATAAACATAAAAATAAAATATGAGTGACCCCATATCGACCCAGATACAATGGTATTATGTTTAAGGAAAATGGTGAAAAAATAGCTTAATCAGAGGGAAGCATCCAAAATTACAGATTTTGTTGTGGTCAGATATGAGAGTGAAGTCCGTCTGGGTAGATGCATCAGACTCTGTAAAACTGGGGCATAAATGAGATACATGGCAAGAAGTGAGGGACTGGGGATTTGGCTTACAGAAAAGGATCTTCTCATATATAATGAATCTGAAGTAATCTGAAATATTCAACCCCCAGTTTAAAGTGTCCAGCAAAGCAGAATTGTGGTCTGCAAAAAGAACTTGAAGTCATATGGAGCATATAAATAATTGTGTCAGCTATTTTCTTATTTATTGTTATTTAAATTTCAAACATTGCAAAATAAATTTGTAAAATAATGTTTTTCTTTCATTTCCTACTCAAATAAATGGGCATAAGTACTACAACTGTAAGCAACTGTAATATATGTGATGTGGACCATAGTTAGGAACGCTGGCACCCAACTATGGTCCACTTTTTAATAACGAAATCTGCTTTGATACTACTTGAAGTAATTTAAATGTCATATATACATGCACTGCAGACAAAATGAAAAAAATAATTCTGGAAATTGGACCACAGTTATGAGAAATTACAGTATATATTTAATTAAAATATCTGTAAACTACTCAGATCACCATAGCACCCAATTATCACTCTCTACACTAGTACTTCTGAAAAGTATTTCCTTACAGACTTTGTAGTATTGATAAAATTGTTCACACTACTTTTTTCCTATGTAGCCAGTTTCCAACTCTGACCATGATTCTAATTCCTGCTCATGTCATTTCAAATGTTTATGATTTCTTTCTATTCTTTAACATCCACCATTCAAATACATGATTCAGAAATCCTTTTCACAATCTCCATTGCTATTTTCTAATTCGCCCCCAATGCTAATCTGAATAGTGTGAAGAGACAGCTTAACTGCATATGCATTATTCATTATTTAATTGTGAAGTCAAACTGATGCAGAAATGAAGCCCATCTAGTAAATCTACTATGAAATAAATTGCGTTCTGAATGATTTGTAATCTGAGTAAACTATAACTTTATGACCCTGTGAATAATTTTTGAATCTACGGCAAGCTCAGTGTATTGACATAAATAGTTTTGCTGTGACTGTGTAGATATGCAGTCTGCTACTAGCAAATGCAGTAGCTATATCTGTGTTAAACATTAGCATCTATCACTTTTTCCTGGAACAGATGGATTTCCATGCCTGTTCCAGTGCTGTCTGTCACTAAAAAAATTGAACAGATGAATAAGGTCTCTATAAAATCTTATTTTGATAAACTTGTTTCTTGATTTCATTAAGTGAAATTTGACAAATTTCATCCCATACCAGTACCATAATAGTGTTTTACTTTAACACATTAATTAAACTTGGAGCATTTAATGTATGAGTACAAATAACTTTTCTATAAAATGCATGAATCCGTGTGTGAGGCAAAATCCCATTTTCAATTAGGCTGTCCCCCGGAACTTTATGCTTTTTCACAGAAAATTTACATTTTTCAAGTAGTAAAAACACCCCTATTTCCATCAGTTTCTCAGAAACTTCACTTACCAGGCCAAAATGTACCTCCCAGTTTCTCCCTGTGCTCAAGGAATCAACATAAACAGTTAATCTAGGAGTCAGATTATACCCAGAAAATAGGTCTAAAGAATGACTGAGTTCAGCAAGAGATGCATCAATCCCAAATTCTACCACACAGTAATGATCACATTCACCCTCATACAAAACTGCAGTATATTTTCTGGAAAAATGTTCAAGAGGAATATGATGAAACATGGAAGTAAGATCTAAACAAGAGGAATATGATGAAACATGGAAGTAAGATCTAAACTAGCCATAAATTTAACAGGTTCAAATTCGTGTAACAGTCTATCAATGCTCTTGAGAATGACCATTTTCCCTATGCAAAAAATTTATTAAGATAGCTGGTATCAATTATAAATGTCACACCCCTGTCTTTCTTAGAGAGAGAACAATAGGGTTGTTGCACTCTCTACTTCTTCTTTATTTTATTCTCAGCTTTCCATTTTCTGCAGTTCTGTCTACACTGGCATTCTTTTCAATACAAGAGCCCCACATGGTTTCATAAGAAAAATCGTTGAGGCTTCAGGTCTAACATTTTGCATACATAGTTTCTAACACCCCCTGGATTTTCTATCAACTGCATCATATTCCCAAAGGAGTTCTCTCAGTTTAATTTTCTGCCCTGAGCTTAAACTACTTGCCTCATCTCTCTCATCCTCAATTATATGATTTTATTGTTCATCAAATTATTCATCAGTAATATGATCTTAAATCATCCAGATAGCCTATTTTATCTGTACAAGTCACCCCCTGCCAATCTGGTTTTCACTGTTTGTACAATTTTGAATAATCACTTTTTTAACTATTAATTCCATTCTACACTAATCAAAGACTTATCAATACTGTTCATTCCCAAGATTATATCTTCACTTATGTCTTGCATGACTAAACATTTGCTTGAAAATTTCATGTTCTCAATATTAACTACAACAGTACTGGTGATTTCATTATTTTGATATATCTCACAGTGCTACCTCTTATTTTTATTGCTACTACTGTTATTTCAACAAATTGTTCACTAATTCTATTCTTTAATTTTTCAGATATTCCTGAAACGGAACTACTGGTATCAACACAGCAGTTACCTTCTCAACCATCCATCTTAACATAAATATGAGGACTTCCTATCTCTTCATACTCTTTCCCTGCAACATCTACACATAAAAGACCATTTTCAATTTCTTTAAAATCAATAAGATAAGCATTTTCACCTCAAAACTTCCCTCTTCCATTGTAAGATATGAACAATGACATAAGGTTCCTAACACTTTCACTAACCACTGCAACAGACTGATCATCACATACAAACACTTTTCCATTTTTAGTATGTATCTTTTAAATTTTTTCACCATACTGGATATATATTTCACAAATTTCCTGTTGTCTCACACAGAATTTATTAGTATTATTATAATTACACCAAATTTTTCTCAAAAACCTTTAACCTTTTCCTTCACAACATTCCATTAAACCCATATCATTAACAAAATTAATATTACATTCTCTACTCTATGGCTCACTAATGATTTATTAACATCATCAGGCAAAAACTGATCTTCAATGTACTTTTCTATCAGTGATTTGTCTCTTCTCACAAACATCACTACTGCACTTCAACCCATTATTCTCTAAGACTTCATATATCATGCCATTTGTCTCCTCATTGTAATCAATTTTATCTGTACTGGTAACAACACTATTCCTGCCAAAATTAAAATCAGTATGATCTCCATTACTTGCTGACACGATTGCTTCCTTCCCTGTCTCCTTGGTACACGATTACCAGAGCCACCTACGCCAGCATCAGTATCAACTGAATTACATTCTCCTTCCACTTCTTCATTATTCATTAATTTATTACTGTCAAATTCATCATAAATATTACTTAATATTGTCCCTTGCCAAAGAATTTTACTTTTATTTATTTCATCTTTGAGCACTTTGCATGCTATTGATGTTAATAGTTTGTACAAACTGAGTGATACATAATGATATACATAATAATAATAATAAAGGAAACAATTAAGGTAGTGGGTGCTTCTGGCAGCAGTGCAGTGAACAGGTTTACTCTTAAGGTGTGCACAGCTACCATAAGTCATGCTTATTCTTGTAAAGGGTAGTCAATTTTTATTTTATTTTATTGTTTTGTTTTGTAATATGTGTTTTGACAGTGAAATGAGTACTTCAGTTTGTCGTCCAAAACACCTGTGGCACATCTGATAGCTTTTTTTTTTTTTTTTTTCCACATAAAAACTTTTTTTGCCCCAGTGAAACTGCCCAAAGTGGTACATATTATATTATGAGGCTCTGAAAAATGCAGAATAAAACTGAGCATCCTTTTTTCACTCACATATACTCTAAGTTTATATAAGAGATACTGATAACTTAGTGCATGTATAATCTGTTGTGAGCTTCCAATTTAATTTGGGATCCAAGTGGTATTTCATAAATCAAATATTACATTTTCGGTTTTATTCTGGTTTACAGTTAATTCATTGTCTTTAAACCAGATAATAGAAATTCTTATGAAACCCACAGGACAGATTTACATGGCATGATACTAGGTATGTCCTAATACAGATTATAAGGGTCCCTGTATGGCATCTTGAGGCACCCTTCTCAAAACATCTAAGAATCCAGAGCACATAAGATTAATGTGTAGCTTCTGTTTCCTATTAGCAAGATACAATTCTATAAGAGTGAGTTCTATGTATATACTGAAGCTGTAGCATCTCAGTTTATCTATTAGAATCTTAGGAGTCACAGAGTTAAATGCCATCAGTATTTTTATTATCCCATAACATACAAAGTCAAATCACAGATCTGATGTACTGGGGACTCGTCAACATTACATTTACATTACAATTACAATTTGTTTATACAGTATTACAAAAACAATATATCAACACTCCAGTTTACATGTATTACAAAGTAATATATAACAACAGCATTTACATAGTGAACATATTTTTACACATTTATATGACACAAAACTGCTAAGCTTAATTTATGGGTGATGTTTCCTTGCTCAGACTTCCAAATCATCATTCATAAATTCTTATACCGAGTAATACCATTTCTCCACTAATAACTTGTGCAGCTTTGGTTTCAGTTGCCCTAGCTCCATGCCTTGTTCAGGTCAATCAGTAGCATACAAATGGACAATTTTGCTTTAAAGGCACAGAGTATTATCAAAACAACATTTTCAACAGCTTTCAGCATAGATGAATTTTCCCTGAAGCCATACCCAGTTTTTGTCAATTTTTCATTGCAGGTGAAATGTCTGTAAATTTGTTATACATGCAATGTTCTACTATTTTCAAAAGTATTGGTTCATGAGAAATAGAACAGTAGTTATCAATAAATGACTTGCCTCCTTTTTTATATAGAGGGACAACTTCTGGTATCATTCAGCAGGCTGGATAAGAACAGCTCATGAAAGTCCAGTTTATTAGTATACAGAGTGGTTGACATCTAATTCCTCGTTGAGTGTCAAGTCTGCAGTGTCTGTAAGGAGCAAGAGCACACAGTCATCAAAAGCGACAATCAACACGTCGTCGAAGCGGTTAGGTGGTACATTGCAGCGCAAGTTGAAAGTCGTGGAGCAAGTCTCTACAGTAGATGAAACATCGTCAAAACCTGCACATGGGGTTGATGACGACACGCTTAGGAAACCCGCGAACTGCGGTGACAAATCATCAGAAGGAGAAGACCCTACCATGGTATGAGGTAACTCATTATCGGGCTTGACAATGGAAAATTCGTCCAGATGGTCCAACTGGGACAGCAGAGGGGCGCCATAGCCCACGAAAGCAGGCTTGAGCCCGTGTAGCGAAATGGTCTGCGGGCGATCTTTAACCATAATGCTGAACGTCGTCTCGTCCCTCTGGAGTACTTTAAAGGGGCCAAGGTATGGGGGTTGCAGGAGTTGTCTAACGGAATCATCTCTGAGCATAACGTGGGAGCATGTGTGAAGTACGGTTGGCCCGTAAGTGTCCGGCGGGGAATGACTGACTGACGGGTGTAGCTGTGTGTGTGTAAAGTGGGTGTGCATTCTACTAATAAAGTCTGAGGAGGTGGGGAAATCCTCGGCTGCTTGAGGCAGAACAAGTTCCAAAGGTAGAACCGGTTTCTTGCTGAAAACGAATTCGGAGATGGTCCGCTGCAAGTCAGGTTTAAAGGTCAAACGGAGACCGAATAATGCCCAAGCAAGCACCTCAGAAGAGAGGCAGTCATGGCATCTGAGTGCTGTTTTAAGGGTGCAGTGCCTTCGTTCCACTAAACCGTTGCTTTGCAGGTGGTAGGCTGTTGTACGAATTTTTTTAACACCGCAAAGGTTACGTAGAATTGTGAAAAGTGCAGACTCGAACTGTCGTCCCTGGTTGGTGGTGATGGTGGATGGGCAACCGAACCTAGCGATCCATGATGAGGCGAATCCCTTGGCCATGGTTTCAGCAGTGATGTTGGGTAAAGGAACAGCTTCCACCCAATGAGACATGTGGTCGATTGTGGAGATGATATATCTGTGGCCCTCTGATGGTGGCAGAGGGTTGATAAGGTCGATATGTACATGACAAAAACGTCCTTGTGGAATGTCGAACTTGCCAAGGGGGTGAGAGATGTGGCGTCTGACTTTGTTGTGTTGGCAGGAAATGCAGCTGCATGCCCAGGTTTGACAGTCCTGCTTAACATTTTTCCAAACAAAACGCTCGGTGATGAGGTGTGTGGTGGCACAGACGCCAGGGTGGGCGAGGTTATGCAAGGTGTCGAAGCCTTTTCGGCGCAATGTGGGAGGGAGTAACGACCGCAGAGTGCTGGTAGAAGAGTCGCACTACACTTCTTCCGAAACGCCGGGGAACTTGGCTTTGGTAAACACAAGCGATGTCTGAGGATCTGTGAGGAGTGCTTGAGATTCTTCGTCAGGGGCCTGGAGAGGGGCGAGGACGGATAAATCGATGATGTGTGAGACAGTATTGACTCACAAAAAGAAATCAGTGGGGATGTTTTCCATGCATTTGATGTAGCGTACGTCAATAGTAAATTGACATACCAGGTTGAAGTGGTGGAAACGCTGAAGGGGTGGGTCGTCAGGAGGGTTGCAGAAGGCGTCCGCCAGTGGTCTGTGGTCAGTAAGGATGAAGAAAGAACGGCCCTCTATGTCAGGGCGAAAGTATTTGACGGCTTCATAGACTGCCAGAAGTTCTCTATAAAAAGCGGAATATTTCTTCTGTGTTGTAGACAGTTTTTTAGAGAAGAAATGAAGGGGTGAAACCATGTCGCCTTTGCGTTGCTGTAATACTGCCCCGGCCGCGATGTCGCTGGGATCCATAGTGATGAACAACTAGGCAGAAAGTTCAGGGTGGACGAGTATGATGGCGTGAGCTAACACTGTTTTTAGAGCCCTGAAAGCCTCTAGCATAGGTTCAGTCCAACGGACTGGCTTAAGGCCCAAAGTCTGTTTGCCGGACAGCAAGTCCGTCAGCGGGGCCTGCACGGTGGCGGCAGAAGGTAGATGTTGGCGGTAGTAATTTATAAGACCCAGGAAACATTGGAGTTATTTGTATGTAGCCCGGGGAGGCAATGACGTGATAGCCTGCACGCGGGGTTTGGAAGGCTGTATTCCGTCTGCGGAGATGGTGTAACCCAAAAATGTCACAGAAGACTGGCGCAATTGGAATTTATCTTTAGGACCTGGGATAAATGATCTTCATGGTCCTCAGTTGACTTGCTGAAAATGGGGATGTCATCCAGGTATGCAAAGCAGAACTCGAACTCTCGTAAGATTGAGTCAATGAAACGTTGCCACAGTTGTGCTGCATTCTTTAAGCCAAATGGCATGAAGTTGTATTGGAACAAACTGATGATAGCAGTCTTTGGAATGTCTTCCGGCACTACGGGAATCTGGTGATAGGCATGTTAACAGTGAATCACACTGAAGATTGTGGCACCCGATAACATATGGGTGAAATCGTTTATGTTCGGCACTGGGTAATTGTCTATGACGGTATGAGCATTTAAGCATCTGTAATCACCACACATTTGAAAAGAACCGTCACGTTTGGTGACAAGGTGAATCGGTGAAGACCAATTGCTGTCCGATGGCTGTAGAATGCCTGCCTCTAGAAGTTCGTTAATTTGCTGCTGGGCTGCGCACAACTTAATGGGGTTGAGGCGTCTAACCTTGTGCCTAATAGGAGGATCAGCAGTGGTAATTATCTTGTGTGTTATTCCGTCAGTGATGGAAGAGACTGAGAACTGCACACAAGACTGAGTAACATCCTGACGTGAAGTTTTGGGCCGAGTGGGGTGCGATCAGGTGTACAGGTATAGGGAGGGGGGAGGGGGGCTTCGGCGTATCTTGCAAGTCCTGCTGTCCCATGTAGGATAGGCTGTCCTGTAACCCAGTACTATTGGTGTGGGCGTGTTACTAGCAAACACATCTCGAGCAACAGCCGTTTCCAATTCCCTGATGAGTCACAGAAGCATGACGAGGCAGGCACGGTTGGTACCGTGGGAACAAACAGGTGAGTGGCACGTGAGGTATGCCCGTAAACTGGACCGGAGGTTAAAGGCACAGTACTTAAATTGTCCACCTCGGAAATGAGGCAGAAGGCCGGCACAGCAGACGCAGATGGTACTGTGGAAGGAGTGAACGGCTGTATGGTCGGAATCAGGGCCCCCATGAGTGAGGGGGGGGGGGGGGGGGGCAGGGGGCGTATGGGGGGCAGGGGGTGTCATGGAAGGCGCCGTAATGGCTGACAATACATGAATGCCATACTCCAACCGATAGTGCAACCATATCGGCAGTATATTGGCAAGGCATTCATCTTCATGGACAACAATTCGTGCCCCCATTGCACATCTTGTGAATGACTTCCTTCAGCATAACGACATCGCTCAACTAGAATGGCCAGTATGTTCTCCAGATATGAACCCTATCAAACACGCCTGGGATAGATTGAAAAGGGCTGTTTATGGACGACGTGACCCACCAACCACTCTGAGGGATCTATGCCTCATTGTCATTGGGGAGTGGGACAATCCGGACCAACAGTGCCTTAATGAACTTGTGGATAGTATGCCACGACGAATACATTCTTGCATCAATGCAAGAAGACATGCTACTGGATATTAGAGGTACTGGAGTGTACAGCAATCTGGACCACCACCTCTGAAGGTCTCTCTGTATGGTGGTACAAGGTGCAATGTGTCGTTTTAATGAGCAATAAAAAGGGTGAAATGATGTTTATGTTGATCTCTATTCCAATTTTCTGTACAGGTTCCAGAACTCTCGGAACCGTGATGATGCAAAACTTTTTTTGATGTGTGTACTGTCGATGACAGTGCCACTAAAGCAGAGTTACTGAACATGGTTTTCTGAAATTCCTTCACCAAATAAGATGAATTAAATATTCCAGATTTTGAATTAAGATCAGCTGCCAACATAAGTAACTTAGAAGTAGGTATCCTCGGAGTGGTGAACCAGCTTAAATCAATTGATAAAAACAAGTCTTCCAGTCCAGATTGTATACCAGTTAGGTTCCTTTCAGAATATGCTAATGCAATAGCGCCATACTTAACTTTCATATGCAACTGCTAGCTCGACAAAAGAGCTGCACCCAAGTGCTGGAATGTTGCACAGGTCACAAGAAAGACCACAGGAGTTATCCACTAAATTACAGGCCCATATCATTAACATCGATATGTTGCATTATTTTGGAGCATATATTTTGTTCGAACATTATGAATTACCTCGAAGATAATGGTCTATAGACACACAGTCAACACGGATTTAGAAAACATTGTTCTTGTTAAACACAACTGACTATTTACTCTCACGAAGTGTTCCGTGCTATTGAGAAGGGATTTCAAATTGATTACTTAATTCTAGATTTCCAAAAGGTTTTTGAAACTGTACCTCACAAGCAGCTTTCTATCAGATTGCGTGCTTATGGAATATTGTCTCAGTTATGCGACTGGATTTGTGATTTCCTATCAGTGAGGTCACAGTTCGTAAAAATTTACAGAAAATCATCGAGTACAACAGAAATGATTTCTAACGTTCCCCGAGGTAGTGTTATAGGCCGTATTAGGTTATTTGCAAATGATGCTGTTGTTTATAGTCTAGTAACATCATCAGAAAATCAAAACAAATTGCAAAACGATTTAGAAAATATATTGGATAGTGTGAAAATTGGCAATTGACATTAAATAATGAAAAGCGTGAGGCTATCCACATAACTGCTAAAATGAATCTGTTAAATTCTGGTTACATGATAAATTAGTGAAACCTAAAGGCCATGAATTCAACTAAGTACTTAGGAATTACAATTACGAACAACTTCATTTGGAAAGAACACATAGAAATTATCATGGGTAGGCGAACCAAAATCTGCAATTTGTTGGCGGAACAATTAGAAGATGCAACAGATCTAATAGAGAGACTGCTTACACTATGCTTGTCTGTCCTTTTTTGGAGTACTGCTGCATGGTGCGAGATCCTTGCCAGATACGATTAATGGACTACATCGGGAAAGTTCAAAGAAGAACAGCACATTTTGTATTACCGAGGATTGGGGGAGAGAGTATCATGGACATGATTTGGGGTGAACATCATTAAAACATACGCGTTTTTTGTTGCGGTGGAATCTTCTCATGAAATTTCTATCATCAACTTTCTCCTCCGAATGCGAAAATATTTTGTTGACGCTGTCATACTTAGGAAGAAACGATCATCATAATAAAATAAGGGTGATCAGAGCTCACACGGAAAGATACAGGTGTTCGTTTTTTCCGCACGCTGTTCGAGAATCGAGTAATAGAGAATTATTGTGAAGGTGGTTTTATGAACCCTCTGTCAGGCAATAAAGTGTGATTTGCAGAGTATCCTTGTAGATGCAGTTATACGTGGAAGTAGACGAGAGCATCTTTTTCTCTCTGTAGTTCACGCTGTGTCCTGTGACAAGACAGTGTTCAGCCACAGCAGACTTTTCTGGCTGATAAAATCTGGTGTGACTTCTATGTTCAACGCATCTATCCTAAAGAGTGCGACACGACTGGCCAATGTATGACTTCCCACACTGGCACGGAGTGTTATGCATCCCTGATCTCCTTAGACCTAGGTTGTCTTTAACAGAACCCGGGATATTCTGCACTCACACTGGGGGGCAGAAAACACATTTCAGTTGAAGTTTCTGAAACAGCCTGCCAATCTTAAACGACACACCACCAGCATAAAGTAGAAAAACTATCCCTGTGGAGTTCTCCATTTCTTCTGGCTGTTCTTGACCTTTAGCGGGTGCAGGTTGAAATGGATTATGTATCTGTTTATCAGAGTATCCGTTTTGTACATGCACAGAGTGAAGATGGCTAAACTCTGCTGATAAGCTCCCTGCATCTAAGATAACTCTAGGCCTATGAGCGAGAGTTCATAATAACCACTGCAATGAGATGGGTGATGGCAGCTCGTAGCTCATAGATATAGGTTAGTGTGAGGTGGTTTACTAAAGACACTGTGACACAAGGTACTATCTTGTTTTTTGTGGACCAAAACATCTAAGAACGGGAGGTCTCCATTTTTCTCCTCTTCCATGAGTGAAGCAAATGCTCGGACGGAGGGAGTTATGGTGTTCACGAAATGCAGGAAGCACTGCTGCTCCCTTTGGCCATGTTACGAAAGTATCGTCCACATATCTCCAGAAACATTTAGATTTCAATATCGTTGACTGAACTGCTTTTTCCTCAATGTCTTCCATGTTCCTAAAAGTTGTAATGAATCCACCAGAGGTACTCATGTGAACAAAGGGACCACATCGAAACTCATTAACATGTCAAGTGGTTTGAGACACAAATTCTTCAGTCGTTGCATAAGATCTTCTGAGTTCTGAATTTGATGTTCACATTTTCCTACCAAAGGGCTCAGAAGAGAAGCCAGATGTTTTGCTAGGTAATATGTTGGGTCTTCTATATTTCTCATATTGGTATGAGGCTGAACTCCTTCCTTATGGATCTTAGGCAGCCCATAAAGTCATGCTGGAACTGGCGTTTGCACCCTTAACCTCTTCTTAATATGTTCAGGAACCTGGCTGGATTTGAGGAGTGTGGATGTCTTCCATTGCACTGCATCAGTTGGATCCTTCTGGAGACGATGATATGCTCAGTCCTGCAGTAAATCCGTAATCTCGCCTAAGTAAGATATTGTAAGCAAAAGAACAGTAGTGTTTATTTTGTAATCAGGTAAAATCACTATTTCTGTGTCCTCTCTTAAGGATCGGAGAGCTTGCCTTTCTTCAGTGCTGGTGTTCTGCTTGGGTGCAGGAATACTGGTTGTGGCCCTGCAAGCATTTCCCCTTGTTTCTTCAGCAGTCTCACTGGGATGTTTCAAGACACCTTGCTCAATGGCACTGATAAAATCCTTGATAGGCAAGGTCTTTGGAGTGGGCGCAAAATTTAGTCCCTTTTCCAACACCGCTATCGCAGTGTCACTCAGTTGTTTATATGTGAAATTAAACACAGTACGTTTACATGGTTTATGTTATTGCGATGATTGTCATGTAAGACGATGGAACCTGGAAGTTTGACGTGCCACGGCCAGTCAGAAAGCTAACCACATAGCACTGTCCACCCATTCCCAGCAATCCACTGACAGACACAACGAGATATTCAGATATAGTGAAAGCGAGCTCCTGGAGACTCAAATTCTCGCTTAATATTCTTGCTATTACCAATACCATGCTGGCTAGTTGTTTGATCCTCTCGGCAGCCACAGAGTCTATATAATATGAGTGAACTTGGTGAATTTTGGGATGGTTTGCTGGTCCTGACATCTCAATAAAAATGCGAGAGAGCACAACAGTCTGTTCCTTTCGTTGCAGAGTTTGTCGAACTCATGTATTCTGTTCACCTTCTTCTCCCCATGGAGGTACCGAGTGCTGTTTGAAACTTTCCCGACATAATAGCTGTTTTGCTGGTTCATGGGCATCACGTCGGTTCATACTGTGGAAGCTGCACAATATTTCAACGAAACAGCTGTTCGTCATCTTCAGGTGCTTACTGACATTTTACTGCAGTGGCTTGCCAATAAATATGCTGACTTGCAAGAAAAATGCACACACCAAGGGATGGGGCTATAATGTCATTTTAGATGAATCATAGAGCATGGCGACATCAAGTGCCCCCTGCTGGAGAAAGAACACCTAGAAGAAATGGAGAACTCCAGGAGGATGGTTTTCCTACCCTATGTCAGTGGCGAATCCTTTAAGGTCGGCAGGCTGTTCAAGAAACATCAAATAAAATGTGTCTTCTGCCCTCCTGCATGAGTGTAACCTATGCTGCCTTCCGTTAGAGACAATCGAGGTCTAAGGAGACCAGGGATATATAAAATCTTGTGCCAGTGTGTAAAATCATGTCAGATGTGTTGCACTGTTAAAGATAGATGCATTGAACATAGACGTCACACTAGATTGGATCAGCCGGAAAAGTCTTCTGTGGCTGAACACTGTCTTGACACGGCACACACAATGAGCTATGGAGAGCCTTTTGCCCACTTCCATGCACTGGGACTCCATCATTAAAGGAGCAGTCGAAATACATACAAGTAACAACTTGATTAATACAAATGCGGGATTTCAAATCAGCAAGGCATGAGAACCAGCAATGGCGGTACTATGGCATTGTTGGCCACAGACAAACGAATCTGAATCAACACGGATGGAGAATCGGACTCCGCACACTTAAACCGGGTACTGAGACAGCGCGCGCGTGTGCTGTGTCATGATTTATGGCCGTACTTTTCCCGCATCGCACATGCATTACCGTGCTCTATGATTCATCTACAATGATGTTACAGCTCCACCCCTTGGCGCGTGCGCTTTTATAGCGAGTCAGCATATTTATTGGCGAGTCGCTGCAGCAACATGTCAGTAAGCACCTGAAGATGATGAGCAGCTGCCTCATTGAAATAGTATGCAGGTTCCACAACATTGCCTGATGCGATGCCAATGAACCAATGAAGCAGATATTACATTGGGAAAGTCTCAAACAGTACATATAATCATCTTTCCAAGGAAAAAAGTGCAAAGAGAGTTATTGAGAATTTCTTCCTCTTGAGCTTATAAAATTTCTTGCACACTCAACAAATGTGATATATTTGTAGCTAAATTATGGCAAAACTTTGAAACATAACGAGTACACGAATGAAATTACATCAACGCAATCATATTGGCTCATCCATTCATGACAACAGCTGTTACATTCGCTAATGTTTCTTTCGAAATAATTCTGGAAATTGGCAGCAGAAGGCAACAGCAGTCAATGGGGAGGTCGAGAGACGTTTGTATGTTGTTCCCATTCAAAATGAGTCCAGTTTACTAGCAATAGATGGATCAAGCATCAAGAGAACCATGTTCCAACCTATACTCAGGCATGGTATTTTTAACACAAATTTGCGACCTGAGATATGATCAGGCTTAGTCGCCCAAGTGTCATTACTCACCTTGTCTGCGTTCTGGGTGGAGTCCTTCAAACCTAGTAACCACTTCAAAGTAGCATGGTCTGACACTACCTTGAACTTTCTACCACACAGGTACACCAAGCGAAGCATATCTCTCTCTCTCTCTCTCTCTCTCTCTCTCTCTCTCTCTCCATTATAGGATAATTCTTTTCCACTTCATTCAACTGCCTCAATGCAAAAGCAATAGGATATTCTTGACCATGGACCTCTTCACTTAAAACACACCCAAGAGCATGAATCAACACATCACATGATAATATGAACTCTTTCTGGAAGTACAAACACTAGACTTGATGTTAACAACTTTTTCAACTCGAAAAACACTTCTTGGCATTCCTCTGACCACATAAACTTATTATCTTGCTTCAACAACTGTGTAAGTGGTCATGCTATATCTGCAAATCTCAAAAACTTGCTCTAAATGATTTGTGGGTTTCCGGAAAGCTTTAACCCCTTGGCTGTTCCCCGTAACAGAAAATCTTGCACTGTTTGTATTAATCTAGGATCAGTCCTCACACCATCCTTACCAATGATATGGCCCAAATAGTTGACTTCTTCCAGTGAAAAGTGACATTTTTCTGTCACTAGTGCCAAATGAGCTGCTCCTAACCTCTTGAGCACTTCCCTCAATCATAGCCTATGCTCCTGCGTATCCCTTGAAAAGAGAATTATGTTACCGAGATATAACAGACATTGATGTGGTTTTAATCCTTTCAGCATCCCATCCAATAACAACTGGAATAGACCGGTGTGTTTTTTAATCCACGCCATCCTTCTGTATTCATAGCATCCCTGAGGTTCTTAAAATTCCATTTTCAGTCTATGCTCTGGGGCAGCTTCTAATTGATGGTATCCACTCATCAGGTCTATTGTTGAGGGGTATTGGCATTGACCTAGTTTATCTATTGTTTGTATGATGTTTGGAATCAGGTAGGCATCTGTCATAGTCTTACTATTCAAATGATAGTAATAGCAACAAAAGTGATACTTCTTTGATCCATCCATACAATTCTTGGGTAGTATTACAATTCCCACTCCTTGTGGGCTACTGCTTTCTTCTATTATCTAATCAGCCAACTGTTGATTTATAAATTCCTCCAAAACTGGATGCAGTGACAGTGGTATTCTGTACAGTGTCCGATACATTGGGGCTTCAGTCTCTGTTGAAATCTTGTCTGTGCTGGTGGTGTAGGAGGCAACGGCCTTTGAGGAAAAAACGGATTTTGTTACTCCATTACCACATCCTCCACCTGCGGTGTCTATTCCTTTCAAATGCTTGAATTTTTCACGAAATTCAGTCTTAGAAGCAGCCTATGTCCTCCTACAGCCTATACCTTGTGTGCAGCAAGCTTCCTCATCTAAAATCTCCAATTTGGGCAACAATGTTCCTTTCAATAACTTAACCTCCTTGGCACCATAACTGTCTACATTGATGGGTACTATCTTGCCTCCATCCCTCACTTGTATGTGTACAATACTATGTTTCACCAAACAACACACTGTGTGCAACACTTCACTATCTTCTAGCAGCTCCACTATACATGATAACTGGTAAGTAAGGCTCCATATTCACTCACAGTGACTTTACAATGCCACTCAATACACAATCATGCAAATCAAACCTTAATGTCATTGCTCATGGTTTAACTGGACTGCCTCGTATACAAGACACTCCTCACTACAGGACAATGTTGACAACAGCTTCCCCCAGCTGCGATGTCTACCTAGTAAGCTCCACTACACATCATCAAAGGTCAATTATCCCACGATGATGATGCAAAAATTCTATTCCTGGCATCATATTGTAGCTCTCTCTTAATGTGACATTACTTCCTCACATTGTCTAAACTTCTTTGTCCCACTTCTGATACCACTCTGAAGAGTGCTGTTGCACTCGGGGGGAGCGAGTGGGTGGTGGTGACAGGCCAGTAGCCCCAGTGGAAACACTGTTACAGTTCAGCGAGGCAAACACGCCTTTCTCTGTTGTCCCTGGCCAGTGCTGACGTATCTGCCCCCTATGCACCCTACAATGTTGAAGGAAGGCCTGAGGCAAACCAGTGGCCCTCGACATGCAGTCAGCAGTGGCCTACTTGTTTCAGCATTGTGGAGACCTGGTGGCCCCTTTGCTCTGCACATCTTCTATGGTAGTGCATGGAGGTGACCAACTTGCAAAAAATATAACTCAATTTCCTATTCAACTTTTTCACTCACTTACACTTTAGATGTTTTCATGATGCTAATAACAGTCGACTTTAATCATAAAACAGCAAAACAGTTCCAGTCTGACTTCTCCTTATGTAAGAACCAAATATTTCTTTTTTAAATTATGCATAAGGTTCCCAAAATATTAAAATTTCATCGCCATTTAGCTTCAGTTACTTCAGCAGCAAACAACATACCATTTTTTCTCTATACAATATTTATAAAAAGTAAATTATGTTTGAGAAGAGCATGAAAAATCTGCTCACGTTCAACTTTTGTTTACACAGGAAACTCCAGATTAGAATATCATCTATGTAAGCAAAATATAGATTGCTACTTACCATAAAGAAGACACATTAAGCTGCAGACAGGCACAAGTAAAAGACACACTTTTGGCCAGAGCCTTCATCAGAAACAAAACTCACATTTATTCACACAAGCAAGCACTGAGCTGCTGAAATCTCAGAAATAGTACTGCATTGAGACCCTGAGGGTGCTGTTATTACAATTCTTTTAAACCACTTTTCTGGTTCCCATTTGTTTCAAGCACTGTCTCTGTTTGAATACTGAGTCCCAGTTTTACCAGTTCTCTGTTCATTGTATGCGCAACACACTACCAAGAAAAATACTTACACTTCCTTTTAATTGAGTTTTCTGCAAATATGCACCAAAGCATGTTACTAGCAAAATCAATTTTACAGAGACCTATCTACATTCCAACTTTAATGTTTGTCTAAAGCCTGCCAAAGCCACAATCCTTACTGAAACCTACTACATTACAGTCCACATTAAAGTATAGTAATAAATTGTACCACAGACATTTTCAATAAAAAGTTCTGCTTTCAATTCACATTTTCTTCTGCTTACTCTCCTGGCAGTTTTACAAATGCAAATTGAAGTTTTCCTACATTCCACTACAGGTAAGCGTAGATGGTGAGGTTGTGTCCACACAATTTTCCTGTGCAACAAGAACATTTATTTCTGTCTCAATAGTACAGTTTGAAGTTTCAATAGTTTCCACTACAGTTAAGCTCATAATGGTGGATTGGATGTCAACATAAGTTTCAATTACAATGCGAATATTACTGTTTGTCTCAACTGAATTTACAACTTTCAAAAACCATAAACATTAACAAAGAGTTACTTTAAAGTTTTCTTTAGCTTAATTTGGCTCTTCCTTCAGAGTCTAATATGACTATGTTCCATTTGAACTTTTTTCTATGTGCTCATTGTATTTCTATGAACATTTACAGTCCTCTGAATGTATAGCCATATTCAAATATGGAGGGGGGGGGGCCTAGTGTTGGCATTTTTTGTTTCATGCTTTATCCTAAAACGATTTGAGGCAATTCTTTTAAATTCTGTATCTTTGGATTCACCAGTTTTCACACTACCAGAATCAAAGCAATTCTTTGTATCTTCAGCATTTTGACCACCAGCTTAGAGAGAGAGAGAGAGAGAGAGAGAGAGAGAGAGAGAGAGAGAGAGAGAGAGAGGTTCAAATGGCTCTGAGCACTATGGGACTTAACTTCTGAGGTCATCAATCCCCTTAGAACTACTTAAACCTAACTAACCTAAGGACATCACACACATCCATGGCCGAGGCACGATTCAAACCTGCGACCGTAGCAGTCGTGCGGTTCCAGACTGTAGCACCTAGAACCGCTCAGCCACTCTCACCGGCAGTGAGTGAGTGAGTGAGATGAAATAAAGCCAAGTTTCCCAAATAAAGGTTTTGTTTATTCCTTGATAAATGTAAAACAATATTAACCTAAAGATATTTGTTTTGCTTTTTTTTAACAAATATTATACTTTTCAAAATTAACACTAAACTTCTGCATCCTCCCGTGCCTTTGTGTCCTGGTTGCTTTTGCACAAGGCACGAGACAAATAATATCAGACCTCTCCACTACTGACTCATCTGGGACAAAAGGGAATACAAATCTAGATCCTTTTTTGCAGATAGGAAACATACACTTCCTCTTTCCCATCGGTATTCACAACTTGCCCAACATATTTGAAAGTCTTCTGAGTGGCAAAAAAAAAAAAAAAAATCACCAGACCCCACTTCATCATCATCTGTCAACATTCGTAAGGTTTGGGCTTCATCGTCATCTCTTTCACACCAGTGCTCATCCTCAGATTCCAGCATAGTGGATGATGCTCATGTCACGTGATCTCGCCAGCCGATGACTGCAGATATTCAGGGCATAGGATACATTATGTAGTCCGCCAATAACAAGATCACTTAAGTAGCGTGAACACACAGAGAGGAAAGGTTTATGGTTTACATTAACATACATAGTGCAGCTACAAGAAAAGCTAAGCTTTCACATATAATATTTGTCACAAAGATTAGTAAGCTACAAGAGAAGCTAAGCTTTCACATGTAATATTGGTCTGTTTTGCGTGTATTACACTTTATGGCACATCGCACAAATGTGCCCGTAAAATGTAAAATAATGACAAATTTCTGGGCTCGAAATTCTTCTAAGTGGCTGGTCCTCAAAGTGTTAAGTTTTAAACGAGAGTCAAAAGCTCTGTGATGTAAGAAATTCATCCCACATTCTCACACGTAACATAATTCATCTTGCATAAAAATAAATTTACTTAGAAAGTCACGCTTCCCAAACCATCATTCGCAATATTTTCCTGAGACCTGTTAGAAATAGATTCGTTGCAAGACCGCGCCTGAAAACAGGCATTATTGCGCGTGCGCAGTTGTGATTATGTTGTAAGCCCGTATGTATAAAGCATTAAGAGATCTTAAATTACGTCATAAAAGAAACAGGACATCAGGATACTCCAACAGCATCGGAATTTCGTAAATTATACTAAAATGCATAATTCGTGCACCTTAGTTTGTCCAGATTCACAATGAAGTACGCCCCACCTGACATTAACCTTTCAGTGTGGTTTTCTGGATGTAAATGTTCTTGGTGTACTAGTACTGCACTATCTCATGTTTGACTCATTATTATGGGAAACACCATACACGCCAGAAGATTACAACATTCACTTGAAATTCAGCGAACGATTTGAACTAGTCAATACTGTGGAATTCGTTTCAAATAAATTGACCGTCTCGGCGGACAAAAAAGCCAAATTTCTTTAGCAAACTGACAAAAATTACTTCATTGTTCTGCAAGGCGATTAATGCTTGACTGCCAAAAATGTGGAAATAAAATAAAATCAGGAAACTGAAACTAGTAATGTATTTTTGCCTCCCTAATTATGTGAATGTATTTCAATTCACTTCATAGTTCCCGGACACAGAAATCAGTTTTCTTTTCATACAATGTGGGAGCCGTAAATGAAAAGGAAACAGCGAAATAACTAAAGGTAAATACGGGTCACATGGAGACTACCCCCATAACCACTACAACTCAGCGCATGCGCGAATCTGGCAGCTAGAACGCGACAGAAAATTTTTTCTCGTTAGCATCTGGCTGCTTGCTGCTACTGCCGATACAACTAACAGCCACACTTCAAGTAGCTGGAAGCAGGAGAAGGTACTGCTCATACGCGACTCAACAGTGCATGCGGATGATCCTGCTGGCAACTGCTCAAACGAACCTAATGTAAACATTTCTGACGTCATGCTCGTAGAAAGCAGTTTATTCTTACGAAGTATTGCATAGTCTTCATCATAAGGCCTTTGACATATTTTGCTGTTGGCGGGCACTTATATGTGCACGGTGTTTTGTTGTTGTAAATGGCGCATTTCCTTTGCAACTGAAGTTTTTTTTTTTTCCTCTTGTTTATGTTTGACTGCTGCAGTATTATTCTGCTGTAGTGGGATATAGTAATATTCTTTTTCAGAGCATCAGTTCCTACCAGTCAAAATTACAAGAATTTAACTGAAAACTGAAAACTAAAAACTAAAACAATGAAAAATTCCCAGGTTTTTCCCGGTTGCCCCGTGGCGTATACACCCTGATTCTGCCATTCTCTTCAATGGACCTCTAAATCCCTTTCCATCTGACAAAATTACAATGCCATCAACAAACACAAAAGTTTTTATTTCTTCTCTCTGAACTCCAATTCCCTTTCCAGAGTTCTCCTTTGTTTCCTTCACAGCTTGCTAAATGTACAGAATAAATGAATTACACTATAGCACAACCCTGTGACACTGCGTTCTCAATTACCGTTTTTCCTTTTATGTCCAGTTCATAACTGTGGTCTGGTTTCCACGCAAGTTATACTTTATCCTTTTTATCTACATAATTTCAACTAGTTAATAACAGTTTCTTAAATATTATCAAATCATTAGCAATAGTGGAGCTTCTTATGTACATTGTACTGTGATCTGTAAAAGCATCATCCAAAATGGCACTCTGTATTCCCTAATCCATCAGCAAAAGTAAATACAAGAGTTAGTATGATGTGCAGTGGTGAATACACTGGTGTAGCTTTTAGGTGCTCTCGCAACAGTGTTGCGCACAAATGTCTGGCTTCTTCCATCTTTCATACTTCAGATAGATAATGTACAAACTTTAGACCAATGAACACAATCAGAAAACTGTTTACATTTACAGATACATGACATACATCAGTTTGAATTAGTTGATAACTTATTATACATTTCAACACTTATTTTGAGGAGGAAAAAAGTTGAACATGAAAAAACCACACTTCCTGGAAAATATACTTAAGCACACTACTGCTCATACAAGGGTTCCTGTCAAAATCACCCTCCCCTCCCTTCTCCATCTGTCCCTTCACCATCCCTTCTTGTTAAACTAGTACCATTTATTTTGAAGAATGAATACATAGGTCTTTTTCTGTGTTACTTGAAGACCTAGAAAAGGAAGGAAGGAAGCAACCAAGCAAGCAAGGAAGACAGGTGTGAAGTCCCATTGGTCTTAAGACACAATGAGCAATCACTTGATGTTACATTGGCCACATGGAAAGTAACATACTTTCAGCACCATTGAGCTAGTTCACATACTATCATACATATAGGGCACCACCTCAACTTCACTTTCTCTAATCACCGAGCACAAAGATCTCCGCACCTAACACCATTCTGTTTTCATTTCTAGGACAGGATGAAGATGTAAGTGTAGAAAACAAACTGCTAATATGCATAAACACTGTAGCCAATGTAAAGAAATACAAAAATACACCAAAACAAGTAATGCAGCACATTTTCCCAAGAGAACAACAGTCAACTGAATTGGAATTCTTGTGAACTTATTGCAGTTGCCAAAAACAGTGCTGATATGGCCAGACAAAGTAAAAACCCAACTGCAAAAAAATATAGATTTACATATCTCCTTAGCCCAGTATATATAATACTATCTCCATTTTGGTTGAGGACAGACTTGAAAAAGCTGAAAACACCAAGGGGGGATTACAAGCCAGGGACAAAGTGAGTGGGTGGAGTGTTAGCTGATAGTGGACAAATGTATTTGCTAACAAAAAAATGTATGAAACTTGCTACAAATACATAATTAACTTCTATTTCTGTTCATCACCTTTTAATATATGACAGCACGCATCACAACAGTCCATGTAAGACTATTTACGCAAGTTTAAGATACACCTAAAAATTTGTTAGTCTGACAAAACTGAATCTGTAAGGACCTGTAGTTGTAGTGCTGTAAAAAGCAGACACGTCAGAGATCTGAAGTGAATTCTTGTTTGCAATAATATGATTCATTATCTCCATTTTCATTTACGCATTAACTGCCATAAACCCCGTCTAGGTAATTGTCTTTGTAACAAATTTCGTATTTATTATATTGCATTGTTGTCTAGAAAGGCCATTGTGTGTAGAAAATGAAAGCTAATATTTCTAATTGCACAACAGAACAAGTAACTTACACCAATACCTACACCGTTCCAGCAGAAACTGAATAGGGCTTATGTGGTTTGGTAGCAGCACTAAAAGGAAAGTCTGCAGTTGAGCAATTTGAAGAATTTTTTGATGAACGAGTACTGCGCTTTATTGCCAGTTAAAGTGTCTGGTATGCAATACAAAGAGTAATTTCAGCTATGAGTTATCAAATAAATGCATAAAAATGTTCTTAGGTACACTGCTCTTCAGTGAATAGCATGCTCTCCCGCTGGAATGGTTGTTTTGGAATGAAAATAAGGACTTTGATATAAGGTGCATACAGCAATGTATGAGCCACAACAGATACCCAGAAATCAAGCAGCACCTTCACTTCAGTGATCATACACTTCAATGACAAAACACACCTGAACAGAATCCCAGTTGAAGAAAGGGATGAACTTTTCAAAACTTGTGAGTTGATGGATTGTTGAATAGGAATTGAATGAACTTTCACGTTTAATTTTTTTTCTGACAGCCTGAGCATTGATCAGCAAATGGTTCAATATTACAAGAAAAAAAAATAAATAAATAAAAATCTAAAAAAAGTTATTTGTGGGAAACCAGAATCTCGAAGTTGTTAACAACACATATGGTGACAATATATGAAAGTGGGTAATTTACTGTGTCACAAATGGCATTTCAGAGCAAATATTTTGACAATACTCCAATTTCATCTCCACAGTTTATTCAGTCATCAGACAGTGAGTAAACAATTAAAAATCCAAAAATATTCAACATTTTACAACAGAATAGTAACTAGGAATGAACATATGTCTCACTTGAAGTGCCTCAAGAAAATAGCCAAACTCTCAACAAGCTCTTTTAAAATCTCGAGAAATGTTGGAACTGTGCTACCCTCTTGACTGGATACGCAATTTATGTACTGTTAGTGTAAGAACTAGTCCACAACTGCAGCTATTGGGTTAAGCTACATGTAGGGTAGTGCTTGTATAGCTCTCAAATGTGGTTGTTATGACTGTGGTTGTCACACGCATAAAACGCAGTTGTATTAATATGCAGCTTTTAACACACAGATTGTCACACGCATAGTGGTGGGTGTTTCACCACCAGGCCAGTCTGCACATGATGTCATGCATGGGATGCAACGGCCACTGATGGCTCTAAGGCAGTCAAGATGCTGCAATAGGAACAATTTTTTGTATGATGACCTGCAATATCTGCTCTAAGTTAATTCAGAAACGATAGTTTACTTACACAAAGGACTGACACAGCAGATCTCCATATTGTATCTGGAGTTTTAAGTATAAATGTAGTAAATAAAAACAATTTTATCTTCCAACAGAAGAGTAGTACTCAGGTTACTACACAGACCCTGTAATATGGTTCCTGTAGAAGACTGCAGACTTCGAATTTACATAAATTGAAAATTGGTGTTGTATTTAAGAATCTCAGATTAAAAAGTGATCACATTGCAAACCCAAGTGATGAATAAGAAATTTACAAAGGCCTGAGAGGAAAAAAAAAATAATTAAAAAAATCTGGGAGTGTGTCACTGACAATGATGGAATCAACTGACAAATAGTTCCAAAGAATGCTTAGACAACAGAAAAAAGATGTCCATTTACAGTTTTTGTAAATGTAAGTCAATTTGGAATTTTCAGACTTTCTTGTATGTTGATATTGCCACAATAATTCATTCCCAAACACGATTCAATGTCAGATTGAATGTATCTGGAAACAAAGTTAAATAAAAAAATTGATCACAGCAACTATTAAAGAAAGCCTGTTTGTCCAAAGCATTTTGCATGCCTAAAGTTAGCAACTGCTTGTAGTTTGATGTTACTTTATTTTATTTGAAGTATTAATTACTTTGCATACATCAGTTGTAAATATTATAGATTATAGTCTGCAGCACACATTAATTTGTCCCCTAAACACACACTGAAGGCAAAATAGCTAAGTATTTGAATACAATTCCAATCTAATTTATATCACTATAGAGCACAGGTAGATAAGGAAGGATGTAATTACATAATGCTGCTGCAAAGAAAACTTATCTAATACACTACATACTTAGGGAAACAAAAGCTATCCTTTGCGTACATACAAAAAACTTATTTTAGTTCTTCAAATTGTGTATCACTCCCACTGTATTTCACCTTTATCAGCTAATGTACTGGATATAACTATATGACACTGTATTTTATTTTTCAATGAAATCCATGAAATACTTTCATGCCCATGATTTCCTCTTTGTTTGCTATAAATATTTATTAAAGGTATTTCATGTAATGCAGCTCTTTTCTACTCTCACCAAACAAACAATGCAGCTCAAATGAAATGACTCCAGTATCTTATTGTGTCTTTTGGTGTTGCTATTTCCTGTGAATAGGAAGCAAGGCCTCCAAGTATGACAGCCTACTGGACTCATTCCACGTGAGAGAGCCTATTGTCCTTGCTCTCACCAAATGTGTGGAACTGCAATATCAAAAGTTTGCTTAAATTTTACAGCCATTTTTGCACACCTTGCCATGTTCTCATTTTTCAGAACAATGAAGTAATGCCCACCTGAGTACTGCCATTTCAAATACTCCACATTGAAGTTAGAAAACTTCTTGCAAGAAATATAAATCTTTCAGATCAGAGAAAACACCTGGCTTCATAACGTATTCTGAGACTAAGGACCATAAGCTATGCTTACAGAAGTCGTAAACAGCACAAAATTCTTACTTTTAGCCAGATAGAAAACACAGCATTTTCAAAATTTTTACCAGTTGCAGTTAATCACAACGTAAGTTGGATTTATTCAATTAAAAAAAAAAAGCTATTTAGAAACTACTCAGTGGCATTCTGCATTTATTTCAAATGCATGTTTATTAGTGTGCCACACTTCTTGTAAAAACGGATGTCTTACTATTTAGTGACAATAGCACTTACGGCGACTTCCCAAGAGTTTTAAAACACCCAATTTATGCTAAGAGCATGAAGTGTATTGTCTGCAGTTTACTTGAAATCAAACTCTAAATATAGACCTTTCCCAATAATTTCACTATCTGCACCTTTTGAAAATTTATGTGCCCCTACCACAATTTTCTCCCTCTCCCTTCTCTAAAATTACTATAAGCATCTTTTTCTTTACAGTGATTTATATATATGCCATCTAAAATTTATTCTAACTAACAATTTGCTTTGATGCAGTTCCATGAACACCCAATTACAATTGGAACAGTATGAAGTACACTGGTCTGGTATAGACACTTTTAAAAAATATAACCCTTTACCAGTGTGAATGTTAGATTTCAGGAAACAAAATATTTCAAGATATCTTCTCCAACTTCAAATGGCATGAGATTATTTTGTTTTTCATTTCTTCTAGTATTGCATCAGCTGAAACATTTTTAGGAGTTGCAGTATATACTGGCTTCATTTTACTGTAAGTTGGCTGCAAAGTTTCATCCGACTCCTTGAGTGTATCCCAAGCACCCACTACATTATCCAGTCTTGAAACAAGTATTTTCAGAACTTTGAAAATGAACTTCCACCAATCCAGGAACATCCAGAACATTCGCATTACCTCTTGCACCATCATCTGTCTCATCTTCATCTGTCAAAGCAGCAGCATCCAGAGGAACAACAGCCACTTCAACATTTTTACTGTCTTCACTCAGTCCTTCAAAATTATCATTATAAATAATGTCTAAAGCTTCATTCATCATAACATCTTTGAAGAATATGCCATAGTTTGCTTTCATTTTCTCTGTTTTATTCTGCTACACTGTATGAAATAAACTTCACTCACTAACTCCACTACTAGGATTGAATGCTATTGTGTCCCCTTTTATTGCAGCTGTGTCAGCAGATGATACTGTTTTTATACAGTGATCTAAAAAGAGATTAAGTTTTCTAGACAACAAAGTAGGCCAATAATGGCAAATTATTTACTCACAGTATTATTATGTAATTCTTTTTTCTGCACAACCAGTCAATAGCTAGCAAGAAGTAATCAATAAACAGAGAGGATATAAAAAGTAACTTTCTGCATTTTCTGCAACTGTGGTCTCTTAAAACATGAGAAAAATCCCATTGTTTGTATGTAATCAAAAAATTACAATATTTACTGCTAATAATGTAGGTTTATAGCACAATAACTGGAAATCAATATATGTTGTCCAATTATTAGTAATAAATTAAAAGACAAGAGACTGAAAATAAATTACTGGGAGATAATAGGAAAAAAAAAACAGTAAACTTCTAGTACTCTGAACCTCACTATCATCTAATTATTTTAATGTTTGTTTGGAAAGCTTGACCCACAAGTAGTACACTCTAATGAAATTTCTTAATATCAACACACTTCACCAACTGCAAATTCATTTTTGTGATAAGCTGTTAAACAGTAAAAGTCAGTATACTGGTTGCACACACACGTTTTTATTAATTTTATTCAAAAAATACATTTTTTTCCAAATACTGTACCAGTTCCAAGTCAACTATATGAAAGTAGCTGGCTGGTAAAACTGACTGCTGTAACTACCAGTCCAAAGTTTGCTACACACACACACACACACACACACACACACACACACAAACACACAAACTCAGTAAAAACACAATTTTATCAAACCAAGGAACATCAGTACAGCCTTCAAAATCTAGCTGTAAATACTAAAAAGTTAGTGCTGCAAAATTTGTTGCAGGCTGTTAGAAAAATGTCTCTCTCTTCACAAGTAATAACTTATGCAAATTCGTGAAAATCCTGCACTGGGAGACTGTCACAAACATTCCTTTGACTTCATGCAATGTGAGCACGCATTTTTGCTGATATTTCTGTGTTGCAGTCAGGGCACACAGAAAGGGAGGGGCCACATTCCACACATGCAATCACATGGCCACATGGAAGAAACACCAGTCCACGTTCTCTTTCAGCACAGATTTTACAGAAATGTATGTGAGATTCCTTGGATGAACCAATAATGGCATTTTCTTCTACTTGTTTTCTGCAACAAAGAATTACATACACACACCATTAGTGCTACTTGCACTTCTACATTTAAAACAAGTCAGACCTTAATATAGGACACCCTTTAACCACACACTTAAATTTTAGAGTTGAGCACGCGCACACAGAGAGACAAGTGTATTTTGCCACCTGTTGTGGATGGTAAGGCTTTACAATTTTGAAGGCACTTTGAAACAGACACACAGACAAACCAAAAATCTCACTAGCAACAACAATAAATTAGAAACAATGTGACAACCGTCACCCGTTCTGATTTTCTTTCTTCCATTTAAAGTCACTGACTACATAAAATGGCTCCGAGCACTATAGGACTTAACATCTGTGGTCATCAGTCCCCTAGAACTTAGAACTACTTAAACCTAACTAACCTAAGGACATCACACACATCCATGCCCGAGGCAGGATTCAAACCTGTGACCGTAGCGATCACGCGGTTCCAGACTGAAGCGCCTAGAACCGCACGGCCACACCGGCCGGCCTCACTGACTACATAAACAATGACATTGTACTGTTATCTCTATGTACATTCTTACCACCATAACCGGAATTTGACAGGTTTCCACTTGTGAGGACTTATGCAAGCATTCAGTCAGTCACTTGGATGATCACCAACAATTCTTAATAACATTAGTTCTGCTTGGAAACTCAACAACATTCAGTGGCAAACTTCCTCCAGGAATTAACCAAATACAGACTTTTAGAACAAGCTCTACGGTACAATTTCAGGAACTTGACGGCATCATTTGGCTATTTTAGCTATTTTCTTGAAACTAGTCATTACGTTTCAGTTGTGGAAATGGGAAAGAGCTTATCGGCACAAAAATTTCTACTTTCAATCACTTTAGATGAACTTACAGCTATTGTATCTTTGTTTCCCTCTTATATTGTAACTGCACTTTTTCTTCATTTCCCTCCCTTCAGTCTCTTAAACAGGTTTTTCAATTTTAATGGTTCTCTATTTTTATCATTATTGTGTAATGTCCGCCCATGGTGGCAGAGTAGTCAGCGTGACAGAATGTCATACCTAATGACCCGGGTTCGATTCCCGGCTAGGTCGGAGATTTTCTCCGCTCAGGGACTGGGTGTTATGTTATCCTTACCATCATCATTTCACCCCCATCAACACGCAACTCACCGAAGTGGTATCAACTCTAAAGACCTGCACCAGGTGAACGGCCTACATCTACATCTACATGACAACTCTGCAATTCACATTTAAGTGCTTGGCAGAGGGTTCATCGAACCACAATCATACTATATCTCTACCATTCCACTCCCGAACAGCGTGCAGGAAAAACGAACACCTAAACCTTTCTGTTCGAGCTCTGATTTCTCTTATTTTATTTTGATGATCATTCCTACCTATGTAGGTTGGGCTCAACAAAATATTTTCGCATTCGGAAGAGAAAGTTGGTGACTGAAATTTCGTAAATAGATCTCGCCGCGACGAAAAACGTCTTTGCTTTAATGACTTCCATCCCAACTCGCGTATCATATCTGCCACACTCTCTCCCCTATTACGTGATGATACAAAACGAGCTGCCCTTTTTTGCACCCTTTCGATGTCCTACCCGACGGGAGGCCCTAGCCACACAGCATTTCCATTGTATAGTAGTTTCATTTAACTTCCAGTGTACCGACAGGGCATAAACTATTCCATACCTTTTCAATTTTGCTCGTAGCTGCTAATCTGATGATTCAAACCCATTAACCATATAAGGGTTGGTCAAAATAAAACTGACCCAAAAATAGTTGGCACTTCATGACAAATCAAACATCAAAGAGAATAAGAAAACTACACAAAACCAGCATGGACTTAAAAAACATTGCCCAAGTGAATGATAGCTTTCAGAAGTCGGACAAAATCATTATACCAGTTAGCTGTACAAGAAGGAACTAAAAGTTTGACACTTCACAATGTTCTGAGCACAAGTTAAAGCTTCCAGGCTAATCTGTATTTTGAGTTTGACTGATTGTTTCTATATGAAGAGGTACTGGGATGTTGGGATCGTCAGTTTCTCTGTTTCTTCAGATGAGGGCTGTTTATGCCTGATTGGTTGGTTGGTTGAGGAATAAGGGACTAAACAGTAAGGTCACAGTTCATTCATTATTAGTGACATCCATGAAGCACATGTTATGACGATGGAAACACAAAGGAATGGTAAGACCTAGCCATAGAAAGCCTCCCATCGGGTAGACCGTTCACCTGGTGCAAGTCTTTCGAGTTGACACCACTTCACCAACTTGCGTATCGATGGGGATGAAATGACAATGATAAGGACAACACCCAGTCCCTAAGCAGAGAAAATCTCCGACCTCGCTGGGAATCGAACCCGGGCTGTTAGGTATGACATTCCGCCATGCTGACCACTAAGCTACCAGGGGCGGACACCTCTGAAATAGAAAATAGGGTATGGCAGAAACAGAGACAAACTACATCTTAAATCAATTAAAACAGTAATACAGTTAGGGTTAGAGATCCCCAAAATCAACCATCCAGCATGGGACGCCCCAATCACTCTGCCCCTGCCCCTTCCAGTCAAATGTTCAGCCAATTTATTCCCCAAGGTACCAACATGACTTGGGACACACAGAAAGACAACCAAGCAGTCATTATGACTAAGTTCAATGAGAAGGTCATGAATAGCAGATCCCACACGGTGAGAAGAGTGTCAGTCAGTTGCCTGCAGACTGCTCATTGAGTCACTACATATTAAAATGTGGTCAAGGGAGGCCCCATTAAAGAAAGTGGAGGGCCTGTTAATGGATCAGCCAGCTCCACAGAAGAAACACTAAATGTTCCTGACAATGAAGGTCCCCAACACGGGATGTAAAAGCATATCCTTTCTTCTCCACAGTTTCAGAGCCATCAGTGACATAGATGGTAGCACCCTGAAATCCATGAAGAACTAAATGTAATAGATGCCGACAGGTCATGGGACAACAGATTTTAGGACCCTGAAGAAGATTGGCCCCAATTCATGGCTTGGGCACCAATCAAGAAGGTTGTGCAAGAAAACATGGGGATCACAATCTATGTAGGAGAGGCAAAGATTTTTGCAGCAGGTTGCAAGGTGCCTTCCAACTGGTAATGCCACCCAAGAGCAGATATCAGGCAGTCGATGTCCCTTATATGTAAGAAGAGTGGGATATGCTGGATGATCAGGGAGTTGGTGAGTGGCAGTTGCATGGGAGACCAAGAATTGGTATCACTGGAACTGATGAGTAAAGATCCTCGCTTCATCAAGAAGTCTACAGGAGTCATCTGGAAGGCACTAGTGGCCAGATGAACTCCATGATGATAGACTTAGTCTAAGTATTTCAATACCGAAGGTGCCACTGAGCCACAAATCTGGACTCTATAGAAGATTTGAGCCTGGTACATACTGAGAAGAGTAACACGATTTGCACCATAACAGGTGTGGGTAAGAAATCTGTGCATTAAGCTTCTATGTGCAACTAGTCTAGTTGATGACAGTGGCACGGCCAAGTCAGCTTTTTATCAAAAAGTAGGACCAAAAAATTGAAATGTGCAACAGCTCTTCCTAGTGTTGGGTACCCAAATAGATTTCGGGGTCAGGAACAACCCTGGTATGATGGCAGAAATGCATGACCTGCATTTTTGGAGGAGAGAATTAGAAACTACGAGGAAGGGCCCACACAGAGGCCTATCAGATGGTGCCTTGAAATAAAAATTGATAGGGAGCCACAAAATCCCCAGTTACGGAAAGTAAGTTTAATGTCATGGCAACACAACGTGTCCTATACCATATGTACATCAGAAAAGACTGCCCTGAGGTGCTGGCATTTAGCATAGTTGGCTGTGGATTGTCCCTTCCAGAAACCACAGTTACAGGGGGACAAAAGTCACCTAGAATAGAGAAATCAGCGTTATCTGCAGGCAACCATATGGGAGACTCCTTTAAGCCAAATATGGCTGAAGACTGTGAGCAGATATCTTTGTATAATAATCAACTGCTGGATTATCTGATTACAAACTTAATCAGGGCCTGGGAGCATATCGTGAGATAAGGCAAGAGGCTGAAGCAGTTCCCTGTCAGTGAAAAGTTCATTATATGATTAAGCATAGTGGACTGAAATACAAGGGGAGGTTTTCAATCTGTTGTTTCTGCAATAGAAAGGTAGTCAGGTAAGGAGAAGATGCTGATGCTGCTGCAAAATGTGATCACAAGGTGTTCAGTAAGAACTGATGCATCAGTACAAATACCATCCTGAAGGACAAGGCCCAGAACAATCTTATACTGAGCTTAGCCCACACCTGAGATGAAGAGGGAGGAGACATAGCACTCCCGGCACTCTTTCTTACTATGTTTAAATAGATGGCTATCCTTAGCATGATGTCAGTTAAAAGTGGTGAACTGATGTGCAAAGGATGTCACTTTAAAGACTGCATGGCTCTTTGGCAATCCTAAACAGCTACTGCAATGTCATTGATCCAACATGGCACTGGCTGGCTGTGGAGGGGATCTATAGGAAGGGGACTAGCACTTTTGGCAGCATGGTTGATCACATCTGAGATATCTTGCACAACCTCATCAATGCAATTAGAGAACTGCCAACTGGTTCTTCAAAGCACAATGCGATAGCTGGTTTGGAGATGACAAGGAAGTAACAGGATCAACAGAAAGTCATCACTGTCATGAAGATTGTCATGTAGTGACAAACGCAGTGAAGTCACAAGAGTATTGGGAAGAGATTATTAGATCAACAGCTGAAAAGGTTCCACAGTACTGAAGTTACAGTACTCTTGAATGATCACATTACCAGTGCCTAGGTTAGGTGTGAAGGGACTGGGAGAACCGGTCATGCCCCAGGATCACTGCCTCTCCCCGATGGGGTGGAACCGTATCAATGAGCATTGGTGTCATTGTCCCGATTCTTCTTCTTCTTCTTCTTCTTCTTCTTCTTCTTCTTCTTCTTCTTCAGCCTATTGTAGCCGGATTCTTCTGAGGACCTATTCATGATGAGCATGTGAAGGCAGCAACTGGCTGTTCTTTAGCAACTGGCTTTCAGTGGGCCACTGATATGTGGGTTTCTGGGGAGAGGACTCCTGAGAGAGAGCCCTGTCACCAGTATACACCAGAGGAGGAAGCTGGAAGTGGTTCTCGAAGCTGGCACAGTCCACAGTGCATTTTTCCTAATGACTCAACTTCTCCAGATTTTTTTGTATGTTTAGTGTTCTGCAGCTTACAGAAATTTTAAATATGTCATTAATTAATTGTTCAACAAAGCTGCTATGTGGTAATAATTTATTTCACTGGACTTGTTATGGGTCTTGCCCATCATCAGCAGTATCTTATATGTGATGTACTTTGTTTGGGGTATCGCAATGACAAGATTTTGTAATATTCATGTAGTAATACGATTACACAATTTATATACCCATATATGTAATCAGCATAAGCATTTTTTATGAAATATATACCTGGAAGAATCCTGGAGATACTAAAAGGTATCAGATAGATTATATAATGGTAAGACAGAGATTTAGGAACCAGGTTTTAAATTGTAAGACATTTCCAGGGGCAGATGTGGATTCTGACCACAATCTATTTGTTATGAACTGCTGATTGAAACCGAAGAAACTGCAAAAAGGTGGGAATTTAAGGAGATGGGACCTGGATAACCTGAAAGAAACAGAGGTTGTAGAGAGTTCCAGGGAGAGCATAAGGGAACAATTGACAGGAATGGGGGAAAGAAATACAGTAGAAGAAGAATGGGTAGCTCTGAGGGATGAAGTAGTGAAGGCAGCAGAGGATCAAGTAGGTAAAAAGACGAGGGCTAGTAGAAATCCTTGGGTAACAGAAGAAATATTGAAATTAATTGATGAACGGAGAAAATATAAAAATGCAGTAAATGAAGCAGGCAAAAAGGAATACAGACGTCTCAAAAATGAGATCGACAGGAAGTGCAAAATGGCTAAGCAGGGATGGCTAGAGGACAAATGTAAGGATGTAGAGGCTTGTCTCACTAGGGGTAAGATAGATACTGCCTACAGGAAAATTAAAGAGACCTTTGGAGAGAAGAGAACCACTTGTATGAATAACAAGAGCTCAGATGGCAACCCAGTTCTAAGCAAAGAAGGGAAGGCAGAAAGGTGGAAGGAGTATATAGAGGGTTTATACAAGGGCGATGTACTTGAGGACAATATTATGGAAATGGAAGAGGATGTAGATGAAGATGAAATGGGAGATAAGATACTGCGTGAAGAGTTTGACAGAACACTGAAAGACCTGAGTCGAAACAAGGCCCCGGGAGTAGACAACATTCCATTAGAACTACTGATGGCCTTGGGAGAGCCAGTCATGACAAAACTCTACCATCTGGTGAGCAAGATGTATGAGACAGGCGAAACACCCTCAGACTTCAAGAAGAATATAATAATTCCAATCCCAAAGAAAGCAGGTGTTGGCAGATAAGAAAATTACCGAACTATCAGTTTAATAAGTCACAGCTGCAAAATACTAACGCGAATTCTTTACAGACGAATGGAAAAACTGGTAGAAGTGGACCTCGGGGAAGATCAGTTTGGATTCCGTAGAAATGTTGGAACACGTGAGGCAATACTAACCTTACGACTTATCTTAGAAGAAAGATTAAGAAAAGGCAAACCAACGTTTCTAGCATTTGTAGACTTAGAGAAAGCTTTTGACAACGTTAACTGGAATACTCTCTTTCAAATTCTGAAGGTGGCAGGGGTAAAATACAGGGAGCGAAAGGCTATTTACAATTTGTACAGAAACCAGAGGGCAGTTATAAGAGTAGAGGGGCATGAAAGGGAAGCAGTGGTTGGGAAAGGAGTGAGACACGGTTGTAGCCTCTCCCCGATTTTATTCAATCTGTATATTGAGCAAGCAGTAAAGGAAACAAAAGAAAAATTCAGAGTAGGTATTAAAATTCATGGAGAAGAAGTAAAAACTTTGAGGTTCGCCGATGACATTGTAATTCTGTCAGAGACAGCAAAGGACTTGGAAGAGCAGTTGAACGGAATGGACAGTGTCTTGAAAGGAGGATATAAGATGAACATCAACCAAAGCAAAACGAGGATAATGGAATGTAGTCAAATTAAATCTGATGATGCTGAGGGGATTAGATTAGGAAATGAGACACTTAAAGTAGTAAAGGAGTTTTGCTATTTAGGGAGCAAAATAACTGATGATGGTCGAAGTAGAGAGGATATAAAATGTAGACTGGCAATGGCAAAGAAATCGTTTCTGAAGAAGAGAAATTTGTTAACATCGAGTATAGATTTAAGTGTCAGGAAGTCGTTTCTGAAAGTATTTGTATGGAGTGTAGCCATGTATGGAAGTGAAACATGGACGATAACCAGTTTGGACAGGAAGAGAATAGAAGCTTTCGAAATGTGGTGCTACAGAAGAATGCTGAAGATAAGGTGGGTAGATCACATAACTAATGAGGAGGTATTGAATAGGATTGGGGAGAAGAGAAGTTTGCGGCACAACTTGACTAGAAGAAGGGATCGGTTGGTAGGACATGTTTTGAGGCATCAAGGGATCACAAATTTAGCATTGGAGGGCAGCGTGGAGGGTAAAAATCGTAGAGGGAGACCAAGAGATCAATACACTAATCAGATTCAGAAGGATGTAGGTTGCAGTGGGTACTGGGAGATGATGAAGCTTGCACAGGATAGAGTAGCATGGAGAGCTGCATCAAACCAGTCTCAGGACTGAAGACCACAACAACAACAACAACAACAACAACATACAGCTGTAAAAAATTCCTCGTGCTGATTATGTATCTGTATATATAAATCGTGTAAATATAATATTAAATGAACATTGTGAAATATTATCATTTGGATACACTAGAGAGTATTACATTTAAGATACCGCTGATGATTGGCAATGCCTGAGACTTGTCTGGTGAAATAAAATACTGCCATGAAGCAGCCTTTGCTGGACTATTAATTAGGATGACATATTTACAAATTCTCCAAATTTATCTTCAATATGTTTCACAAAAAATAATGTCTTTGTCACAGTTTGAGTACATAGTAAGTACTGGATAAATTGTTTTGCTCCTAGATGTCTGGCTTGTCCCTTTTCCCATAATGTAGCCGGGTTGAGAAAGCACTAGGACTGTAACTGTAAGCATTGAAATTTTGTCTCCAGTCTAAAGAGACTGCAAGGTCAAAATGGCCATCGTTCTGGTGTAATTTAATATTATTCATATGCACAAAGTCTACCCTGATGTCACCTACTCCAGTCATCTGAAGGGTGCCATCCAACCGCAGCAAAGGCCATATGGCACAATGGCTATTGCCTAGAGTGCTGATGCCCCAGGATGATGGACATCTAATCTTTTGCATGCATGGGGGCTAGCAGCTCAGGCATAGGCAATGCGATCCTTGTGAGGTTGGGGCTCAACTGAAGGGTATGCAATGACCCCACTATGTCAGATTGGCTACCACGCTGGCGTTGAAGTGCAAGTAAGAGCCTATGCAGGTACTATGCACACATGACGTTTAACAATGCACACAGTAGGTGCTGTTTAAGCTGTTCTTTCCCAGTTGGTCTACACAACAGAAAAATTTGGAAAATGAAGGTCAAACCCAGAAGGGGACCACTAAAGTACTTCATGAAGACTATTCCAAGAAAGGAAGGTAGAAGCTAGGGAATAGCCAGGTTGACATCAAAGGCTGCCACCATGAGAAAGAGAAGAAGATGGAATGATAATCTGAGATGAGAGATTGCCGTATAGGAAAGAAAGTGGGTGATGCAATAGCTTGGGGCCCATGCTCGCCACGCATATGTTTATGGAAGAGTGAGCTTCCTGAGGTGTCAACATGTCTTGGTATGAATTTTCACAACACTTAAAATTGTATGGCAGAAAATCACAATCAGTACAATTTCTGGATTGCCTTTATTTTTGATACCACATATTTAGCAATTCCAGAATCTTAATGTACACTGATAAGCCAAAACTGACTACTGTCCACCATGCTGCATGCCACCTGGTGGCACTGTGGGCACGTGACAAAAGTATGTAAGCACAGCATACACAGACAGGGGATCACTAGTGAAGGTATGGGCTGCAAATGGAAAAATCCATGGAGATAAGCGACTTGGACAACAAGAGAAATTTTAATTATGCAGAGCGTGTGATCGAGTGTCTTGAAAATGACAAAGGTGGTAAAACGTTCATGTGCTACCATGAGCATATACAGAGAAAAAGGTAGAAGGGCAATGAAACTACCACCAGGCACTAAATGGTTGGACAACCATGACTCTTCACAGAATGTGGGGCTCTGAGGCTTGTCTGCTCTGTAAAGTAAGATAGATAGTGACCTGTGGCATCTCTGCCGAAATAGCACAATGTTGGTGCACGCACAAGCGTTTTGGAGCACAGCATTTACCATACATTGTCGTGGACCTCACAGCACACCACCACTACATGTTCACATGTTTACCCAATGACACTGTCAATTATGATTGCAATGGGCACGAGATTTGACCGTCAATCAATGGAAATCTGTTTGCTCTTTGGGTAAATCACATTTTTTGCTACACCTAGGTCGATGGTCGTCTCCACAAACGCCGTGATGACAATGACGACTGTGTGTTTAAGGGATTAAACAATGGGGTCATCAGTTCCTCCTTACGAGAGAAACATGTCAAAATGTAAAAAGTTAAAACAATGAATAGTAGGCTGCTCAAACTATGTAAACAAGTCAAGGAGTTTAAAAGGGCATGACAGTAGTTGCACAACAACAGGCAAAAGAAAAGAGATAAATGAGGCAGCATCTTGTACAAGGGGAGCTAAAAGCCCAAGGTGAGGGGGGGAAGAAAGGAATATTCAGTTGCTTTGTGGGTACTTACCATGGAGTGGAGGGGACGGGAGGGGGGGGTAGGGGGGGAGGGGTAGGGGCAGGGCTCTCGCCCCCCACAACTGCCCCTAACACTGGAAATGGAAGTGTGTTACAGATTACAGTAAAATCCATTCTCCCTCAGAAAATGCAACACTTTGGTAGTGGCTGTCACGTCATCCACAAGCACCTGAGGTAGGTAAGCTGAAAGCATGCTGCAAATTGGCCAGCAGGGCACACTCAACATGAACATACACTATCATCAGACCACCACAGCTGCAGTGAGGAGGATCCTCCAGACACAGCAGGAACCTGTGGACGAGTCGTGTGGCCAACCCACAATCGGTACAATGCCATCTTTCTGAAAGGCCTGGAAAGATGAATGCCACACCTTAGTGGACAATTTAATGGCTCAACTTTTTTTGGATCGTAGCAGCCTGCCATTCCAATTTATAGAGCCTCAAAATATTGCGTCGCATTTTTAACCTTAAGTCTGGACCCAGTATCCTGACGTCAAGTTTATTTCCTGTAGTTGCGTCTTTAGGTAGACGGTTGACGAGTTCATTTCCTGGAATACTTATATGGCTCAGTGTCCAGATGAAGGTCACTATCTCTGGAGAGTTGCAGAGGTTAGCCAGTAGCTCCCCGATGTTTGCGACCAAAAGAGTTTTGGGATAGCACAGGGTTATACCTTTTAAGCAACTAATGGAATCACTACAGATCATAAAGTTCATCGTGGCCTGGGATTTGACGTACCACAAAGCCTGAAAGATGGCAACAAACTGTGCAGTGTATACACTGCAGGTGCTTGGCAGAGTGTGTTGCTCATGTCCCCATGAATGTGCAAAAGTGTAACCGACCGTGCTGTTTACTTTTGATCCTTCTTTGTAGATGCATACCGAATTCTAATAATTGTGGAGGATTGAAAGAAACAGGTGTCAGAAGGATAGGCTCAGCATCCTCCTTCGGGCCATGAAACAGATCCATCTGTATCACAGTACATGGCAGATGTCAAGAGGGCTCTAGGAACACAAGACTAACGGAGGCTGTTGGAGGTCCTTCAGTAGAATATAGAGTCGGATCCCAGTGGAACAAAGTTGAGTGACATGGATGGGTAGGCATCTGACAGACTGAGTTGTAGACTAACAGACTAACCTGCTGTGGTGGGACACCGGCTTCTGCCAGGAGGCTGTCAACAGGGCTCGTATGGAATGCACCCGTTGCCAACCAAATGCCAGTGTGGTGAACAGTTTCCAGCAGGCTCTGTAAGGACAGTGCTGCTAACCCATTCACAGGCCAAGTGGGGATAAAATCACTGCTCAGAAGAACTGTGAGGTCCACATCCCACAAGCAGTGACTAAGACGACAGAGCATTCTGCTTCTTCATGAAAGTGACCTTGAGCCGGTGGACATGGGGCACCCAAGTTAGCTTGTGGTAAAATAAAATACCTAAGAATTGTCAAGTGCCAATGACTTCAAGTAACTGCTCACCAAGATCAATTTCTAGGTGTGGGTGCACAGTCCTGAGTCATCAAAAAATGCATAACTCTCGATTTTGCAGGGGAAAATTGATATCTGTGGTTCAGGGCCCAGTTATGGACACACTAGACAGCTGCTACGTCTATAGAGTTCATTCCCAGTTTTTCTGTGCACCGTTCAATCTTTCGACCAACTTTGTTGTATGGGAGCGAAAGCTGGGTGGATTCAGGTGACCTTATCAATAAGGTTGAGGTTACAGATATGAAAGTAGCTAGGATGATTACAGGTACTAGTAGATGGGAACAATGGCAGGAGAGTGTGCACAATAGGTCCTACATTCATTACTTAATGCTCACAGCTTTTACTCTGCATTACCACACCAGTGAGAACAAGACTATGGGTAATAGCGAATTTATTTTCAATTGATTTCGGGCAGTTGTCGATCACCATTAATGTCCGTTCATCCAAACATGCAAGTAAATAATGTGTCAGGGTGGGCACAAAATGATAATATCATGGGTCTTGAACCCTCAGTCTCATCCTCACTGGTGAATGGAATACAGAGTAAAGGTGTGAGCTTTGAGTGATTAATGTATGGGCTACAATACAGAGATGTTGACAGTGTGACACATGGAAGTTTGGATCAGTCCGGGAAGTGTGTACGGATAGTTGTTAAAGTAATCAGTTGTGACCAGCACGAAATTCGGGTTCAAGTCTCTGGCACAAATTTTCACCCATCAGCAATAGGTAGTATATCTATACGTAACACAGCTGATTCTAAGGTATTTGCATTCAGCAAATTTATTTCCGATGGCTGTCAATCGCCAATGTCTGTTCATCCAGACATGCGAGTAAATATTTACTTACTTGTTAATTATTTACTTGTTTATTACTTCTTGACAGCTACAACCTATTGTCTGGGGAGATAAAATAAAGCCATACAACTCCCAGTCCTGTGTATAATAAGTGTGTGTAATTATTACTACCTGGCACAGTCAGAAACTACAAAGAAAAAACCTAACGTCAAAATGAGGAAAGAGGAAAAAGGAAAAACGAAAAAGGAAACTACTTTCTACCACTATAAAACTATTACTAACCAATTACTCAATTACTTGTATTACTGGTGGTACTACTACTTTTAGAAGTGATATATGTACACTTTTTGTTCATTCATTAGGTACATCTGAACTGTAGACATATACTACTGAATGAACACAATGAAGTGTGCAAATTTTACTCACAGAAGCAGTAGTACCAACTACAATAACAAGAACCCTGGCTCCTAACTTGCAATAAAAATAAAGTATATTATAAAACTTTGAGATATTCCAGAAGTAACAGTTCACTGACACTGTGCATAGTGTACTTCCTCTGCCTACTACACATCTCTAGCCACCTACCTCAGAACTTTCACAACACATTTCCTGCTATATTATTTTCCAATAAGAAGGAAACAAGCTTGTTAAATGCTAGTTAATAACTACAGATTTTAAAACTGATATCTGACAAGAGTTTGTCAAAATGGGTTGTGCTTCTGCATTGACTTTACTGGCACAGGAGAGTGGGAAGCCACAGATTTCACTTTTTAAGACACTGAGGTATTGACAGCAAATTTATGATCAGGCTTAGTTCAAATGTTAGAAGAAAACTGGACATCAGTTTGACATGCCTTCCCACAGCTGTAGCATTTTTTCGTCATTACAATGAAATAAAAAGTTATCAATTTCCTCTGTTGTTCATTGTGTTCTCATTTCTGTATTTCTCCATACAGCTACCATGAAGAAACACTTTGAAATAAGCATTTAATTTGTTCATTGGGGATCAGCAGTAATTCACAGTTTTTGAGGCAGATCCTATGAGACTTAAGCTGGCCAAATCAGAAACACTGTTTCTTTACAAAGAAAACATTTTTAATGCAAGAAATTTATAATACTACAAAAAATGACCATGAACAAATCAGTTTTGATTGTATTAAAAAAGGCGGCTTGCAGAGTACAGATGTAGATGAAAATTTTATCTACCAACAGGACAGTTTTACAAGGCATGACAAAATGTGCATCACGTAAACACAAACGGCTTAAGCCACACCATGGTCTCACGATTTAAGTATTCTGAAAATCTGAAGGACATCTGAGAATCTAGTACTAAAAACAATTAAAATGTAAATAAAAGTAATCCGAATTAGTAACTTCCAGAAGTCTGGAACGAAGCATTGGAAGTTGCAACACCTAAAGTAGTACAATTAGGGTGTGCTTCCACAGAACACACCGTATAAATATGCCTCATTTACAATGGCATTAGTCTGACAATGTTCCTTATAGTCTTGAGAGAATATTTTTGTGAATAAGAAATTCAAATTTTCAGTGTCCCCTATGTGTCACAATAATTCATCCCTATACAAGCATAAACATCAAATTACCTTCATTTCAGAATACTCTTTTTAAATATAAGTTTCCAGATAGTGTCACTTCATATCAGCATGAGAAGCAGAAAACCTTAAGTGTCTAAATAATTGCACATCTAAAGTTTTACTTTATGTTATTTTTAAATTTCAATTATTTTGCATATTTTCATGTGTAAAATACATACTACAGCAGCTGTACTTGCACATTCTTGTTAACACATTCTCCTAAACTAACCCCAAAGCCAAAATATCTGTGTGTTGAAATACATTTCACACTTAGTGTAAATGAAGATGTATCAGAGGTGGATAACCAAGGCTTCAATTAGATAACACTACAAGAAAGAAACCCAATTTAATATACATCGCTACTTATGATGACAATACCAGGTTTATCTGTAATGTAGATCTAAAAGTACTTTTTACCCAAGAAAATGAGTGAGTCTGTCACTGTTAGTCATACTTTATCTAGTAATCTGCAAAGAAGGAGAGCCATATGGTGCAATCAAGAAGTTTCCATTCCAAAGCCGTACAGTCCAGAAATTGTATACCAATCAGATTGATTCGATTGGATTGGATTGTTTGGGAGAAGAGACCAAACAGCAAGGTCATCAGTCTCATCAGATTTGGAAAGGATGTGGAAGGAAGTCGGCCTTGCCCTTTCAAAGGAACCATCCCAGCATGTGCCTGGAGCTGATTTAGGGAAATCACAGAAAACCTAAATCAGGATGGCCGGATGCGGGATTAAACTGTTGTCCTACCGGATGTGAGTCCAGTGTGCTAACCACGGCGTCACCTCGCCCGGTATACCAATCAGACAATATCGCCGTGAGCACTTAAGTGATCAACGCACCAATGCACCAGGTTGGAAATACCTATTTCGTAAAACATTGTGTCCTGCTACGTACACTACTGGCTATTAAAATTGCAACACCAAGAAGAAATGCAGATGATAAACAGGTATTCATTGGACAAATATATTATACTAGAACTGACATGTGATTACAATTTCACGCAATTTGGGTGCATCGATCCTGAAAAATCAGTACCCAGAACCACCACTTCTGGCCGTAATAATGGCCTTGAAACGCCTGGGCGTTGAGTCAAACAGAGTGTGGATGGCGTGTACATGTACAGCTGCCCATGCAGCTTCAACACGATACCACAGTCCATCAAGAGTAGTGACTGGCATATTGTGACGAGCCAGTTGCTCGGCCACTATTGACCAGACGTTTCGAATTGGTGGGAGATCTGGAGAATGCTGGCCAGGGTAGCAGTCGAACATTTTCTGTATCGAGAAAGGCCCGTGCAGGACCTGCAACATGCGGTCGTGCATTATCCTGCTGAAATGTAGGGTTTCGCAGGGATCGAATGAAGGCTAGAGCCACGGGTCATAACAAATCTGAAATGTAAGGTCCACTGTTCAAAGTGCCATCAATGTGAACAAGAGGTGACCAAGACGTGTAACCAATGGCACCCCATACCATAATGCCAGCTGATATGTCAGTATGGTGATGACGAATACACGCTCTTCCAGTGTGCGTTCACCACGATGTCTCCAAACACGCATGTGACCATCATGATGCTGTAAATAGAACCTGGATTCATCCGAAAAAATGATGTTTTGCTATTCGTGCACCCAGGTTCGTCATTGAGTACACCATCGCAGGTGCTCCTGTCTGTGACGCAGCGTCAAAGGTAACCGCAGCCATGGCTCCGAGCTGATAGTCCATACTGCTGCAAACATCGTCGAACTGTTCGTGCAGATGGTTGTTGTCTTGCAAACGTGCCCATCTGTTGACTCAGGGATCGAGACATGGCTGCACAATCCGTTACAGCAATGCGGATAAGATGCCCGTCATCTCAAATGCTAGTGATGCGAGGCCATTGGGATCCAGCACGGCATTCCGTATTACCCTCCTGAACCCACCGATTCCATATTCTGCTAACAGTCATCGGATCTCAACCAACGCGAGCAGCAATGTCGCGATACAATAAACCGCAATCGCGATAGGCTACAATCCGACGTTTATCAAAGTCGGAAACGTGATGGTACGCATTTCTCCTCCTCACATGAGGCATCACAATGACATCTCACCAGGCAACGCCGGTCAACTGCTGTTTGAGAATGAGAAATCTGTTGGAAACTTTCCTTATGTCAGCACGTTGTAGGTGTCGCCACCGGCACCAACGTTGTGTGAATGCTCTGAAAAATTAATCATTTGCATATCACAGCATCTTCTTCCTGTCGGTTAAATTTCGCGTCTGTAGTACATCATCTTTGTGGTGTAGCAATTTTAATGGCCAGTAGTGTATATGAAGAGGTCTGTAACTGCCTGCTGCACATCCTTATCTGACAGAAATATCCAACCTCTCAAGGACTTTAAGGGACCGAAGGTGTGACAATTGCATGGGAAGAAATCTGGACTTTAGGGCAGGTGCTTGACTGTCTCCCACTTGAGCTAGCAAAATTTCCACGTTGCAACATTTGCGATATAGGGTGCTATGAGGTGGCAGCATCAGCAGATACACCATACAACAATGGTGCTTTTTGACACACATGCCGCCCTGGACACATTCTTCATTCTTGATGGATGCCTAACCGGTGCGTGTCCTTCGGCAGTCAAAAGAAGAATACTTGCACATTGGGCCTGTTTGGACACATTTGATAATAATGTGACCATAGTTCAAGTTTATGCATTTACTGCACACATGTCTGAAGGGCACGAGTGCCATAATAGTCTGTCAGGGCTTATATACCTGCAGCGTGGTCTCACTATGGTGTGTGTGTGTGTGTGTCTATATATATATATATATATATATATATATATATATATATATATACTGCAGCAATGCCCTTAAATGGTAACTTTTTGATTGCCCTTATACTAACTGACACCTGTTATACATCGGCTTTCAAAAATTTTCCGAGATCAAATGCAATTTTGCACTTTATTTTCTCAGCCATCAATGTAGTATTCTCAAGCTCAATTTCCTCTTTGTAGCCAACTAGTTTGATGAGGTTTTTCCACTTTAAATGACTAAGCACACTTATGTATTACACGGCTTATTAACTATTTTTATTCACTTCAGGATAGCTCTATAAGTTGAAAACCGGTTCATAATACATTCTTGTGGAATAATACAGAGTTACATTTGCTCTTCAAACTTAAATATTCCACAGTTGTCACGAATTCTAGCAACAGATCGTCAGTGACATAATCAAACAATAATCTGTCAGCCTAATTGTCATTGTTGTTGTTGTTGTTGTTGTTGCTGTTGTGGTCTCCAGTCCAGAGACTGGTTTGATGCAGCTCTCCATGCTACTTTATCCTGTGCGAGCTTCTTCATCTCCCAGTACTTACTGCAACCTACATCCTTCTGAATATGTTTCGTGTATTCATCTCTTGGTCTCCCTCTACGATTTTTACCCTCCACGCTGCCCTCCAATACTAAATTGGTGATCCCTTGATGCCTCAGAATATGCCCTACCAACTGATCCCTCCTCCTAGGCAAGTTGTGTCACAAGCTCCTCTTCTCCCCAATTCTATTCAATACCTCCCCATTAGTTATGTGATCTACCCATCTAATCTTCAGCATTCTTCTGTAGCACCACATTTCAAAAGCTTCTATTCTTTTCTTGTCCAAACTATTTATCGTCCATGTTTCACTTCCATATATCGCTACACTCCATACAAATACTTTCAGAAATGACTTCCTGACACTGAAATCTATACTCGATGTTAACAAATTTCTCTTCTTCAGAAACGCTTTCCTTGCCATTGCCAGCCTACATTTTACATCCTCTCTACTTCGACCATCATCAGTTATTTTGCTCCCCAAATAGCAAAACTCCTTTACGACTAAGTGTCGCATTTCCTAACCTAATTCCCGCAGCATCACCCAATTTAATTTGGCTGCAGTCCATTATCCTCATTTTGCTTTTGTTGATGTTCATCTTATATCCTCCAGTCCATTCCGTTCAGCTGCTCTTCCAGGTCCTTTGCTGTCTCTGAAAGAATTACAATGTCATTGGCGAACCTCAAAGTTTTTATTTCTTCTCCATGGATTTTAATTCCTACTCCAAATTTTTCTTTTGTTTCCTTTACTCTTCGCTCAATATACAGATTGAATAACATCGGGGATAGGCTACAAACCTGTCTCACTCCCTTCCCAACCACTGCTTCCCTTTCATGCCCCTCGGCTCATAACTGCCATCTGGTTTCTGTACAAATTGTAAATAGCCTTTCGCTCCCTGTATTTTACCCCTGCCGCCTTCAGAATTTGAAAGAGAGTACTCCAGTCAACATTGTCAAAAGCTTTCTCTAAGTCTACAAATGCTAGAAACTTAGGTTTGCCTTTCCTTAATCTATTTTCTAAGATAAGTCGTAGGGTTAGTATTGCCTCACGTGTTCCAACATTTCTAAGGAATCCAAACTGACCTTCCCCGAGGTTGGCTTCTACCAGTTTTTCCATTTGTCTGTAAAGAATTCGTGTTAGTATTTTGCAGCTGTGGCTTATTAAACTGATAGTTTAATAATTTTCACATCTGTCAACACCTGCTTTCTTTTGGATTGGAATTATTATATTCTTCTTGAAGTCTGAGGGTATTTCGCCTGTCTGATACATCTTGCTCACCAGATGGTAGAGTTTTGTCATGACTGGCTCTCCCAAGGCCATCAGTAGTTCTAATGGAATGTTGTCTACTCCCGGGGCCTTGTTTCGACTCAGGTCTTTCAGTGCTCTATCAAACTCTTCACGCAGTATCGTGTCTCCCATTTCACCTTCATCTACATTCTCTTCCATTTCCATAATATTGTCCTCAAGAACATCGCCCTTGTATAGACCCTCTATATACTCCTTCCACCTTTCTGCTTTCCCTTCTTTGCTTAGAACTGATTTTCCATCTGAGCTCTTGATATTCATGCAAGTGGTTCTGTTTTCTCCAAAGGTCTCTCTAATTTTCCTGTAGGAAGTATCTGTCTTAACCCTAATGATACTTGCTTCTACATCCCTATATTTATCCTCTAGCCATCCCTGCTTAGCCATTTTTCACTTCCTGTAAGTCTCATTTTTGAGACATTTCTATTCCTTTTTGCTTGCTTCATTTACTGCATTTTTATATTTTCTCCTTTCATCAATTAAATTCAATATTTCTTCTGTTACCCAAGGATTTCTAGCAGCCCTTGTCTTTTTACCTACTTCATCCTCTGCTACCTTCACTATTTCATATCTCAAAGCTACCCATTCTTCTTCTACTGTGTTTCTTTCCCCCATTCTTGTCAATCATTCCCTAATGCTCTCCCTGAAGCTCTCTACAACCTCTGTTTCTTTCAGTTTATCCAGGTCCCATCTCCTCAATTTCCCACACTTTTGAAGTTTCTTCAGTTTGAATCTGCAGTTCATAACCAGTAGATTGTGGTCAGAGTCCACATCTGCCCCTGGAAATGTCTTACAATTTAAAACCTGATTCCTAAATCTCTGTCTTACCATTATATAATCTACCTGATACCTACTAGTATCTCCAGGATTCTTCCATGTATACAACCTTCTTTCATGAGTCTTGAACCAAGTGTTAGCTATGATTAAGTTATGCTCTGTGCAAAATTCTACCAGGTGGCTTCCTCTTTCATTCCTTCCTCCCATTCCATATTTACCTACTACGTTTCCTTCTCTTCCTTTTCCTACTCTCGAATTCCAGTCACCCATGACTATTAAATTTTCGTCTCCCTTCACTATCTGAATAATTTCTTTTATCTCATCATACATTTCATCAATCTCTTCGTCATCTGCGGAGCTAGTTGGCATAGAAACTTTTACTACTGTGGTAGGCGTCGGCTTCGTATCTATCTTGGCTTAATTATTGTATACAATATTACATTTGTTTACCGTGTGGGATAACTGTCAGACCTTGCACCAATTTATGATCCTCAGCATCTTCCTGCATTTTGATAAAATAATGTGGTGTTGCTAGTTCTTTAGATACAGCACCAATATCCATTAGCAACCTCGTTGAGTTTCCAGCCTTATACAAGTAATGGCATGTTACACTTTCTTGAGATCCATCCAGAACAAATTTAACACTGTTCATCGATACTTACCAAGAGGATTTTAATTACAAGGAAGGTCTTCAATCAAGTTGGAAAAGTGCTTCAATATTTCACACACTCTTAATCCATTCATGAAGTGACACTGCTAAACTGTAACGTCTTTACAAAACCATGCCTTCCGTGACTATGAACCATGTTAGCCAAGTTCATCCTGAACATTTCTCACAGAATACACAATTAATTCCTACTGAGAAGATTATGGCAATCAGAAGGTCATAGAAAGCCAACACAACATGTCGCTTCGTCTTACTATGGACTCATGGCAGAAACGTAATTTCAAAAAGCAAGTGCCCTGAGCCAGAATCTAATTGGCATCCCATCAGCTCTTGTGGCTTTCCTCTATTTAGTAGTTTAAGTTTATTTTCAATCAGTCAATTAGTTCTGTCATTTCAGTATTCATACTGAGTTGCTACTTTAGTGGCATGATTTTCAGAGCAACTATTTTAAAAAACCATTCAGGATATGACATTGTGTCGTTCTGTTTCAGTGCAAGCAGGATTGACAGCAGTATGTCTAGATGACAAAGCCGTAACTAACTTAACTGACAAAAGCTCCCAAGCAGTTTCATTTTACATTATGTAAGTCAACACACGAAATTCATTCAATTCTTCCACTGCTCTCCTTGCATGCATTTTCCCACCTTCTGCTTTGATTTGTCAACAAGGCTATTGCTTTTATTCTGTTGAAGCTTCCTCTGCTTTTTTTAAAAAATAGTTTCTCTAATATTGCTTTTAAACACTCCCATGACTCCCTCACAATAATGTCTGACACATGCCATCTGTTGGTAGTTGCACATACTCTTAGCACTATGCCGTCCGGCAACACCACAGTGGTGTCATATGCATAGTATCGCTCAGTGGCTGGCAACAATACCGTGGTGTCATGAGCATAGTACCGCGCAGTTGCCAGCGACAGCACTTTAGTATCTTTTGCATTCTGTTTGTGTTTTGTTTAGGTAACAATAAGTTACACACATCAAATATGTGCCCTTTCATCATGGCAAATGAAAGACTATAGGATTATTTATGAATAATGCGTGGACATCTTGTCTGACTTTTCAGTAGACTTGGCCGAGTGGGAAGAAGACACTGACTATCAAAAAAATTAAAAGTGAAGCAGAATCGTCGGAAGATAGTGAAATACATCCAAGAAGAATTTGGCGAATGCTACGGTTGCCAACTGATTCAGATGAATCAGAGGAAGATGACAGTGCACAGTTGTCAGTGGTCAGACTTTGATCTACTGAGGACCAATAATAAACTTGAAAGATCTCCCAGTCCAAACATATTTCCCAAAGATACACAGAGCATCAAGGATATCATAGAATTGTGTATTGGGAATGATCTATTCGATTATATTAGCAACGAAACCAACAAGTACTACAGTCAAAATTGCAATAGAAGGAAACTGGATTTTAAAAAATGCCAAATTTGTCAATGTTCCGGGACCCGAACCTAGAAAATCGGAAAGATGCCATGTTTGGTGCTGTTTACAAAAATAGCTTAACTGCACATTGCATTCTGAATGTGCCCCCTGAGACACTATCTGTTGTGGAACATGCTGTTTCTCAATTTCGACTTGTGGTAGAAAACATTGGACACAACATTAAACACATCTTGCACACGTCATGTTGTTGCTGTCTTCAGTCCAGAGACTGGTTTGATGCAGCTCTCCCTGCTACTCTATCCTGTGCAAACTTCATGTCCCAGTCCCTACTACAACCTACATCCTTCTGAATCTGCTTAATGTATTCATCTGTGTCCCTCTGCGATTTTTACCCTGCACGCTGCCCTCAGATACTAAACTGGTGTCATGACAGTTAAAAAAATTTTTTTTTTTTTTTTCCTCAGGACAACTGAAAACTGGATTTCCCATCCAACCTTACTGTGGCAAATGGGCTTACCAAACAAACAGTGCCCCAACAGTTGAATGCCAAACTTGTGCAGTCATGCATACTGCACAGTACAAATGGTTTAATGTGCAACTCACACTATAGCTGGTCTATTAAGATTCATCTGCCAATTGTAGCAAATTTTTATTTCCATAATATTTCCCCCTTCTTTGATAATGTTCCATACAAATTAGATGTAATTTTAAAAAAAGCAGCATTTTACAGGGTTCTCTCTCCTATGAGTTGACAGGCACATTTTCCCTTGTGCCTCTGCATACGTTAGCAGTATGTACATGGAGACAGCCCTAACAAATACTGCTCATTTGTTTCATGTGACAGTGTTGATTGTAAATGTCTATTTCTCGTTGCAAACAAACTAATTTTTAAAGAGGAATTTTATGTTGCCCCTTCGATTGAGTGGCCCCAGATTAGTCCGTTTTATTTACCTGTATTAACAGAGACAGTAAAACATGAAGAACGATCAGTACTCCGGCAGTGACAGCATCACCATGGCCCACGCTGACTGCTATCATCCTGCAGCAGCACTGCTTAGTTACTGCTGGTGTACTTTTTATTCTTTGTGTTTTACTGTGTGTTAATACCCATTTACCATGATTTCCATACTGAATGTTAATTACATTCATGACTAATGATTTTTTTTTTTTACACACACCTCTACTATGGAACCCATGAAGTCTTCGCACAGCTGTCTCATTCAACACTTTGGCCAGAAGAAGCACTGTGTGAGCTATATTGGAAAAATGGTTTCCCTTCAGAAGAAAGCTCAGTGTCTTGTGTCACTAACAGAAACCAGATCACTGACTATTGTGTAGCGAAAGTTCATGTCTCATTATGGAAAGAAAGTACTTTATGTCAAGTCAATCGGAACATGGAAACTTTTTTAGTGACAGGGTCAGTTCAGAAACAGACACACAGTGGTAGACTGTCTGTTTCAGAGGAGACTGCAAGCAGTTCAAACCACATTCACGAGTTTGCCACAAATGTATTAGATACGCTCCGCAGGAGCTTCAAGTGTCAAAGAGTATAGTGCATAACGTGGTTTGCAAATGACTAATTTTATGTGTATCAGGTCCAAATTGTCCAGGCATTACAACCAGATGATTGTCCAAAATGTGAACAATTTTCAATGGACATGCTGAATTGTTTGAATGAGGACGATGATTTCTTGAAATGTTTGTTTTTCTGATGAGGCAACATTTCATGTTTGTGACTAAGTTAACTGCCATAGTGTCCAGATCTAGGGCTCAGAAAATCCTCATGTCTAACAGGAACACATTCAGGACAGTCCAAAAGTTAGTGTGGTGTGGATTAATGTGTGAGTGACTAATTTTTCTTCCTTGAAAGCACTGTAAGTGATATGTTTACCTAGACATGTTTGTGAATTGAACAGCAGTTCCTAATATTGTGAAATTACAACAAGAAGTCAGATATACCAACGGCACAATCACATCACACATGTTGCAGAATGTGTGACAAGAGTCTTAATACTGACTTGATATTTTGCAAGTTAACAGAGTTGCACATGATGAACTGATTTAAATGTTGAAGAGTATTACCTGTGTTAAATGTTTAAGGTTCAAAACTTAATGAATAGAGACATATGCGATATAAAACATGTTTCAATTACTATATCCAAGAATGAGTTACATTGTTTTGTTATCAGGGTAAACATTTATGACAACAATTTCAAGATGTATGCAGGCAGCCAGAACAAAGATACTTTTAATAAATTTAAAATACACAGGAAGATTACACCAATAAGGAGAGCAAATTTTAAGGTTGACCCTCTTGATCAAAGTAAGATCACTGACCATTTTTTGAAATATAACAATACGCACCACAAAAAACTGAGTAAGATGTTGAAAATATAATGAGATTACACACTCAGATATTAAGTTAAATTCTTAAAAGCACCACAGCACCTCTACGATTAAGGATATGACAATGACAAATTCAGCCTTCTCATAATCCTGTCTACTAAATCCCAAGATGTTAATCCGGCAATAAATAATAACTGAGTGTATATAATATTCTGGACAGAAACCTAATATCATTGAAACACAGGGCTGTAATCCTTATAATCTGCAAAAATAAAGTGACTATTCTTTGGCTTACAATGAAAAATTGTTTTCTTTGGGATTAATTTGGAAAAAGAAATTATTCATACCTAGCAATGTAATCCGTTCTCTGAAAAGCACTAATCCCACAGACATTAATAAATTTAGATTTACTTGAAATATATGAAAACATGAATACCAATGCAGTGGACACACTAAATTTAAATAAAAAATAACATTTTCCCTAAAAATATCTTCATTAACTATTTACATCTTTAATTACTATGTTCATTCTATGGAATCAAGATGTTCAGAATAATCACCGATTTTATCTGTTTTGCAGTCACTGCTTCCAGCAGCAAATTGTATGAACCCTAATAATGTACATGTTATATGGGCTGGAAAACGCTCTCTCTCTCTCTCTCTCTCTCTCTCTCTCTCTCTCTCTCTCTCTCTACACACACACACACACACACATTTCCATGCCCTCATCAGTTCAAAGAAACAAAGTACCTTAACTGCTACAGTAATTTTCCAATAACATATACACTGAAGCACCAAAGAAACTGGTATAGGCACGCATATTGTAATACACAGATATGTAAACAGGCAGAATACAGTGCTGCGGTTGGCAATGTGTATACAAGACAAGTGTCTGGCACACATGTTTAACAGGTTATCAAGATTTAAGTGAGTTTGAACATGGTGTTATAGTCGGCACACGAGCAATGGGACACAGCATCTCAGATAGTGTTTTAGTGAGGATTTTCCCACACTACCATTTCACGAGTGTACTATGAATATCAAGAATCTGGTAAAACATCAAATCTCTGACACTGCTGTGGCCGGAAAAAGATTCTGTAAGAACGAGACCAACGATGACTGAAGAGAACCCAGTGTTCCACCAATAAACTGAAGTCTACCACCTGCTTTACCCTCGACTGAGCCTATGTGATCATTCCATTTCATATCTGTATGAAGTGTTACAAGTTTACATTTCTTAACATTTAAAGCAAGTTGACAAGTTGCAGCACTTTGAAATCTTTTAAGATCTGACTGAAGACCTATCAGCTTCTTTCAGACAGTACTTCATTACAGATAACTACATCATCTGCAAAAAGGCTGATGTTACTATTAATATTGTCAGCAAAGTCATTAATATACAACAGCAAGGGTCCCAACACATTTCCCTGGGGTACACCCAAAGTTACTTCTACATCTGACAATGACTATATCCAAAACATGCTGCATCCTCCCTATCAAAAAGTCCTCAATCCAGTCCCAAATTTCACTTGATACCTCATATGATTGCAGTTTTGACAATAAGCGTGGCTGTGGTACCAAGTCAAATGCTTTTCGGAAATCAATAAATATTGCATTTACCTGACTGCCTTCATCGAAAGCTTTCAGTATGTCATGTGAGAAAAGTGCGAGTTTGGCTTCACATGATCAGTGTATTCCGAATACGCACTGGTTGGCATCAAGGTGGGTCATTTTGCTCAACCTCATTATGTTTGAGCTCAGAACATTTTCTAACATTCTACAACAAATTTACGTCAAGGATACAGGACGGCAGTTTTTTAGATCACTTTTGCTATCCTTATTGTAGATGAGTGTGACCTATGCTGTCTTCCAACTACTGGGCACCATTGTGTGTTCGAGGTATTTACGATACATTATATTTGGTAGAGGGGAGAACCCTGCCACAGATTCAGTATAGGGACTGATAGGAATTCAGACAAGCCCTGGAGCTTTGTTCAATTTTAACAATTTCAGTTGTTTCTTAACACCACTGAGACTAAAATTTATTTCACTCATCTTTTCAATGGTACAAGAATTAAATTGAGGCAATTCTCATGGGCTTACATTTGAAAAGAGTTAAAAGAATTTCAGCTTTTGTTTGCTATCCTCAATTTCAGTTCCTGTCTCATTCGCAAAAGACTGGACACTAACTTTGGTGCCACAAACAGCCTTTACACATGACCAGAATTTCTTGGGTTTTGTGAAAGATTATTTGACAATATTCTGCCATGGTAGTCATTGAAGGCTTCACACATTGGTCTCAACAACCAAATACATTTCAGTAATCATCTATCTATGCTTCATTTTACACCCATCATGCAGTAGTATTTTAAGTTGCAGTGCATGGTCAGCTATTCTTTAAACTTTAGCCACTGTTCATCTACTTACCCTGCCCTCTTCTGAAAGTTTCAAGTTCCTCACCGAGATATGGCACTGATTTTTTTTATTTAGTTTACTGAACATATATATTTTTCTGCTTGTCTTACTTGTCCTTTGCACTCTGGTAATCATTGTTGCCACAACTGCATCATGGTCACTGATACCAGTTTTGATGTGGACAACCTCAAAGACATCATGTCTATTTGTTGCCATTAGGTCCAATGTATTTCAGTCATAAGTGGGATTCTAAACTATCTGTTCTAGCTAGTTTCAGAGAAAGCATTTAGTAATGTTTCATGCCCACCACTAATAAAACCACAGTATTTCCAACTGATTATCAGATGATTAAAGTCTCCTCCAATGATTACAGCACGATTGAGGTACTTACATATAAATGAACTCAGGTTTTCTAAAAAGTCTTCAGTTACATCAGGGGAGGAGTCTGGTGGGCAGTGGATGGATCCAATTACCATTTTATGCCCACATCTGATACTGAGTCTCAGCCAAACAGTGTCACATACAGCTTCAATTCCTACCGCTGTGGTTTTGAGTTTGTCTACTGCAACAAATACACCACCTCCATTTCCCATTAGACTATCCTTTTGATACACAAATTTTCCCCAAAAATCAATTTCAGGTTTCAACCTGCTTTCTAACATGGTATTATGTGAACTTCACTGCTATTCAGTAGCACTTCAAATATTAGCACTTTGCTGCAAATACTTCAGCAGTTAACCACTAGGATTTTAATACTCCCACCTGTGTGAGGCACTTGTTCCAATCTTACACTGATACTTCTGGGTTTCCTACAGTTATGGGGTTATCTGGACTGGATGGAGTTGCCTAACCTAAAAAAAAAAAAAACCTTGTGTGCATCCCACACACATTCAGCTACATGGAAAGCAGCTGCTGGTGTGTAGTGCACTCCTGACAGTTCTTAACCCCAGGGTGCAAGTGCAGGAAATCTCAGCCTAGCTCGTAACAGAACCTTCAAAGTATATGGTTCAGTCATACTCAGTTCACAACCAAGGGGCCATGATCAGTTCTGGAGAATGTTGGAAACTATGAGCTTCACAACATCCCAAATCATCTCTGTCCCCCATCCACCCTGACCAGGATCAGTTCTTACAGCTGAGGCATGCAGACATTTGACGAACTGAAGAAGGGCTTGCTACAAACGTACACAAAGCAGAACAGCACAAGGTTTTTTGCGAGCAGTTGGGCAGTCTGTCACAGAAGCATAATGAGTCCGTAGATAATTTTGTGGACAGAATACGGACAGTGAATGTGCTGACATGAATTTTTGCGAGCAGTTGGGCAGTCTGTCACAGAAGCATAATGAGTCCGTAGATAATTTTGTGGACAGAATACGGACAGTGAATGTGCTGACATGAATTAGGGGGGAGATTAGGCAAATAGAATTTTACTCCATGAAGAAAAACAGAGTGCACTGGATGCATTTTTAAGAGGCTCATCCCCAATACAGCAAGGAGGATGAGAATGGACACCTTGAAGAATTAGCCATAAAGTTTGAGGAAATTCATGTAGTAACAGGAATGTGGGGTAAGAGAGGAGTATCCTCCACTACTGTGAGGTGCTATAGAAGTGGGAGGATGGGACACGTGCAGAGGTAATGTCACCAACCTCAGCGTGGTGGATGTGGTGGTGTTCAACAACACTACAACCTGATTGTAGAAATTTTAAGCAGGAACAGAGCATGAATAAGCAGAGGAAGCACATGTTAAATGCAAAACGAAAATCTAGGTCCACTGTGCAGAGCTCCCGCTAAAGTTCGAGGCACCTAATACGGATACAGAGGCAGAATTTAGTATAGTGAAAAATATTAAAGGGTAGAAAGCAAAAGTTTTTATTCGAAATAGGGGCACAAGTTTGCAGCAAGTAAAGATCTCGAGTCAGAAGCGATCAAACAACTCCACACTGTAATTTACATGGAGTTGGAGATGGTGATGTGGAGTTCTTGGGTTCAGCTATATTAGATTTTCAGGGTTAGAAACAGCATTTTTAGCAATGCACAGAAGTCTAGCCCCAGGTAAGTGATTGTTACCGCATGATCTCAGATTACACTTTCTGATAATGCAACGTGTGAAAGTAGCTTTTTTTTCAGTATTAGAATTCATTGACCTGAAGCTGGTGAATGGAGTAATAGCAGACAGCATTAGTCCATGGAGTGCATGCATATACATTCCTTAACATCATTGAAACTACTGATAATTTTGGACAGTGCAAATTCTTCACTACCTTAGCTCTGAGGAGGAGGTACCATCAGAGAAAGGTATTCCCAAAGGATTGTCCAAAAACAGCATTCATGGACCTCTGTGGCCATTTTCAGTATCAAAGTATTTAGTCTGGGTTAACAAATACTCTAACGTTTTGGTGTTTGCGGGATGGACTGTTGAAACTTCGCCCGTGCACACCAGAGCATACACAACATTTGCAAGAGGGTTTTAGAAGATTATGATCAGTGAACTTAACATTAAGCACAGAAAAATGAAACTGCACATTTGAAGTAGTTACATATCTACAAGAGGTTATTAGCAGTGAAGGGGGTCAAAGATGGATTCCAGGTTGATACAGGCAGTACAGGAGCTTCAATTCCTAGTAATGTCAAGGAGTTAAAAATCTTTCTTTGGATAGAGAATTATTATTGAAAATTCATACAATGATTTAGAGATATAGTGTGACCACTTATGTGACTTAAAATAGGTTGTCGAGTTTTAGTGGATAAAGGAATGCCAAGATGTGTGTGAAGAGTTTAAGAAAACATCAACACCAAGTCCGATACTAATTTTTCTCAACTACGGGAAAAAGAGTTTGTCAATCGACATTTCTAATTGTGCTATAGGATGTATTCTCAGTAAAGTCGTAAACATTAGCATAAGCCTCTAGGCAGCAGAACATAGCAAAGAAGAATTGCTCCCCAAGAGATAAGACACGCTTAGTGTGATTTATGGAATCACGTATTTCCGATATTATTTATATGGAAAGAATTTTTAAGTGGTAACCTGCAGCTCTGAAGTGGTTGTTGTGGCTTAAGGATCATTTCAGTAGACTGAGCAGATGGTCACTGAGTTTAGTGAATTCGAGTATGGAGTCTTACACAATCCTGGTAAGAAACATACAAATGTAGATGGTTTAAGCCAAACAGTAGCACAAACATTGGGTCATGACTTTGTCCAACGGAACGAAAGGGGCACAACAGAAAGAAAGGAAGTGCCAAAATGGAAATAAAGAAATCGCCACAACGAGCTGAGGTGGAAAGTAAATGGTATGCATTGCAGCCACAATTCACTGGTGTACGACGGATTGTTGTGTGAGATGACAAATTTGGGGCTGCAGGTGATAGCGGCAGTGTAGCTAAAAGAAGAAGCAGCTCATGACCAGGTATTGTCAGGTAATGAGGTTGTAGAACAATGAATAGGCAAGTGGCAGAATACTACTAGTGGAAGTCATGGAAGGAAGATGTGGACCGGTACGAAAAGGATTTTATGTGTTGTACACAACAGGCATGAGACATAAGTCAATACATTTGCAGAGGTTGCCAAAAGTGATGGAATTGATTGAGTTCTACACCCTCGAGCCAATGAACACAACTCCAGCTGGGACTATATTTGTGCTGACTATTACTTATTTTTTTAATATTTGGAAATGGTTGAAATCCCTAACCAACAGCCAGCAATGGTAGCATACAGCTGGAACACCAAAAAGTTTGATTACAAATCAAGGGACAAAGTTTATGTCTGAGTTGTTAAAGCAGCTGTGTAATGTGCTAAAGTCTACTGCACCCTCAGGCTAATGGTAGGATGGAGAGGGTACATCACACAGCCTAAAGGATGTTCTGTCATTATGTAGATGCACATCACAATGATTGGGACAGGTATTTATCTTTTGTTGTAAGCACGTATAATTCAGAAATCCATTCTCCTAAGGAACTATCACCATATGAGGTAGTTTACAGGAGGTCCATTCCATTGTAGCAGCACCCTACTGAAAATGGTTTCTGGGACTGTGGATGTTTGTGGCATCTGGGAACTGAATGGTATGATACAGCAAGTGATTTAGCAAGGAGGAACAAGGCCACTATGGACAGGCACACTACATAGTTAACCAGTTTGGAACAAGAGGGTACTGAACAACACACTGGCATTATGAAGGTTAGCAATCTAAGTAACATCTACATCTACATGATTACTCTGCAATTCACATTTAAGTGCTTGGCAGAGGGTTCATCGAACCACAATCATACTATCTCTTTACCATTCCACTCCTGAACAGCGCGCGGGAAAAACGAACACCTAAACCTTTCTGTTCGAGCTCTGATTTCTCTTATTTTATTTTGATGATCATTCCTACCTATGTAGGTTGGGCTCAACAAAATATTTTCGCATTCGGAAGAGAAAGTTGGTGACTGAAATTTCGCAAATAGATCTCGCCGCAACGAAAAACGTCTTTGCTTTAATGACTTCCATCACAACTCGCGTATCATATCTGCCACTCTCTCTCCCCTATTACGTGATAATACAAAACGAGCTGCCCTTTTTTGCACCCTTTCGATGTCCTCCGTCAATCCCACCTGGTAAAGATCCCACACCGCGGAGCAATATTCTAACAGAGGACGAACGAGTGTAGTGTAAGCTGTCTCTTTAGTGGACTTGTTGCATCTTCTAAGTGTCCTGCCAATGAAACGCAAACTTTGCCTCGCCTTCCCCACAATATTATCTATGTGGTCTTTCCAACTGAAGTTGTTCGTAATTTTAACACCCAGGTACTTAGTTGAATTGACAGCCTTGAGAATTGTACTATTTATCGAGTAATCGAATTCCAACGGATTTCTTTTGGAAATCATGTGGATCACCTCAAACTTTTCATCATTTAGCGTCAACTGCCACCTGCCACCCCATACAGCAATCTTTTCTAAACCACTTTGCAACTGATACTGGTCTTTGGATGACCTTACTAGACGGTAAATTACAGCATCATCTGCGAACAACCTAAGAGAACTGCTCAGATTGTCACCCAGGTCATTTATATAGATCAGGAACAGCAGAGGTCCCAGGACGCTCCCCTGGAGAACACCTGATATCACTTCAGTTTTACTCGATGATTTGCCTTCTACTACTACGAACTGCGTCCTTCCTTACAGGAAATCATGAATCCAGTCGCACAACTGAGACGATCCCCCCATAGGCCTGCAGCTTGATTAGAAGTCGCTTGTGAGGAACGGCGTCAAAAGCTTTCCGGAAATCTAGAAATACAGAATCAACTTGAGATAGCCTGTCGATAGCGGCCATTAATTCGTGTGAATAAAGAGCTAGCTGCGTTGCCCAAAAACTATGTTTTCTGAAACCATGCTGATTACATATCAATAGATCGTTCCCTTTGAGATTATTCATAATGTTTGAATACAGTATATGCTCCAAAACCCTACTGCAAACCGACGTCAATGATATAGGTCTGTAGTTCGATGGATTACTCCTAATACCCTTCTTAAACACTGGTGCAACCTGCGCAATTTTCCAATCTGTAGGTACAGATCTATCGGTGAGCGAGTGGTTGTATATGATTGCTAAGTAGGGAGCTATTGTATCAGCGTAATCTGAAAGGAACCTAACCGTTATAAAATCTGGACCTGAAGACTTGCCCGTATCAAGCGATTTGAGTTGCTTTGCAACCCCTAATGCATCTACTTCTAAGAAACTCATGCTAGCAGCTAATCGTGTTTCAAATTCCGGAATATTCCATTTGTCTTCCCTGGTGAAGGAATTTCAGAAAACTGCGTTCAATAACTCCACTTTAGCGGCACAGTCGTCGATAACAGTGCCATCGGCACTGCGCGGCGAAGGTATTGACTGCGTCTTGCCGCTTGTGTACTTCACATACGACCAGAATTTCTTCGGATTTTCTACCAAATTTCGAGACAATGTTTCATTGTGGAACCTATTAAAGGCATCTCGCATTGAAGTCCGTGCCAAATTTCGCACGTCTGTAAATTTTAGCCAATCTTCGGGATTTCGCGTTCTTCTGAAATTCGCATGCTTCTTCCGTTGCCTCTGCAACAGCGTTCGGAACTGTTTTGTGTACCATGGGGGATCAGTCCCATCTCTTACCAATTTATGAGGTATGAATCTCTCAATTGCTGTTGCTACTATATCTCTGAATTTGAGCCACATATCGTCTACATTTGCACAGTCAGTTCGGAAAGAATGGAGATTGTCTCTTAGGAAGGCTTCTAGTGACACTTTATCTGCTTTTTTAAATAAAATTATTTTGCGTTTGTTTCTGGTGGATTTGGAAGAAACGGTATTGAGCCTAGGTACGACATTGTGATCACTATTGCCTGTATCAGTCATGATGCTCTCTATTAGCTCTGGATTGTTTGTGGCTAAGAGGTCAAGTGTGTTTTCGCAACCATATACAATTTGCGTGGGTTCGTAGACTAACTGCTTGAAATAATTTTTGGAGAAAACATTTAGGACAATCTCGGAAGATGTTTTCTGCCTACCACCGGTTTTGAACAAGTATTTTTGCCAACATATCAAGGGAAGGTTGAAGTCCCCACCAACTATAACTGTATGAGTGGGGTATTTACTTGTTACGAGACTCAAATTTTCTCTGAACTGTTCAGCAACTATATCATCGGAGTCTGGGGGTCAGTAGAAGGGGCCAATTATTAACTTAGTTCGGCTGTTAAGCATAACCTCCACCCATACCAATTCGCACGGAGTATCTACTTCGACTTCACTACAAGATAAACCACTACTGACAGACACAAACATTCCACCACCAACTCTGTCTAATCTATCTTTCCTGAACACCGTCAGACTTCGTAAAAATTTCTGCACAACTTATTTCAGGCTAAGGATGAAAGTAACTACTGTGAACTGGGATATGAAAGTTTTACAGGCTTGGGTGGATACTTTCGATAACAGAAAGGCACCAGCAAGATTGTTGCAGCCTTTAGCTGATCGCTTGTTGGCTGCTTGGGAACTGGTAACTGAGTGCAGAAAGCAGAGGAGGAGGTGGAGGAGATTAGTATTAAATGTCACATTGAGGAGGCCATTAGAGATGGAGCAGAAGCTGAGAGTAGGGAAGTAAATTGACCATACCGTTTCAGAGGGACCATCCCAGCATCTGCCTGAAGTGATCTACAGACGGAAAACCTAAATCAGGATTGCCTGATGTGGGTTCGAATCCTTGTCCTCCTGAATGTGAGTCCTGTGTGCTAACCACTGTGCCACCTTGCCAGGTGCAGGAATCAATCTAACGTGCAGCACAGTGTCAGCTAAGTCCAGCTCTGACAAGTTCCTGGTAGGTCTGCTGAAAGTGCAGAAGCAATTGCCACCAGTATTTGAAATTGTACAAGGGGACCTTCTGGGAGGTGCATCGAGTTATGAGTTCCCACTTTGCCTGCTTATGGTGTGGGTAGGCACCTATCACACCCTAAAATTGTAGGTGCCAATGTAGCCATGTTTTTGAAATATTGTCTGTTAAAGTTTGGGCAGCTCTTTATATACAGAAAAGTTTCACTATTGTGGCAAGTGAGTGAGTAGTTGAGTGGCACGCGAGCAAGACTCCCATCCAGGCAACCCTGGTTCGAGACCCGTCTATGCTACTTTTGTTTCCTTTTTGTTTTTTTCAAATGCTTGTTTTAATTTATAATTACTCATTAAAATTTTGCAGGGAATTTATTAAAAAGAATTAAAAGCCTCTATAAATCAAAATTACAAATTGAATGTCACATTTTGTTTCAATCTTAACCGTAACTAAAACGTTGGCATACATAAATTTGCCTACTTACCTGAAAATTGAGAGAAGTTGTTAAACTTCTTCAAAAATAGTCAAACCAGTGATACAAATGTTGGGACAGGGTCCTAGAAAATTTTATACCTGTTGATCGTTGATGCGTCGCCGCGCCTAATCCTGTTTATGGTCTGTGGCCATTGGCGTTCCCCTATTTGCACCTGATATTCCTTGAATAAAGGGACTCTACTGTGTGTGTGTGTGTGTGTGTGTGTGTGTGTGTGTGTGTGTGTGTGTGTGTTGGAACAGTTATAACTGCTGAATAAACGTTTCTCGCCCGTTTCTCGCCAGTTGACAGCTTGGCTTTGAAGTGGGCAGACGTTTATCCTTTAAAATGGAGGACAGTGCAAGTTGTTCATGAGTTGTCAGTGAGTGCAATTTTGACAATATTTAACATTTGGTGGAAGACCAAGGAGGTCTTTTGTGGGCTCCATCCAACACTGAAGAACGGCAGGAGTTAATAGACGCAATACACTGTATACGGCAGTTACTTATCAAAAACAACTTTATATTGGAATCCATGAGCTCCAACATCAGCGAACAATCTTCATTAATCAGCAGAGAAATGTTCAAATGATTTCGGGACTATGACATTCATGGACCAAGAAGTGTTATTTTCTGACAATGAAGAGGTTGCGAGTCCAACCGACGCAAGCCACAATGAAAGTGACTCACGGAAAAAACAAAAAATAGAAATAACACCTATTTCTTCAGGTTCTAATGAAGAAGATGATAGAGATGAGTGGACTAGAATCCCATATGCAGTGAAAGTCAAGGCAGTGGAGATGGCAGAACTTCATCCAACTTGGTCATTGAAAACATTACAAAAACATTCAACGAGATTATTGAAAAGCAAAATTCAGTTGTCAAAGTGGAAATTCCAAATCGCAGTAGGAGGGACGTGAAATGATAAACTGGAAGTAATCAATTTGTATGTTTATGACAAGTTTATTGAGGCGAGAGACCAGAGAGCAGGCCTCGTAACAACATGGATGCTCCAACAGTAGGCAATGGCTGCTGCTTTTCAGTTTCTGGATGGAAATTTTGACTTCAAAGCGTCAGAATCTTGGGTTCATCACTTCAAATTGATGCATGGGATATCTCAATGGCATGAAACAAAATATGTCTGAGAAAGACAAGAGCTTTGGGCGAGCTTCTGGAAATCGCTACAAAATATCAGCAGCAAACAAGCAATATAATCATGAGATTCAACCCTGATTATATCAGAAATACAGATCAAACCGGATGTGAATATAAAATAAGCAGCTGGCGCACTTTGTCCCACAAAGGTGAAAAAGTCATCGAAATTGCTGTGGGACAAATAACTGAATTGACGCACTCATATACTGCGCAATATGCAATCATATTGTCTGGAAAACAGCTGCCTATAGTATTTGTTTGCCTGCAAGAAGTGACTGGAATGTTCGGCCCCCACGAGTCCGAAAAGACATGTATGGAGAAATACCAGAATGTTCACATCATGTCGACAAAGTCCAGAAACTGCATAAACAAACGTACAGAGAGTTTCTGGATGAAGTAATTCAACCATACATGGAAAATAATCAGTTCCTCTACACAAAAGACTCGTGAGTGGGCAAACCTCCATGGACTTGCATCAAATGAAATTCAATGACGAAGATGGCCTAGCAACTTTTACTCTATCAGTGATACCACCGCCATGTACACCGTTTTGTCAGCCATGCAATGTATATTTTTAACACCAAGTAAAGAATTACATTCACCACTTCCAAAACACTCCGTACCTATTGCAACACAATGTAGAAATTACATCCAGGGAGGACATGGTAAAAATCCATTCGCTGGTACATGATCAACTGTTGGCTCCGATATATAAAAACATGGTAAGGTACGTGAATAAAAGCATTATTTTCAATTTTCGGATAGCTTGCTTGGATTTTCAGATATACCTACAATTTCATCGTTAATACTGTTACGCATATGCCTGGCGTGCCGTGAAGCTAGATCCATCGCAAAAAGAAGTATTTCGTAACGTCAATGCAGTGACGTTTCCTGCGGACTTGAGAAAATACAGACGCGATTGCGACGAAAATGAATATGCATTTGTACAATGTTCGTGGTGTCGAAAGTACAAATGTTTTGATTGTTTTTATAACAAGTATCATCCGTCGGAAAGTACTTGTCAAAATATAGGAAATATCGATTAAGTTTACATTAAACGAAACATTTTTAATCCACCATTCGTTTGTATTTTTTTAAAATATTCCCTGCCTCAACGGAACAAAAGTAAAAATACAACGAAAAAACTGAACAATAATAAAATATTTCAAGAAATTACATTACAGTTAATTTCCTGTTAAAATAAAAAACCGCAAAAGATTGAAACAAAATTTGACATTCAATGTGTAATTTTGATTTATAGAGGCTTGTAATTCTTTTTAATCAATTCCTTGCGGAATTTTCATGATTAATTATAAATTAAAACAGGCACTTGGGGGAGAAGTAGCATAGATGGGTCTCTAACACCAGGGTCGCCTGGACTGGAGTCTCGCTCGCTTGCCACTCCACTACTTGCTCACTTGCCACAATAATTAAACTTTTCTGTATATAAAGAGCTGCCCAAACTTTAACTGGCAATATTTCAAAAACATGGCTGCAGTGGCACCTACAATTTTAGGGTGTGATAGATGCCTACCCACACTACAAGCAGGCAAAGTGGGAGCTCATAACTATGCCCCTCCCAGAAGGTTCAACTAACGAGGTTAGTTTAACTACACAAGTCAAGTCTACCAGTGTATTACTACAAGCAGCAGTGGAGATTAGGACAGATCCAGTATGATTGTATTAATACAATTTGCAATTAGCAACAAGTGATAGGTTCAAATGTTTCACCTTACATGCATTCCCATCAACCTAGGGAACCTTGGGGAGGTGGGGGAGGGGGGAGTTTGTCCTGGTAAAGACACAGGAGATACTGCTGATTGCAGAAGTGGAATTTAGTCATGCAGTGGTGTTGCTAACTAAACTAACATTGTCAGAGGGAGAGCATTACCACCTGCCCAAGATAAATTACGTATATGGGTACTGGCACATGCGAGATGCAACTGAACTTAGCTCCAAGATGTCCAAGTGACATCCTGGAGCTGCAACCCTAATCCTAGCAAGCAGGTTTACATTGGGATTATTCTGTAAACATTACCAAAGTAGTAGTTGTGAACTGCTATGACCAAGGTAGGCTTTCAGGTGCCAAGTGTTTGAAACTGAATGGGAGTAAAATTATTAATGGGGCAGATGAACACAACAGGGCAGACCCTTCACCTGCCAGCCTATGTTACAGGGGAAACGGTTTAACATTAAGCAGACACATTTCTACTGGTCAGAGGCCATAAGCTATCATTCCAGTAAGAAATCTGACCTACTTGAATGAAATGTTGGTTCCTAACCTTACACCAGCTAATAGGCATGCAAAAGGGATGTTTTTCAGTACATCAAATGCTTTCACATGTACAGCAATATCGTGAGGAGCAGCAGCACACGATCAAGGCCATAAGTATCACAGCCACGGCCACAGACACCGTGTTTGTTTTGACTGATCTGCAAAGCCTTTGTCTACCTTCGGTGGAGGGCATTTTGTCAATGCAATCCTCCAGTACATCAGATGCTGCTGAACTGGTTAGCTGTTCGTACATGAGGTGTGCAAGAAAGTGGGTATACTAATAAAGAGTAGTTTTATATAATTGTGATTTTGAAGACAAGGAACCTAGAATGCAGAGGGAATGTGGAACTTCTGAGCTTCCCTGCTTAATATAAGCAGAAAATTGTTAATCTTTGTCATAACCATGCATGTGAAGTCTTCTGTTGCAGAATGGTCAGGGATTAAGACCGCAGATCTAGGTCTTCCCAAAGAGGGGAAGTAATTAATGCCATCTGTAATTTTGCGTTTTCCTGGGTGAGCAGTAGCTCCACTGCAGAAGTATGAACTGGCCTGCTGAGTATTTACACACCACTGTGATACGAAGTAGTTGATCAGTACATGCCTGGAAGCAATGTATCGGCACACAAAGCACGCTATTCATCACTACAAATACCCTCCAATTCTAGCACTGTTATTTGCAGTTTGGAAGCACTATCCATGACACTGAGTCCATGCCAAGTATCTGGCATGCTATGGGCCAGCCATCAGCCAATACTGGTCTGGCCAGCCATCTACAGCAGACCAGTTCACAGTTATAAATGTGCACTTGTGAACTTAGAATGACATGACAGATGAGTCATCCCCAGGCTCCACAGCCTCAACGAACTCCTGTCTTGGAGGGTAGGAATTCACAGCCATCCACCAATACCACGGCAGGCTGCGTCTAACCCAGTAGCAGTGGACACGGATGAAAATTAAATGGACTTTTGCACCACTAGCACTACTCACTAACGGTCACACAGTGTTAACTCATGCATGCACTGAGTGGAGTAAACAGTGTCAGCAAAGCAGGATTTTAACATCAAACAGCCATCCCACTGTTGCAACCATCTGACATCAACGGCATCGCCCGTACCACAGTTTTACTATCCACTCCTCGGCACCATCTCTTCCACAACAGCCACTCTACCACCTCTACATCACAGCAACCCCACTCTTAACAGGTTGGTATAATACTAGAAGTATCTCAACTATGCTTTTACAACACTGTAGAAACGCATATTCCTACACGTATTCAGCGAGTGGAAAGGCTGGGTGTCACCTTCTTAGGTTTCTGTATCACTTCACTTTTTAGATTCCTGCTGCTTATCTACCAGGTGGCTTCAAATGTGTATATTTACTCCCACACAGGCAGTAGGATGTACTCATTTCTGTCACATACTTTATATGATACTGCATTGCCAGTAACAGCTGTGGCAGCATTGGAGTATGGTCATATCTGAGCAGTGATGTGGCAACATGATATAAAGCTCCACAAACACTGCAAATGGCACCACTAAGCAAGGTACTGGTTTTAATATTTTTCCTGTGTAACCCAGGCAACACCTAAAACCAAGGGCACACTACTTCTGAAGGCTTTTTATCACCATTAGTGAACTGAAAAGGCTTCCTTAGGGGCCTTCCTGTTTAAGAGGCATTTCTTGGTGCAGTCTTTCTGATTTAGCCTCGGTACCCGCACATTGTTGCTGGCATTGAGATCTTTCTAAAAACAACCAATGAATAAGGAACCTGAATTTCCATCTTTCCATGGCCAACCAAAGGCATAAAAATTAATTATCACAATAATATGAGAAGAACACCCATTAAATTTGTGTTTACTATGACTTGTCCTCTTGTATCATTTGCTGGAACAGAGGGCTTTGACAAAGCATCACAAGTGGATTCAGTTGTGTGCTGTTGCCTTCAGCTCTCCCCACGGTGTTGCTGCTTTTGTTGCTTCTCTGTTCACTGACCACCTTCAGATTAACCTGTTTTCCTCTTCTGAAATGGCCCTGGGACTTTCAATTCAGGGCTTGTGATTTTACTGCCATCTGATTTTTGCACAGCATATGTCCAACCCACTTCCATTTGCTTGCCGTTATTAGTAAATCCAAAGGCTTCTTATTTATGATTCTCCAACTCTTCACTGGATATTACATTCAGCCAAAATACTCTCAAGACTCTTTGTAAGCACCAGTTTATAAAAGTCTATTTTCTTGGTGAATGATTTTGTCATCATCTGGGTTTTGTACCCATACAGCAGCACTGATTTTGCATTGCCATTAACATTTCGAAGTTTTGTTCACAGGGAAATCTCATTGCTTTCCCAGATGGGATGCACTTGGATGAAGGGTGCATTTGCTTCAGACATTCTCCTTGGCTCCTCCAGTTTTGGCCACAATGCTTCCAGGATACTTAAAGTCTAACATCCTCTACATTACTTCCATTTATTTGGAACTTCCCATCAGTCGCATTTAGCTGTAGATTTGGTCTTTCCCACATTTACAGTTAAGCTAACCCTCGGGGGCAATCTGGTGGAAGGATTGGGGTTTGCCAAATGCCTGGAGAACATTAGCCACTATCAGATGTAGTGCCAAAATGAAGTATGGAGAAGGTGGTGTGATGGTATGGGAGTGTTTTTCCACAGTTAGGATGTGGCCCCTTTATTGTGCTTAGGAAAATGCTAACTGTTGAGGGGTATGAACTCATTTTACAGCACTGTATTCTGCATACAGTACAAGAACAGTTTGGAGACAAGTGATTGTATCAGCATGACAGTGCACTTTGTCATGAAGCAGCATCTGTAAGGCAATTGTTTGTGGACAAGAAAATTCCTGAAATGATCTGGCCCACCAAGAGTCCTGACCATGGAACACCTTTAGGACAAGTTAAAATGTTGACTTCACTCTAGGTCCCAGCTTCCATCATCACTATGTTCATTGGTTTCAGCTCCTTGAGGAAGAATGGGTTGTCATTCCACCACAGACATTCACACAACCTATTGACATTGCACACAGCAAAGTTCAATATAGACCGTCTTCACCCTTTGCCTTTATGACTGCTTGAAGTCCACTAGTAAGTGTCCAGATACTTTCGATCAGACAATGTGTACAAAACCAATGCTCTGTAATTAGTCTTTGACACTCCAGCTTATCCTTCTCTTGTCCTCGTTTGTCTCTCATCACTTTCTCCATCATACTTAAGAAGAAAAATGGCAGGACAACAGAACCCTGTTTTACCCCTGACTTCATGCTAATAGTTATCAGTTTTCCTTTGTGTATTACTTTGCAGGCGTATCCACTACACATTTCCTGCTTTATATTCAGAATCTTACCACTTACACCATGACATGGTTTTCCACATGCCGCTTCTTGAATCGAGCAACTGTCAAACTCTTAACACTAAATAAATTCCATAAAATGTTCAATAACTATTCAAAGTACATTAATCTAGTCTACACAGGTTTGGTTCTTACAAAACCAGTTGGTTCTCTTTGCAGGTGGGTTTCAAGGTAGTTCATTTTATTTAAGAAGATCCATGACAACACTTTACAAGTTAAGAATAAAAACACGATCACCCTACACTTTTTGCCACTTGTCAAGTTTCCCTTCTTTGTTAAGATTTACCAAGATGCCCATATTCCATTCTTTGGGCACTACTATTTCACACTTTTTGAACAGACTGTGTAACAGAATTTTCATTGAAATGATTTTTGAACACTGCCCGGCAAAGCCACACTTTGTTTAATGGCGGCTAACCACTCCCCAGTTAGGCACTGCACTCTTGATTCTCCCAGGTATTTACTATTCATCTTGTGGACTACATTTTTCCACTCTGGACAATTGGAAAATTGGGATTAACATTCTGAAGTAGTGCTAGAGGGGTACAAGTAAAGTAATTTGACTATTTGGGGGGGGGGGGGGGTAACAAGTTTGGGCATATATATTAACTTCAGTGTGGAAAATGTTTCTTATGTGCTGAATATCTTTATTCCATTTCCTCGGCACTGTATCGTCTATGTTTAAAAATGTTACTCAAATTTTGAGCAAAAATTCAATACAGAGAAGCACTGGTGTAAACCACGAAAAGTTAAGAACGAGTGTTACGGAATGTCAGATGTCTTTCACAGGCAGCACAACTAACCACATCTGCTTTTCTACAGTCCATGAAAGGAATTTTATGAACTACTTAAAAGTTTTGGGACTCATTCAACAGATGACCTAAATGTCCAAGTATACACTTATCAGGCAGAGCATTATGCCACCTACCTAATAGCTGGTATGTCCACGTTTGACACACAACATCAGAAACTCACCATGGCATGCAAGTAATTAAGTAACACAAATGTTACTTAATTCCCATAAATTCCAGGGAGGGGGTGCGCGATGAGCTCTGACACCATGTTCTATCACATTCAAGATGTGTTTGCTTGGGTTCAGATCTGGTGAGTTGGGGGGCCAGCACATCAATTTGAACTCGCCACTGTGTTTCTCTAACCACTTCATTACACTCCTGGCCTTGTGACATTTCACATTATATTGTCAAAAAACGCCACTGCTTCAGGAAACATGATTGTCATTGAGGGGTGTACATGGTCCGCAACCAGTGCGTGATATTCCTTGGCTGTCATGGTGCCTTGCACTAGTTCCATTGGGCCCATAGATACGCCTGTGAATGACCCCCAGAGCATAATGGAGCCGCTGCCAGCTTGTCTGTCTCACAGTACAGGTGTCAAGGAGCTGTTCCCCTGGAAGGAAACAGATTCATGACCTCCCATTGGCATGATGAACGTATCAGGATTCATCAGACCATGCAATGCTCTGTCACTGCGCCATGTCTAGTGCCGATGTTCACATTCCCATTTTGGTCTTAGTAGCAGAAGTTGGCACATGCATGGATCATTGGCTGTGGAGGCCCATTGATAGGAGGGTTCAGTGCACTGTGTGTTCACACACTTCTACCTAGCCCACCAATAAAGTCTCTGTTAGTTCTGCCACAGTTCACTGCCTGTCCTGTTTTACCAGTCTGCCCAGCCTATGATGTCCAACATCTGCAATGCGGGGTGGCCACCCAACCCCATGACATCTGGACGTGGTTTCACCTTGGTCCTGCCATGTGTTGAAGACATTCACCACAGCACTCTTCTAATACCTGGCAAGTTGAGCAGTTTCCAAAATGTTCATGCCAAGTCTGGGCCATCACAATCTGCCCTCAGTCTTACACTGATAGATTACATGTTCCTCCATTCTATACGTGGACAGCACACTCACTGATACTACATGCACCGGGCATGTGTCAATGTTCTGACTGATCAGTTATAGTTACCTCAGCACAATTTGCCTGTGCACATAACTACTTGCTTAAACAACTGTCTGCAAGATATGGAATCCATCTATAAAACTCAATGCATTCACTTGCTGTTTCACTAGTTAGCCTGCTGCAGTGTATTAAAATATTGTATACATTAAACAAGCACTAGTTGGAGAAGTGTACATTACAAATAAATGAAATATTGTGCAAACATTTCTAAAATATGGAAGGGGCACTGGCATCATCATACATTGTGATTACTTCAAAACCAACAGTTACTCAGGTAGAGTAAAGTAATAAAGTATTTCAAGACAACTGGCAGCTAAGGAAATTAATATTAAAATTAATGTCAAAATATTAATTGAATTTTCTAAGATGATGCAATGAAGGGGTGGACAGGGAATCAGCTCAAGCAAGGCTGGAGAAAGTATAACACAAATGCTTACAACACAAGCTTTATTTGGAGGAAAGAAAAAAAGAAACAATCCTGTAAACTTAACAGACATTGATTCACTCCAACTGTCATCACTGTTAAATACAAACTAAAAGAGTAAACAGTTGCTAAATGTAACATCAAGTTAATATCTTTTTTTCAGATCTAGAACAGTTCACTATTATACTCTTCCTGAAACTGATTATAAACATAATATGGAATGGGGTGTCCTCGACTGTCTCCATTTCCAGGGATTTTTCATTTTTGTAATCCAGATTCAAGATTACAAGAAAAATCTTTAATTCAACTTGTGTTGTACAAAGTACTACAGTATTTATAAAATAAACTTGCTTAAACAGGCATTGTGCCTATGCTAATGAGTACCTGTTGGCTGAAATATCAGACATCTGCCTCCCAAGGTTAGCTTGGCCCTGAAACAAATTAAAAATGAGAATTAAAGCATTATCACAGAATTAAGTCACACTCATACACCACACACACTCCTTTCAACCTTTCAACTGAGTAATGCAAATGACATTTAAGTTCAACATTTACCCAGTAAATGGTGAGAGAGAGAGAGAGAGAGAGAGAGAGAGAGAGAGAGAGAGGAGAGAGAGAGAGAGAGAGACACACAGTGTGTGTGTGTGTGTGTGTGTGTGTGTGTGTGTGTGTGTCCTGACTCCCAATAGTGGGTATCAATAAAAAGTACCCACTTGTTTCCACATCAGTGAGGAAATACAGAGTATCTGTCTACCAGAACTGAAATGTTTGCAATAATGCTCTGTTGCTCAACCCCTGTTCAACTGTATCTGCTGTCTTGTGGACCATGCACAAATTTCCTCGAATATGCCAAACTGAAGCTTCCTTTTGCTACAAAAGCATAGTAACAAGTTATCTTGTGTAACGAATGCCTTTCAATATGGATGACACAGATGTTTAAGTACTAGGAAAGAGATGTAAAACATGCTATCATTTCCAGAAAACACCTGGCACAATATCTGTGATTTCACAGAGTACAATGGAGGAAAGAGAAGCAGTTTTAAGAGTATCAAACACTCAGATGGCAAACCAGAAGAAAGTTAAGAACAGAAAGATCAATGGAAGAAAGAATATATAGAAAGTTGAGTAAACAAGGGAAATGAACATGAAGATAATATAATTGGAAGGAAAGAGGAAACTGTAAAAGATTAGATTGGGGGATATGACATTGCAAGAAGAATTTTCCAGAGCACCAGGAGCCCAAATTCAAAACAAGGCCCCTGGAGTCGATGACATTCTTTCATGATTATTGAGACCCTTTGGAGATCCAACCATGACAAAACTATTCCACTTAGTGTGTAAGATGAGGATGGTTCTGGAAGTAACTGCTGTTCCAGAATGGTGCTAGTGTTTCTGTGCAGAGTGCCACTGTTTTAACATCTGCACACTGATTCAGTAAGAATCCAGCTGTGAAAGTATGAACCTCTTTCTTTCAAGTAATCACGTGTTATAATCTTCAAATATGAGCACTATAATAAAAAATCCTGCACAAATCCAAGTGCGAGCAGTAATAAGAATTCTTTTGGCACCAAACGTTTCAACAGCACACTTTCATTGTCAAATGTGTACTGTGTATGGTCCGAACGTCATTAGTAGAGGCGATGAGCGGCAATGGTTCTGATTTTCTATAAGTAGCAGAACCAACATTCATGATGAAGAGAGGAGTCTAAGGCCTTCTGTTTTAACTAATGATCCCATCAAGAAAACTATTGAAACAGTCCATGAAAATTGAAGATTAATCATCTCTCTTTTCATCTCTTCACTCACATGAAGTTGTTTGCATTACAGCACTCCGGTGATAACGACAAACTTCAAAATGCCATGAAAGATTGGTTATGGTTCCAGGCAGAAGCATTTTACGAAGAAGGAATCTGAATTAGTGAAACATTATGACAAATGCTTTAAATTAAATGGTGACTATGCTGAAAGATGGGGAAAAAACCTGTTAGTTTCAAGTAGTATATGATAAAAAAATTTCTAGACAAGTTTTTTAATTACAGCCAAATGGAGGTTACTTTCCAGACCACTCTTGTATATTAGAAAGGAGCAATACCATCAGACTCCAAGCAGAATGTAAGAACTCTTATCAAAACCAGATTGTAGCTGTAGGAATTTAAGGACATGGAAGGGAAGTAGTAGTTCAGAAAAGATTGAGACAGTGTTGTAGGTTATCCAATGTTATTCATTCAACCAGCACATCAAGCAAACTATGAAGGAAACCAAGCAGGAGTTTGGAAATGGAATTAAAGTTCAGGGTGAAGAACTAAGGACTTTGAGGTTTGCCAATGACAATGTAATTCTATCAGAGACTGCAAAGGACTTAAGAGCAGTTGAAGGGAATGGCCGGTGTCTTGAAAAGAGGGTATAAGATATCAACAAAAGCCAAACAAGGCTAATGGAATGCAGCCTAATTAAATCTGGTGATGCTCAGGGAATTAGATTAGAGAATCAAACAGTAAAGGTTATATTATTTGGGAAGCAAAATACCTGGTGATGGCTCAGGTACAGAGAATATAAAATTTAGATTTGCATCAGCAAGAAATGCATTTCTGAAAAAATAGAAATTTGTTAATATCAAATATAGATTGTGTTAGGAAGATTTGTTTGAAGGTATCTGAAGTGTAGTCATGGAGGGAAGTAAAAGAGGAGGATAAACAACTCTGACAAGAAGAGAAACTTCTGAAATGTGATGCCACAGAAGAATGCTGAAGATTTAGATGGTTAGACCTAATTACTAATGAGGTGATGCTGAATCTAATTTGGGAAAAGAAGACATTTAAGCCGCAACTTGCAAAGAAAAAGGAACCAGCTGGTAGGACACACTGTGAGGCACCAATGTAGCATCAATTTGGTAATGAAGGGAAATGTGAGAGGGAGAGACAATAGTTGTAGATGGGGGACGAAGGAACACTTACAATAAGCAAGTTCAAATGGATGTCAGTTGCAGTAGTTATGCAAGGATGAAGACGCTTGCAACCAACAGACTATCATGGAAAGCTGTATAAAACCAGTCTTCAGAATTAATACCACCACCACCACCACCACCACCACCACCACCACCACCACCACGTAGGCACTCAACAACCATTAGACCATGAAATTTACATAGCTCAAAGAGTTACCCTTTCCATAACAGATTCTGGCAGCTCGGATCAGGTGCAACTTATATTGCACAGCATTTTCAAGATTCTTACTCTAGTACAGAAATAAAATTATGTAGCTTTCCAACTACCTGAAAGACCATTTGCAGGGCACATTTGAAACCTGTGATTCATAGGCCAGCACCCCCATTCCTCCCCCAGTGTGTTTAACATAAAATACTGACTTTGGGTAAGCAATATTATTTCACAGTTCTGCACACTTACATCATTTGCTTTCTTTAGTTAATAACAGTCATGCAATCAATGCACAGGTTGATTTAACCTTAATTTGCAAGGCAATCCTATTTGTAGGTGGTATGCTAGAGCCTTCAAGCTGAACTGGTTCACATAGCCAATTTTAGAAGGACGTAAAGTCTACAGTTAAATTCAAAATGTTGTGATTCATTTCTGACAATGTTTTATATATGACAGAAGAAAATATGACTAAGATAAAACTACCAGTTTGTACTCAAATATTCAGACACAAATTTAGTTCATATGTGGCCTACATTTTAATTGCACTACCTTCAAGATTTGGCAGTTTTCTCATATTTAAGTGGATCCACTGCGTATGGTAATCATATCCTATTGAAATGGTTCAAATTGTGTGTGTATCACGTATACTGGTTGCACTAACTTACTGAATTTCAATTACAGAATTAAAATATGAGTATTACTGCACTGAGGCAGGTGTGCTCTACCTCTAGTGACGGAACAGATGTAAGTACATGTCTTTTGAGACACTTTCATAAATAATTACACTAGTTTTACTTTTCATCACTCCATTAAAATTACCAAAAATCACTGGATTTAATGGAATAAAAAAGAAGAATACTGCTAAAGCTACAATTACATACAACACGTTACACTTTTTCATTATAAATATAATGTTTAAAAACATTGTCTCTGTTTTAAAAATTCAGACACTAACTTGTCACTTCTCATTCCTTACACAGAAAATTCTGTTAGTTCTACACAAATAAGTTATTCAGAGGGGACTGACTAATTCATTTACAAAGTTTTCTTACCTCAGCTGTAGTTAGTTTTGCTTTGTTCTGCTGAATGTGATCCACAAATGATTTTCCTTTTGCCATTACAAGATAGCCACACCGTGGGAACCAAACTGCATGCTGAATCCATGGGTCATCATGCTCTTCCCAGTACCTCAAACCCTTTCCGCAGTGGAAGCAAACAGTCTGATCACCTTTACCTGTACAAATTTGGCACCATTTACAATTATATTTCATAGAAATTTTGTTGTTTCCAGATTTCTGTTCCTTTTTTCCCAACCAAAACAGATGCAAGTAACTGAACTCAACATAGTGTATATGTCTATGTGTCTAGTGTTAGCTTTAAGAAATATCAACTGTGAAAAAACATTTTACATGCCCTACAGTAAAATGGATATTCAAACAATACAGAACCAGCTATCATTACTATGTGTACATGGAAAATGACTGGCTACCATGATAACTATGTTGTCAGGAAACAACAGATATGACTCATCTACTAGAATTTAAGTACGAGAACAGAACCATACCTAAACAAACATGAGAACACACTACACCGACTGTAAATTATGCCCCACAACTAATTACCAGAAAAATTAACATTTGCGATAAATGTGAATTCTCGCACAGATTGCAAAATTACCTAATAAATATTATTCTGAAGGAAATTTTATCCAGGTTAACTATTTGATCAGCAATAATTACTGATATTTTTATTTTCTGCCTATAAATATCTACAAAGTAACCCATTTTTGGGTACTGGTATTTTTCAATATCTGGCAATGCCCAATTTGGAAAGAGAATATGTGTAACAAAGTGTTTGAAAAGGAAAGGCACAATTGTGCATAAAAGTTTCAGTGCCCTAACGAGTTATGCAGTGGTACCAGGTCGACAAACAGGCAGGCGACATTATGGTATTCACAAGACATATGTCCCATGTGGAAAAACATGACAATGAGACAGTTTTGAAGAACAAAGACATACACAAACAAGACTGTTGACAAGGTACCTGATGTGAACAACAGAACCTATAGAAATCTACAAGGACATGCTGGAAAGTACTGCCTCTGAATTTAAGTAAACTCTTACAGCTTTTTAAATAAAACAAATGTTATTAATGTTCTACAGCTTTATTCTTCACATCTACCTATTTGCAGCCCCCCTGTCAACGGAGGGCTCTGAATTGTGGCATGCAACATGGCCATGTGTTACTGAACTACGTCAGTGGGGGGAGAAACAGCATACTGTAATCAAATTTTAAGAGTTCGTTCACATATGGAGCACCCTCTCCTTCAGCACAACAATGCTAGACCACAAACGAGTGTTGCGACATTTGCAACAACCTGACGCCTTGCATTCACTGTCCCCATCATCCTCCATACAGTCCTGATTTGCCTCTATCTTTCTTCCATCTGTTTACAAAACATAATGAACACCTAGGACTTCACTTTGTGATGAAGTGGTGCTAGCAGAGGTGAAGTTACGGCTCCATCAACAAAGTCGAAGATTCTATAGTGACAGTATCAACAAACTGGTCTCTTGTTGGGAGAAAGATGTTCGTTACCAGGGTGACTATGCAGAGAAATAAATATGCAGACATGAAAAATGAAGATGCATAATGTTAACATTTGTTTTCTTTATGAAGGTTTAAGTTTTTTTCGCAGAAAAAATTCACAAGCATTTCTTTTCAGCATTTCCTCTTAAATATATTTAATGGTATTGCTGTCTAGTTGCTACCTATGTTATGAAACTTTAAAGGTAGTCATTGGTGATCATCTATTCCATGGGCACTGTTGGTCACATAAGCTCAGTTTGATTAGCAAGTGCTGGGTAACAGCTATGTCTGATTTAAATGAAGCTGTGAGTGGTTAAGTCTGCTTTCTTAAACACCAGGAAGTGCAAATATAAATACATTCAGTACTTATTACAGTATTCAAACGAAAGGACACCAATCTTAAGTGTGTGTGTGTGTGTGTGTGTGTGTGTGTGTGTGTGTGTGTGTGTGTGGTGGGGGGGTGGGCAGCAGCTTTAGCACAGATATTTTATCCCAGAAATGCCATTTTCAACTGTGTGAAAGAACCTCTAATTGAGACACTTCTGTGTTTCCCAAAAGTAACAAGATATACGTGGTCTAGTGGATATGAGAATTTTCAAAAACTTGTTGACAAGCAGCTAAGGGAAAAAAGTAATAACAGGATGGTAGGGGGGGAGGGGGGCAGGATGGTAGGGGGGAGGGGGGCAGGATGGTAGGGGGGGGGAGGGGGGCAGGATGGTAGGGGGGAGGGTTGGTTGGTTGTTTGAGGTTAAAGGGACCAAACAGCAAGGTCATCAGTCCCTTGTTTCAAATAGACTCCATTCTGCTAACGGGACATCTCAGTATAGTCAGAAAAATAAAACGGATAAAGGGGAAACGTAAAAGGGCAGTCACGTTGTCATTAGTAAAAACAAATGAGGGAAGTTGGCAAGAGAACAAACCCAACACTATGCTGAAACAGCATAGGCAAGACCACCTGTGACTTAAAAGGTACAACTGCTATAATGCAGAAAGTACGTATGGGAATAGAAAAACTAACCAAGCCTTAAAAAGAAGGGGTAAAAACAGAGTAAAAGGGAAAGAAAAGAGGATTCCGGTCAGGGAGGTGAATCGGGAATCTCTGAACACTGCCTACAGTGGGAGACACCCAAACACTCACCGCCCTGCCCCAACACCAGAGGGAGATTAAAAACTTTAAAACTGAGAATAAAAACCACTCTCCCGGAAGAAACCTAGAACCAGAGAGACCATCCGGGAATCGTCAGCCAACATCAAAGGTAAAGTGTGGGGGAGTCTGTACTTAGCACGCAGAGCCAAAAGAAGGGGGCATTCAACCAAAATGTGGGCCACTGACTGGAAGGCTCCACAACCACATAGCGGGGGTGGCTCATCACGCAAAAGGAAACCATGGGTCAGCCTGGTATGGCCAATGCGGAGACGACACAGTGTGGTCGAGTCCTTGCGGGAGAGGCTAAAGGAAGAACGCCATGGGCCTGTATTCACCTTAATGGCACGAAGTTTATTAGACAGTGGAGTAGCCTCCCAAGAATTGGCCCATGACTGTGCAAAGTGGGATTTGATGTGAAGCCGTAAATCCGCTGCAGGAGGGGTTACGGAAAACGGGGGGTAAGTAACTGCTCCCCCAGCCAAACGATCAGCGAACTCATTACCCGGGATACCCACATGGCCCGGGACCCATAAGAAGTCAATGGAACAAGCAGCACGGTGAAGATCAGCGAGATGGTCATGGATGGCAGAGACCAAGGGATGGCGCGAAAAACACTGGTCAATAGCAAGAAGGCCACTCATCGAGTCCGTACATAACAAAACACGGTTGTGTTGGGATTGTTTAATAAAGGTAAGGGCCCGGGAAATTGCCATCAATTCCGCAGTAAACACCCCACATGTAGGTGGCAGCAGATGATTTTCCGTTCCAACAGAGGACGTGAAGGCATACCCAACATGATCAGCAGATTTAGAGCCATCAGTGTAAAAAATAACAGCATCCCGAAACTCCCATAAAATTTGGCGGAAAAAGGTACGGAACACCACCGGGGGGATGGAATCTTTCGGTCCGCGGCGGAGATCCATCCGAAGTCGAGGCCGAGGAACTAACCAAGGAGGGGTGGAGGGGAGGGAGCGAGGAAGACAGGACAAAGAAGGAAGCCGAAAATCACGGGTAAGAGACGCAAGGCGCAGCCCAACCGGTAAACCCGCCCGAGGGCGGGAGTCAGGCGGGCGACGTCCATGGTCTGGGAATAGGATAGAATAGGAAGGATGAGCGGGAGAAGAACGGATAGTAAGGGCATAAGACACCAGAAGCTGGGACCGCCGAACAGAAAGGGGGGGGGATCCCAGCTTCAACCAGGAGACTATCAACAGGGCTAGTAGGGAAGGCACCGGTGGCCAAACGGATACCACGATGGTGGACTGGATCCAGCACGTGCAGCGTGGAAGGAGCAGCTGAACCATAAACTTGACAACCATAGTTCAAACGTGACAGAACTAGAGCACGATAAAGATGGAGGAGGAGGGAACGGTCCGCACCCCAGGAGGAGTGGGCAAGGAAGCGAAGGACATTGAGTTTACGGAAACATCCTACCTTCAGGAGTCTGATATGGGGCAGCCAAGTGAGCTTGTTGTCGAAAAGAAGACCTAGGAAACGAAACTGTGGAACCACAGGCAATCTTTGTGCAGCGAGATAGAGCTCTGGATCAGGGTGGACCGTAGTACGGCGACAGAAGTGGACCACCCGCGATTTTAAAGGAGAGAATTGAAACCCGTGGGAGAGGGTCCATGCAGAGGCACGCCGTATAGCCACCTGGAGATGGCATCGAGGAGGAACTAACCCAAATGCAGAAATCATCCACATACAGGGCAGGGGCGACCAAGGGACCGACAGAGGCCACAAGTCCATCGATAGCAATGAGGAAAAGAAGGACACTCAAGACAGAACCCTGTGGGATGCCCGTCTCCTGGGTCCGTGGAGAACTAACAGCAGTACCAACTCGAACTCTGAATGACCGATGGATCAGGAACTGGCGGATAAAAATCGGGAGTGGGCCCCGAAAACCCCACTGATGAAGGGTTAGTAAGATGTGATGGCGCCAGGCCGTGTCATAGGCCTTGCGAAGGTCAAAAAACACTGCAACCAAATGGCGGCGCTGGGAAAAAGCCTGCCGAACTGCGGATTCCAAGCGAAGCAAATGATCGATTGGAGATTGTCCCTCTCGAAAGCCACACTGGTAAGGGGACAATAGATCCCGAGATTCGAGGACCCAAGTGAGCCGACGGGCTACCAGCCGTTCAAGTAACTTACAACCAACATTGGTCAAACTAATTGGCCGATAGCTGTCAACAGATAGGGGGTTCTGACCAGGCTTAAGGACAGGAACCACAATGCTATCCCTCCACTGAGAAGGGAAGTCACCCTGGAGCCAGATACGGTTAAACACCCAAAGAAGATGGTGCCGTTGTGGAGCACTGAGATGTTGAAGCAGCTGGTTATGAATGGAATCTGGGCCAGGAGCCGTATCATGAGAAGCAGATAGAGCAGAAAGAAATTCCCATTCAGTGAAAGGTTCGTTGTAAGATTCTGACTCACAAGTGGTGAAACATAAGGTGACAGCTTCAGCCTGCTGTTTTTGATGAAGGAAAGCAGCTGGATAGGAGGCCGACGCTGATGCCACTGCAAAATGGGTCGCAAGATGTTCTGCAAGAACTAATGGGTCCGTACAAATGCCATCTGGGAGGTGAAGGCCTGGGAGGGTGGACTGCCGATGGCAACCTTGGAGAGAGCGAAGTGTAGCCCATACCCGTGACAGAGGGACAGTGGAACCAAGGGAAGAAACGAATCGTTCCCAACATATCCGCTTGCTCTGTTTGATTAAATAACGGGCTTTAGCGCGAAGGCGCTTAAAGGTAGAAAGGCTGGCTACAGATGGGTGCCTCAAAGTGTTGCAAAGCTCGACGGCGATCACGGATGGCAATGGCAATGGCCGTACTCCACCACGGGACTTGCCGACGACGAAATTGTCCAGATGAGCGCGGGACAGCAAGGTTAGCAGCGCGAACAATCGCGTCAGACACGTCACGTAGGACGTCATCAATACAACCCGACAAAGAGGGAGAAAACTCGACCTGTGCAGTATATAGAGGCCAATCGGCGCGGTGGAAAGACCAACGAGGTAACCTCTCCATCGGGGAGCGGGAAGGGAGCGTGATAATCAACGGGAAATGGTCACTATCACAAAGGTCGTCGTGTGGCGACCAGTGTAATGAAGGGAGGAGAGAGGGAGAAGAAAGAGAAAGATCAATGGCAGAAACGGTACCATGACCAGCACTGAAATGAGTAGGGGAGCCATCATTAAGAAGGTACAGGTCGTGGTCTGCAATAAATTGGTCGATAAGAAGACCTCGTCTAGATGGAAAGGCACTGCCCCACAAAGGATGATGAGCATTAAAATCCCCAAGGAGGAGGAAGGGAGGAGGAAGTTGCTGAAGAAGGGTGGTTAAGGCAGCAGGTGTAAGAGTCCTGTCAGGAGGGAGATAAAGATTGCATACTGTGACTGCAGAGTCTAAGTGGACCCTAACAGCAACTGCTTCCAATGTAGTTTGGAGAGGAATCCACGTGCTAGCAATGTCTGTACGGACCAACGTACAAACGCCACCAGAAGCCCGCAAGGGTCCGACCCGATTTCGACAGAAAACACGGAACCCACGGAGGGTCGGTGAGTGAGCATCAGTAAAATGAGATTCCTGGAGAACCACACAAGCTGCTGAGTAGGACGAAAGAAGGGATTTCAATTCCGGAAGGTGACGATAGTAGCCATTACAATTCCACTGGAGAACCACAGAACGATGGTTTAAATGAGGGCTGAACACGCTAAATCCAGTCATACCGCCGGGTCCCCACCCGTCACCGACAAGGAGGGGGCAACATCCATAAACGACAGGTCAGAATCCGGTTGTGAAGCCGGGGAAGGGACCTCCGGTGACACCAGAGGCTCTTTGTCCCGGGACTTATGTTTCTTCTTCTTTTCAGGCTGAGATCGAGGAGGGCTGTGTGGCATAATGGAGCCAGCTGCAGCAAGATCAGGAACAGAAAGAGACCGGGCGACCTGGGGGCCGATAGACCGCGGCTCTCGCGGTCGCCGCGCTGCAGCAGACCTTTGACCTGGAAGGTGCCGGGAAGGGGCATCCCGGGAGAGGCGCCCTTGACCGGCAGACGCAGAAGGAGTGGGACACTTCTCCGGCTGGGGAGGGGGAGCGGCACCCAGAGGAGAAGGTGTGGGAGCCACAGGGGAGGGGGGAAGGAGAGGGGTCCGGGACGGGGGTAAGGAAGGGGGAGGAAGGGATGAAGATGTAACCAAGGCGTAACTAGATGTCATGGACACAGGGTGCAATCGTGCATATTTCTTACGGGCCTCTGTGTAGCTTAAACGATCAAGAGACTTATACTCCTGTATCTTTTTTTCTTTCTTATAGACTGGGCAATCTGCTGAACGTGGAGAATGACTACCATGACAATTTACACATACAGGAGGGGGAACACAGGGACTCCCCTCATGGAGTGGACGTCCACAGTCACCACAGAGAGGGTCCTGGGTACAGCGAGAAGACATGTGGCCAAAACGCAAGCACTTAAAACACCGCATAGGAGGTGGGATGAACGGCTTCACATCACAGCGATAGACCATAATCTTAACTTTCTCAGGAAGGGTATCCCCTTCAAAGGCCAGGATAAAGGCACCAGTATCAATATGATTATCTTTAGGACCCTTCTGAACACGCCGAACAAAGTGAACACCCCGCCGTCCGAGATTGTCCCGAAGTTCCTCATCAGTTTGAAGGATGAGGTCTCTGTGAAAAATCACACCTTGTACCATATTTAGAGACTGGTGAGGGGTAATGGACACGGGAATTGTGCCAAGATGGGTACAGGCACGAAGGGCCGCAGATTGGGCAGCCGAAGCAGTTTTTATCAGTAACGAACCCGACCGCATCTTGCTCAGGGAGTCCACTTCGCCGAACTTGTCTTCAATGTGTTCCACAAAGAATAAAGGTTTGACACTGGTGAAAGTATCTCCATCAGTCCTGGTGCAAACTAGATAACGGGGGAAAGGTTTTGCCCCTAGACGACGGGCCTGACCCTCCTCCCAGGGGGTAGCCACGGAAGGGAAGGCCGAAGGGGCAAGAGAAGCAGCACTTGAGGAATCAGTACCACGCAGAGAGACGGCCGCAGAAGAGCGGCCAGAGGTTTGGACCCTTATGCGTTTCATCTGCATAGCGTCCGCCCTGATACCACCCACTCCGATCAGGGGCTCTCCTCACGGGCGCCACCCAGCCACAGCAAGGGCCGTCTGGCACGGCGGCCATTGCCGGGAGTTCCGATGCTCCGGGATGACGAGCAACCACTCCAAGGCATGCATGAGGAGGTCACAGCTCAGGTATCAGAAGTGTGATCCCTGTGTGTTCAGGGGGCTCAACCAAAAGGGTACATAGCGACCCCACCACACGGGCTGGCTGCCGTGCTGGCTATGCACCCTAGCATCAGACAACGACGTAGAAGAAAAGGTGGAATAAACTAGGAGGGCACACGTCGGAGACACTAGGTAAGGTGCTCTTCCCCAAATAGCTCACACTACGGAAGAGAAATTTTGGAATGGAGGTCAAACCCCAGAGGGGGACCAAGGAATGCCAAAAGGAGGAGATGATTACGCAACAAAGCCAGAGTGTAAAACCAACAGAACCAGGAGGATAGCGGGGGCCAACATAAGCAAGGACACCAATAGAGGGAGAGGAGAGGGCGAGGGGAAAGGGGTATGGAGGGGAAAGGAGGGGAAGGGAAAGGAAATGCAGCCCGGGAGAGAAAGAAGGCTGCAATGGCTCGGGGCCCCGTGCTCGCCACGCACGTATCCACGAAAGAGTTGTGGACCCCCTGGGGGGGTAGGGGGGAGGGGGGGCAGGATGGTAGGGGGGGAGGGGGGCAGGATGGTAGGGGGGGAGGGGGGCAGGACGGTAGGGGGGGAGGGGGGCAGGACGGTAGGGGGGGAGGGGGGCAGGACGGTAGGGGGGAGGGGGGCAGGACGGTAGGGGGGAGGGGGGCAGGACGGTAGGGGGGAGGGGGGCAGGATGGTAGGGGGGAGGGGGGCAGGATGGTAGGGGGGAGGGGGGCAGGCAGATACCACCTGGCAGTTTATAACTCAGAGCCCCTTCACTGAATCTACAGTACAGTCTGAGACTTGCACCGTCCACACGAAGTGCATCAGCCACCGAGGACACACCATGAAGTTTTGAGTGTTATTCCTCTTTAATCTCTTTTATAGGTATGTATTGGTTACAGGCATACTATGACACCTTCATATGAGAAAAATTATACGTCAAACATTGAAGAAGATATTGCTGCAGAAATAAAAACAGGTGAAATACCAAGCTTCACTTTGTCAGGTAGCACTGAAATACAAAATGGACAAACCCAGTCAGATTGTTTTTCTTACTTCTTTTCTTTTCGGCTCAGAAAACAACTGGAGTTATTCACATCCAAGTCAAAACTATGGCACAATAACAGAGTGGATTTAAATGACATGTCAGTCCCAATGGAGGGACTAGGAGACAGCTAAAACCAGGCACATGGAAAATGGCCAAAAACACCATACAGAAATTGAAGTCCAAAACTAAAAATTAAATGGCCTTTGCCGTATAGCTTTGGTTCCCACGTGTCATTCACTAGAGCAGCTGATAAATCAAATGGCAAAACCCAAGATGGAATGTAGATTGTTAAAAAAGCGACATTCTAGCAGGAAGTGAAGGACATTTAAAAATTGGGGTCAATGTGTACAAAGTGGTGGGGGAGCATCATTTAGCAAATGACGATGGCTAAAAAGACAGTGCCCAATACGCGGTCGAGTTAAAATAATCTCATCACAGCAGGAGGGCCGAGAGGAGGTCGTCCAAGGTGCTGGGAGAGGCTTAATACACGAAACCTTATTCCCATGAAGGGAGGACCATTGGCAATGTCAAAGGGACACCACCACCTGAAAAAACGGCAACATCAAATATAGGTACTCGTGGGCTGAGGTAGGAGGACTGCAGCCTTGGCAGCAGCGTCAACAGCTTCGTTTTCTGGCATGCTGACATCACCAGGGACCCACAGAAACATGACACTGGCTCCATGAAGAGTGAGCAAGTGACTATTTTCCTGGACCTGCTGCACTAAGGAATGAGCAGTGTACAGCGCAAATAGACTTTGGAGGGCACTGAGTGAGTCTGAGCAGAGGACACAATTGGAAAGGCTGTGATGCCGGATTTACTCCATGGCCTGCTACAAGGCAAAGAGCTCAGCTGTAAATACTCAGGAGTGTGCCGCAAGCTGATATTGAAAGATGCAGGTGCCAATGATGAAGGCGCACCCGACCCCACAATCAGTCCTAGAGCCATCAGTATATACAAAGGTACTATCGCAAAGTTCCATGCGAACGTCACGAAACTGGAGGCGATAGACTGAGGCTGGAGAAGTGTCCTTAGGAAGCGAACGAAGGCCAAGGTTAACATGGGCCACTTCACGAAGCAAAGGTGGTGAAGGGTTCACACCAACTGGTAAAGTTGCAAGTAGTGTGAAGTTTAAGCTGCCGAAAGCGGACTCCAGGAGGTAACAGAAGAGGGACGAGCCCCATACTGACAATCAAAGGAATCATCAAAGAAGGGGGCATAGAAGGGGTGGCCACGCATGGCAGACAAATAGCATGCATACCTGCTGAGGAGGAAGTCACGGCAGTAGGACAGTGGTAGTTCAGCAGCTTCAGCATACAAGGTCTCAACCTGGCTGGTGTAAAAGGTGCCCATGGTCCAACGGATGTCATGAAGTACCATTGAGGACACTTAAGAGATTGAAGGACTGTGTACAGCGGGCTGCCAGGTAAGACACATGGGAGGACCAAGAGTTTCCTAAGTTTCCTATCGAGCATGAGCCCCAGAAATTTCGTAGTTTCAACGACTGGAAGGGCATAAGGCCCAAGATGTAGAGATGGTGGGAGAAATCTGGGGTGGGTGGGGGTGGGGTGGGGTTGGGGGTAAGCGAAAGCCATTGTCGATGCTCCAGGAGTAAAGACGATCAAGACAGCGCTGAAGACAGCAATCAGCGAGATGGGTCTGTGGAGAACTTCAATAGATGGCAAAATTGTCTACAAAAAACAGAGCCAAAGATGTTCAGCAGGAGACAGGCCATTATAGGGTTAATGGTGATAAAGAGGGTAGCGCTCAGAACAGAACCCTAAGCACACCATTTTCCTAAATGGTGTCTGACAAGGCAGAAAACACACACACACACACACACACACACACACACACACACACACACACACACACACACACACAGAGAGAGAGAGAGAGAGAGAGAGAGAGAGAGAGAGAGAGAGAGAGAGAGAGAGAGAACCAACTTGAAAACCCAGTCTCGTAAAATTGACCCAGTCTTGTAAAAATGCCCGAAGAAAACAGGGCAGATGCCCACGGAAGCCCCACGTGTAAGGACAGGGTGTATACGGGGACTAGGAAAAAAATTCCCGGATATCCCGTTTAAAAATATGCTTTTTCCCGAGCGAAAATACACTTTTTCTGTGCTAAACGACAGTAGGTTTTCCGTAGATTTTTCCCTCGGAACTGTTAAACTTATCATTCCTTTGAATGGTTAACGTTTTATACAACCGCGTAGAACTTCCTGGGGGGGGGGGGGGGGGGAAACGGGGCAGAGAAGTTTTGGAGAGACCTTTGATTTGCAGCAACATATACGCTGCATATTTTCGTATTACGAAAGTATAAATTCGAATTGCACCAAACACAGCGCGTTAGTTTCTGGAGCGTTGAAACCAAGGTTTCGATGTCCTTTTGTAAGCGAGTCATATCTCAAGCCACGATATCTCGTGAGCCGATACAGCAGCTATTCAGAGCATAGGACACATGTTATAGTCAGCCAACAGCAAGATCACTGGTTACATAGCGCGAACACACAAGAGGAAAAGTTAACGGTTTACATTAATGTACACAGTACCGTATATCTACAAGAAAAGCTAAGCTTTCACATATAATATTAGTCTCTAAGATTAAGCTTTCACATGTAATATTGAACTTTTTTTGCATGTGTTATACTTTAAGATACATCACACAAATGTGCCAGTAAATTTAAAATTATGACATAAATGTCTCGGCTCAAAATTCTTGTAAGTGGCTGGTCCTCAAACTGTTCAGTTTCGAACGATCTGTGATTTAGATATCCATTCCCCTTTCTCACACGTAACATAATTCATCTTGCGTAAAAAGAAATTTACTTTGAAAGTAATGCTTTTCTAACCACCGTTCGCAATACTGTCCGGAGACTGTTAGAAATAGGTTCGATTTAACAGTTGCCAGAGAGTGCCAGAAAACAAGCATTATTGTGCGTGTGCAACTGTAGTGGTGTAGGAAGCCCATATGTTCGTGTGTATAAAGCACTAAGAGAGATTACATTACACCATAAAAGAAACAGGGCATCAGAGGATACTCCAAAGAGCATCGGAATTTCGTAAACCATACTAAAATGCATAATTCGGCTTTAAGTGCAAATTGGCTTTTTCCAGATTCACAATGAAGTAGGTCCCATCTGATATTAAGCTTTTCAGGTTGGTTTTTGGGATGTAAATTTTCTTGGAGTACCAGTACTCTACGATCTCATTTTTGGTTCTTTATTATGGCGTAATGCCATGTATGGCAGATGATAACGGGCATTTTAAATTCAGCGAACAGTTGGAACTAGCTAATACTGTAGAATGAAACACTTCGTTTCAGATAAAATGATTGCCTCAGCAGAAAGATTAATAAAGCCAAATTTCTTTAGCAAACTTGCAAAAATAACTTCACTGTTCTGCAAGGCGATTAATGCTTGACTGCTACTAACTTGGAAATAAAATAAAATCAGAAAACTGAAATTAATCATATATTTTTGGCCTCCATAATTATGTGAATGTACTTTAATTCACTTAATAGCTCCCGGCCACAGAAATCCGTTTTGTTTTCATTTGACGTGGGAGCTGTACACGAAGAGAAGCAGTGAAATCACTTCACGTAAACACAGGTCACGTGGAGGTTAACCCCCTCCCCACTACAACTCAGACAACTCTGCAAGCGTGAATCTGGCAGCCAGGGTGCGCGAGAAAAATTTTTCTCATTTGCACCTGGCTGCTTGCTGCTACTACCGACACAGCTAACAGCCAAACTTCAAGTAGCGGGAGAAGGTACAGCTTATACGCGAGTCAAATGCGCATGCGCAACAGACTGCTGGCAACTGGTCAAATGAACCTAATGTGAACAGTTGTGACGTCGTACTCATAGCAAGCAGTTCAATGTTACGAAGAATTACAATCTGCGTCCTACGGCCTTTGACATATTTTTGCTATTTGCAGACGCTTGTGCGTGTACGGTTTTTTGTTGTTTTAAATTGCACACTTCCCTTGCCACTAAAGTTTTATTTTTTCCCTCTCATTTATATTTTATTGCTGAAGTATCATTTTCCAGTAGCAGGATACAATAACATTCTTTACTAGAGAATTAATTCCGCAGTCAAAATTACAAAAATTTAACTGAAAGCTAAAACAATGAAAAATTCCCAGAATTCTGAAAAATTCCCGGGTTTTTCCTGGTTTTCTCCCGGATGAAAAAATTCCCGGGTTTTTCCCAGATTTCCCGGGTCATATACACCCTGAAGGAGTACAGAGGGTACCAGTTCTCCAGCAGGTGTCTTAGGCCTTCTCCAAATCGAAAAATACAGCCCCAATATGCGATTTCTGCAGAAAACCATTCACAACATGGGTGGACAAAGCAGAGAGACGATCCAACTGCAGAATGCCGCGCTCAAAATTCACACTGTGCATTGGTTAGTAAATGGCGAGACTCGAGCCACCACACCAGCCGGGCATGAATCATACGTTCCATCACCTTGCAAACGCAGCTGGTAAGAGAGAAGGCAGTAGCTAGAAGCAAGGTTTCTGTCCTTACCGGGCTGAAGTATGGGTATGACTGTGGCTTCACACCAGCATCCAGGAAAGGTGCCCTCAGCCCAGATGCGGTTGTACATGTGAAGCAGAAAAGAAAGTGCTTGCCCACAGGAGAAAGGTGTTGCAACATTGCAATATGGATGGCATTTTGCCCTGAGGCGGAGGATCAGGATGAACAGAGTGTGACCAAGCTCCCTCATAGTTAAGGCAGCACTGTAGCACTCACGATTCTGAGAAGAGAAGGGTATCGCCCAAGCTGCCTCCATTTGTTTCCGATGAATGAACGCAGGATGATAATGGGAAGAGCTTGAAACTTCTGCACAATTGCAGCCCAAGGTGTTGGAGATGGCGTTGTCAGTTACTGTCAGGCCGGAAATTGGGGAATGGATCGTGGTTCCAGAGAGCCATTGGAGGTTGGCCCACGAGATAGAGGAAGGTGTGGAACTGTTACAAGAAGTAGTGAATGAAATCCAGCTAGCCCTTCTCCAATGCCAAAGAACACTGACATTTTGCATGCATCTGTTTATAATGAATGCAGTTTTTCAGCATAGGGTGTTGGTTAAAAACATGGAGAGCACGTCTCCGTGCACGAATTGCATCATGGCATGCCTCGTCCACCTAGGGACTGGGAGACAACATGGTAAAGAGAAAGTGTGAGGAATGTAACATTCTGCAGCTGTAAGGATATTGTTGGTGACTGTCCACCTGGTCATCACAACTGGGGAATTCTTGTCCTTCGAAGTTCGCCAGGGAGAAGTAAAGCTGCCACTCAGTCTTAGTAAGCTGCCATTTCAGTGCGCATGCAGATGGGGTAGGAGTCAGCATACAGAGAGCACATGGGAAATGGCCGCTTGAGTAGTTGTCAGAAAGAACAGACCACTCTAGATTATGGGCAAGTTGGGCAGTACAAAAGGATAGGTCCACATGGGAATAAGCGTTCGAGGAGTCTGAAAGTAAAGTGGGTGCTCCAGTGTTAAGGCAGAAGAGGTTAAGCTGGTTAAGGCCAGCCAAGAGGGCACCTCTGACACGTCCTGGGGGAACCCCAAATGGGATGATGTGCATTAAAGTCACCAAGTAGCAAAAGTGGGTGAGGTAGCTGCCCAGTAACTTTAAGGAAGTCTGCCCTTGTGACAGCAAATGATGTAGGGACATAGTACAGAGGGAAAAAGTTAAGCAGGGAAGGAAAAGGCAAACTGCCACAGCTTTAAAATTTGTAGTCAGCAAAATGGCTTGACTATGATTGTCATCTCGTATGAGCAGCATGACGACTCCTTGAGAGGGAATGCCGATCTCAGGGGAAACGTCAAAACGAATCAGTAAGAATTGTGAAAGCTCAAAGTGGTCGTGATGGCGCAATTTTGTTTCCTGAAGGCAGAGTACAAGGGGATGCTGCAACACTAAAAGCAGCCGTAAATCCTCTTTATGGGACCGAAGGCCACTAACATTCCATTGGAGGAGAGTCATATTGAAGAGACGTGGGGACGTCACCTCGGCGGCTGCCGAGTGACAGCTGGGGAAGAGGCACTACTACAGGGCACAGAAGCAGGAGGATCCTGCTCCATGGGGTCCACAGAAGCATCTGCTTGTTTGTGCGGTCGGTATGTGGAGTCCAGCGCCGAAAAACGGTCGGTGTGCACCGGCGACACGGAGGCAGGCCGGGCTAAGGTATCACATGCCAACACCATCCAAGAGGATCTCTGAGGTGGCGAAGTAGAAGACTGTTTGTCTTTGGAGGACTTCTTTGAGCCTTTCCGGCAGATGAAGACTCTTGTGTTGTTTCGCTGGAGGGACGGAGAAAGTCTTCACGGGAGTACTACTCCTGCCCTTTCTGGCCTACCAGTTGTGTAGCTGGTGGTTTCACCCGTTGAGGCAGGAGTTTGATGGCTTGTTGCACTGCTGGACAGATGGGGGATGCTGATGCTACCTTGACACTGGGTGATTTTGCGACCTCAGAGCTGAATTGGAGGTCACATGTCTGCGTGACCATGTCCATTACGGAGCGAGGGGTAGCAAGAACAGAACTATAGGTACCAGACGGGAGAACACAAGGTTTGAGACTAGCCAGCGACTTACGAGCAACTGGATAAAGCACCTTTTCCTTTACCGAGATCTCTTTAACAGGACACTCCTAAGAGGCAGCAGCATGGCTGCCATTGCAGTTGATACAGTGGGGCGAAGGAGTGGGATAATTGCCCTCGTACGCATTTCCTACCACAGGTGATAGTTGGCTGGGTGTCGACAAGACGTTCTAGTGTGGTTAAAAAGATGACACTAGCAGCAGCACATCGGGTTCAGAATGTATGGCCAGATGGTGATAATTTCATAGCCTGCTCTATCGAAGGTGAGAGAGTACGGATGGGCACTAAGGAGGAATCTACCTTTTTCATTACACAATGAACAGCAATGACACCCTGATCAGAGAGGTAAGATTGTATTTCAGTCTCAGGTAGGCTATCGAGCAGCCTGGTGTAAATTACACCACGGGACGAGTTCAAAGTTCTGTGGGCATTGACACAAATAGGGTAACCATGGAGAAGCGAGGCAGCAAACAGTTGTTGCACTTGAGAATCAGAAATGGCCTCCAAAAGCAAAGTGGCATTCTGTAAATGTGAGCACGATTTCACAGGGCCAGCAACTGCATCTACACCTTTCTTAATAATAAACTGATTTACCGTGGCGAAGGACTGACCGTCTTCAGTACGTGAAACCACGAGGAACCATGGTGCAGCAGGAAGGGACTTTGAATCATTAGCTTTGTTCCACTTACGTTTTGTAGAAGTTGAGTGGGAAGATGATTGACACATTGTGAGGAAATCCCCCATAACTACCAGTGTCTCCTATAGCATGCTCCTTCCAACTGGAGGCCCCTTCACAAGGGGACCCACACACCTTAGGTAATTGTTCACACCTCCTGAACACCTGCTGGAGGGACCAATCGGCAATTTAGGAAGGTTACAGCTCAGGCAGTCACCCCTCCCTGGGCCTGGTCTGCACCAGGGGGTACATGCAAACACTATCTGTAAACCTGGGGCTGGGAATTATACGTTACCAAGTCATCTGTTGCGTTTCAAGACACATGGGCCGGCCTTCAGGAGTGCACGGGAGGGGGGGGGGGGGGGGGGGGGAGAGAGGATCCTCAAATGCTGAAGTGTAGGAATGAGAGGAGAAGGGAAACAAAGAAAGGGAAAGGGCATGAAAAACAAAGGTGAGACTGTTCATATTTCAGCAACAGAATGCAGAACATTCTGAAGAACACCCCAGACATGTTCCCCAAGGGAGGGTGGGGGGGTGGGGGGAGATAGCAAGATGATAGACATGCAGCACAGAAGGGAAAAAATGCTGCAAAGGCTGGGGCCCCATTGTAGCCAAGCACAAACCTGCCAAAGAGTGGCGAGCTGCCTGGGGCAGACCCACTCAGGTGTGCATGGCAGTAAGACAGACTTGACAACTTACCAAGAGAAAATAACTATGTGTGCCCACATTAAGACACTTGCTAAATGGGTATTTCCACTGACAAGAGCTGAAGTTATGGTCATTCTTCAGGACTGTCTAACGAAATGGTTTGACCATTCTTTCTTAATATGGCAATCTTTCTGCAAAATGGTTCAGAAATTTCTGTTTGCACGATTCACTGATGTTGAAATCTGAAGGTCTTTAACTGAATGGTAAAAGAACTACAGGTGATCCCTTTATCATTTATGAATTTTTACAATAAACTAGGAGAAATAGTGTATTGGAAGAGGTGGACATCAAAGAGATGAATGAACATATGGACTTCGGACAAGACTTATTTTTGGCAGATCCTTTATTTAAGCGACACATATTATTCAAATGAAGTTAAAGATTTCATGATATCAAAATTTTCAGGCTACTTCAGTCACTTCTGTATTACTGCAAAAAGAGGCCTTTACTTTTCTTGTTGGATGGTCACCTCAGTCATTTAGATAGCACAGTAATTAAAAAAGAACGAGAAAGTTGCTGTCATGAAACTGCTATGACACAACTGGCCAGCTGTAACTTCTAGTATAGCATAGCTTTAATGCATTCAAAGACAGTTTGAGTATCGATTTAATTCAATGGCACAGAAGTAATCTGAGAACACCATATAAATGGGAATTTGTTTAGCTTTTCTGCAAAGCATGGACAAATACTTTGAAGTCTAAAAAATTTTTGGCTTCAAGGACACAGGAGCCTCCCTCCCCTGCATCTGTAAATTTGTATGTGCCACTTGGAATTTAATTAGTTATTGGATTATGGAGACAAATGCAAAGCTATGGGGAAAGGGGTTCTATGAAATATGTTGGACCTTCACATACTCATCCTTGCAAGTAACAACACCAAATTTCGTGGCGAATGATTTTCCAAAAAAATAATTAAAACCTTTTTACTACCCCATATGCTTGTCACATTCAGAATAATGTTGCAACTGAACAATGCCATAAATGATCAAATTTAGTGCTCAAATCATGCTAAGAACTTCCAACACTGAGCAATTAGTTTCTGCAGTAAAATGGAGGTCATGCATAATAAGTGATATTCCAACAGCAAATTATATCACTCAAAAATAGAGGGTATTTATAGTTTCTCCATCTTTTCTTTTATAAAGATGTGGCTATATACCATCACTACTAAGTCATGGATTAATTGGGAATTTGCTAGAGGTCATTCCCCTTCATCTTTGGAAATGACAGCTGTTACACCTCTACCCAAAAATGTGACCATCACATGCTTTTAATTACCGCCCAACTTATCTCATACGCACTCTTTCAAAATTAGTATAATGCTGATTGCAGCTCTAAATCTGCCAACATCTAAACATCATTCTAACCGACTATCAGTAAGCTTTCAGGCCCAATCTGTCAGTGAAAATCAAAAACAGTACATTCACACCACCCTCATCTGAAGAGAGATTATCTGTTAATGCTATGTTGTGGAACTTGGTAACACATTTGTCAGCCAGATACAGGCTCACAACTCTAATCAGATCATACATGAGTGATACATTAGCTCTTCAGTTCGACGACGAGATCAAATGTTCTGTATGAATGTATCACTGGGTATGCCACGACATTCCACATTCGGTCCTTTACTCGTCATAATATGCATGAATGACTTGACTCACGATTAGCACGCGCGCGCGCACACACTATGGAGATAATGAACATAAAAGCAAATCAGTAATCTTCTTCAAATAGCTAGCACATAAGAATCTATGAATTGCCTGTTAATCGTAAGTGTAAATATTTCCTCTTGTTTAAATGATGCCAATGACTAATTCTGTTAAACTTTTTGGGATTCATTGACTAAATTAGCATGAGAAAGTCATCAATATTTTATTTGTATGAAGTCTGCACATTTTATGTATTCACTGAGTAAATGTAAGTCCTTTGTTTATAGTAAGCTTTGCACAATGGATATTATGCCTCACTCTCCAACCACTTAATATATGGAGATTATGTACACCACCACCATACTTATGTGGTATCAATGCATTTCAGACCACCACTTAGAAATTGCTGAGTCACCCTCACTCACTAAAAATTGGAAATGTCAAGTTTCATTCTTGTTTATGAGTATTTCATAGTTTTGAAACAATAAGGTTTATCAATTATGACCAATTTAAATTAGCACTGCTACAACATTTTCAGCAATACAGAATCCAGTAAATGCTGCCACCTAATGTTTATTGCCTGAAAAAACACGCAAGAAACAAATCTTGGCCATTGGCTTCACCTGATGGAATCTCATTGGTTGAAAATTTTTACTGCAATGAAGAATTCAAATATTTCCACCAACTTACCAACCAACCAATATAAATTCTTTTGATGCTTAGCAGCTGATCATTGTCAAATGAGCACCTTTTCATTTTGTGAAGGATGGTGAAAGTAACCTGCCTTTGCTTTGAAGGCTTCCTAACTGGCATGCAATACACTATTCATCTTATGAAAAACACATTCTATGTTTCACGAGTACATTTGAAACAAATTTAATTTTATGGTATTTCAGCTAAACTAGATAACCATTGCCAAGAGGTGTCAACTGAGACTGTGATGCTGTGCTTCTTTATTTCTAGACACCAAAACTGTTTATGAAACAAGTCATGTAACATGCAGGAAGCATTGTTCACAAATAAAGCACTAGCTAGAAAATTAACCACAATGATCACTGATCAGATGGTTGGTCAGTAAAATTTAGTACAGCAAGAACACAAAAGAGATGGGAAGCTTTACCCTGAAATCCTAACCAACTATGATGTGTTCAATTTTCTCATAGCTCTTACATAACATCTTGGAAATTATTGATCTGTGTCTGAATCACCTGGATTTATATCTTTCACTTAGTGTTTTTTGCGCACATGTTATCTCTCACTGATTAATCCTGTAAACGTCTCATCTCTCAGAATGAACACACACAGCATTAAGTTCTGGTCACTCCACGACACTCATTCATAAATTTTACGAGTAAGGATGTGCAAATAGATTGAACCACCCTTATTCTGCCATTACAAACCTGCAATAACACAATTAAAAAAGAATTTACTGAGTCAGGCAACTTAATGCAATGACATCTAGCAGCATTTTTGGGACAGGTAAAGATGATATAGTAAACTGAACAACAATATGAAGACCTGTTAGTGTCCCATGTTTGTGCTGAGATTTTTCACAATTTTCAGCAATTTTATGCACTTTGTCTTCATGTCTTTTAGGTGTTTTAACTATATTAACATCTTGTCACAGACAAGGCCCAGAAATCTCTCATATTCGATAAGATTTGAAATAGTGCCACCACTATACTGCAGTTGGTTAACAGCAAAACATGTCTCATTAAAATGTAGAACTTTCACACTAAAAACCTAAAACCAGTTTTCAGCCTATTCTTCCAGACTTCTGCTGATTAACTGCAGCTGCCCTGTTACATTTGTATAGCTGCAAAACATCACAAAATCATCCCTGAAGAGTTGCTGTTGATGGCTATCGTAAATAATTTTATACTTTTCAGTCTTTGGTGGTAGATCTGCCCAAATATGGTAGTGTGACAAGATATTTACCTCTGGTGGAACTATACCCCCATGGAAGAACTGACTAATAATTCAAAGCTGTCCTCTACGGATATATTTGTACCACAGGTCAAGGCCAACACAGCTCCAAGCAATCTTGACCCAGTGGTCTTGCTGCACAGTACACCTGCTAACAGTTTATCCTGAAAATTCTGTAACCATTGCAAGGTGATACCTGCAAATAGGAGTTTGTCAAACAAATCCTCAGCTGTACACAGGTAAGATTGCCTGTATTAAAAATTCACTGCATCCTTCTATTGTGTGTTTACCTCTCCAGAGCTCGAGCTCAAAAAAGAAAAGATAATTATTTATTAAACTTATTCATGGCAGAAACTTCACACTATACTAAAGCAAGCCTTTGAAACAGTAATTATTTAAAAGTGACACTAGCAATGGTAAGCCACTCAATAATAGGATAATTTTCTTCAGTCAAATGATTTACAGAAATATGAAAATTCTGACAGAACACAATTACTATTTGTTACACAACTCATGACATATAGTTGTATAGTTAAGCAAGTTCCAGACTAACAATACTGTAACTTTCCATTACATCAAAGTATTCTTAATATTCCATGAAGATTTAGGATTGTACCTAAGAACAATGGCATCCTGCCACAAAATTTTGACTGGTAACCAATCTGTCTCAAATAGTGGAGTTCCACAACTGCTTACTGTTATTGTAGTTGTGAAAAATTTGTGCACCAACACCAGAAAGATTTAGGAAGATTGGCTAAAAGACCACCTTCTGCCCAAACACTGCACTTTGTAATTTGATCACCATACATGTAGGAAACAGAGATCAGAAGGCAGTTACAGCTGGAGTGACTAGTGACTCCATGCAGCTTAGAAGATATTTTAAATAATTATATGTAAGCAAAAATTCATAATGTCCAATGAACAGCACACACCTTGCTTACTCACAGACCTTCCCTTACAAAATAGCACTTCTAGGTATTTTTTAACACTATTTTCACCAAATTTTACATCCCTTAAAAATAACACACAAATGACTAGGAACAATATTTATACCTTTAAAATCAGTCCACAATAATTTTTTTCACATCATACCTAACAAAAGCTGCAAAAAAATTTAATGCTCTGTATCAGGAGGCAACACGAAACAGAGTCAGCACTATAAAGTATGATAACTGCTGATTAACTACATACATTCTTTCCTCTAAAAAACACTGACATGCTGAGTGTACAGAAATGACTCAACATTTGCAGTAAATCCCAGACAGTGTACTGCATATTGTGGCAGTAATATTAGTTGAAACTGAATTATTCAAACACTGGTTCCAATTTTCTGCACATTTATGTAAAGTGCACATGGAAGTGTGTATAGTCTGCTGCACATATTTACTTGCCTGTATAAAAAAAGCCAGCTTCACTTAGTGTTTCAGGCTTTTGTTTCATGGAAATAGGCCAATTCTCATAGGTTTTCAGTCTTGAATCAATTGTGACAAACTCTGGCCACAAGGGCTTGGAACTATATGCAATTCCAAGCTTCTCCATAGTTTCTGACAAACCACCTGGAAAAAATAACTAGTCTGAGTAAAAACTGTAATAAAATAATACAAGGCAGGTCCCACATGTAAACATCCTCAACCAAGTCCTACACATTCAAACTGAGCATTAAATAGCACCATGTAAAGCAGTTTAGTGTGTTGGATAGCTGCTAGCTACCTGCACAGACAAGTAAAGACATTACTAAAAGGACATGTCAAGAATAACCTAATAATGTTTTATTAATAGTAAACCTTCTTCCTTCAATTTATGCATTTTACGAGTTTTTCCCATCAATAGCTACAGACAATTAGCAATCACTTAAGTTTTCTGTGGCCTGAATCACAATATGTAAATTACACTGCGTGTCCTCTGTCTGAATCCAATGTTTAATTCCAAGTCTGCCTTGATTGGTTGGTGAGCTGTGTAGTATCAGATAATGTGAACTGCCTAATAATAACCACTGTGGTACTGGTGCACAAACTGCCCTTCAAATTGCTGAATTCTTTCCTCCTTGACTGGATTTTATTGCACTTTCATTAAACTAAAAAGTAAAAACATTTCCAAACTGATTGATGCAGGCAGTCAACTTGCTAAAATTACGTTTAAGATAGGTTCGAACATTTTCATGAGAAGACTAAGCACTTATCTTACTAGGCAGTTACAATTCACTACACAAAAAGTAGTCTCTTTGTTTTGAAATCTAAGTCTAAAATTTCTACTACTGATAATATTTTATGGTACTGATAACACTTTATGGCTAGTAATGCAGATGATACAGAGTCACTTTCCTACCTAACTGACTACAAAGTGTCAGACTCTGACCTTTTAACCTAGTGCTGCTGACACGCATTTATTTTAGCTAATAACAAATATGGTTTACTGCTTACAGTTTATCTGCACAAGTCTCATGGAGACAACATAGAAAGGGAAGTAACAAATGGCCAATTTGGATTGGATTTCCTGAAAATTCAGCCCTCAGCACCCATACAAACACAATTAGCAAGGGTTTTATTTTGAAGTATTTAAGAAAATGAAAGATTTGTTTTAATTCCATTGCACACTTCCATGGCATTTTAATTTAAACTGTCATGATATTAACCATCAATCCAGAAACAAATAATGATACAAATGTTAACAGTTATATGAGCTGCTCAACATTAAAAGCTGAACAGCCAAGATTTCTACTTTCCATTTATTAATGTCCGACTTTTCAGATTACTTGTCACTACATTTTTCTATCAAATTAAGTACTACAAAAATAAACTTCATTCTATTAAAATTTGGCAGTGTAGATACAAGGCCAATAAGTGCAGCTGTGTATAAATAAAACCCTAGACAAATTTCCACAATAAATTATGCCAGATCAGATACAAATAGCCATTTGAAGACATACTGATTTAAGAAACTACAGCTTCTGTCTCCTGATTATGTGGCTGCAAATAAGAAGACATGCATGACCTGGGTTAAAGTTCAGAAAGAGGAAGTTATCCACAGACTGCCTTAGAAATGTAAACTGGGACTTCATTTATAAATATTACAGATAAATCATATGTTGAAATTTTTTAAATAATTTTTTTAAGACCTATATTGAGGAATGGTACTCTTGCTCATGACTGTAAAGTTCAAAAGCTTAAATGGTACACTGATGACCTTGCTGGTATCAGGGAAAATTTCTTTCACTGTACAGAACGTATAAAAGTAATAGCAAATCTGCAAATCTGACACAGAAAAAAATATGTATATAAAAGCCAAATTAAACTTGTCAAAGCAAGTTGCCTATGAAGATTACATAGAAGGAGCTCCAAACATATGCAAGGCTGCTTGGGATATTATTACATAAGAATTCACTTCTATCCAAACTCGAGACATTCTGATTGAGCCAGAACAGCTCGGTCAATGATTTACTACTGCAGTACACGATTTAACATCAAAAATTATCCAGCCAAACATCAGCAACTGAGAGACTTTCTGATCAGCTTCCTGCAGGGCATGATATACATTGTGACCGTTTTACACCCACAAATTTTATAAATTTCATTTCAAAATTTTCAGACTAATAAAAGCATTTACTGCTACTGACTACTTAACATGATGAAAAAGGACAATACACTTTATTAGCAAACTGCTTGCTTTTATTATGAATAAATGCCTACAATTTTGTGTTTTCTCTGACCAGACAAAAATTTCAAAGTTATACCTATATGCAAAAAGGAGGGAAGTATTTCCCTGAGAACTTCACACCAGTGTCTACTGTTGCTACTTATTCCAAAATATCTGAAGCAGTTTTTCACATACATCTTAGTAACCACTTCCGCAGTCCTTTAAGTTGTTAATCACACACCAACTGTACTTGAAAATAATACAGTCCGTTGAGCTGTGCTATTTGAGTGCTTCTTAGCCAAACTACAGTATTGTGGAATAAACATAACAGCAGAGGTAACAGATTCTTATCTAAACAGGAGAAGATGCGTCAATTATAAACAGCCATTCTTCCTTGCGGAATGTCACATCTCATGTGCCTCAGGGCTCTGCCCTTCAACCATTCTTCATTGTTGCAATCAATGATTTACCACATTATCTTGTGCTTCAGTCAGCTATCTGCTATGTGGACAATACAGCTTTAATAACAGCATATCTACATATGTCAAGGTTACACCAGAAACCACAGGACAATCTCTCCTTAACACGTAACTGGTTCTAATCTAACAAATTACTGTGTCATCACGAGAAAACACCACGAGAAACTCAGGGATTTGCAGCTGGGACAAGCTAAAGATGTAAAATCAAATTCTGTGAAGCTGCTCAGAAAACATACTGATTCCAAGCTAAACTGGGAATCTCACATTAACCATGTCCACACAAAGATACCACAGGAGTCTTATCTCGTACAGAAATTAGCTGATCTGGTGAGAAATATCTTAGGATAGCTTACTTTGAACTACTTCAGTTTCATACCTGATGGGCTGTTGCTATGGGGTCACCCTTTTCATGTCAGGGATGCACAACTGATTCAGAAAAAGGCACTACAAATACAGTGTAAGGTTGGTTCAAGGGAATGCTGCCATCCTTTATTCACTACGATCAAAATATTGAGATGGTAATGAAACTATTCCCTGCAGTCCACTACAGTTGTCACTGTCCATAAATTGCACCCATTAATGTAGTACCTCTCGGGATAAAGACAATAAATGTTTTTATAACTTAATATAGTTAACCACTCTTTTTCACTCACCGCTATGTTGTTTTATTTAGAACACAGTGAACCCAAGATAAAAACTTTCCTCTTATCAACTCTGATTAAGTGACTTCAATGTATTTACATAAAGAAACTGTCTCACTCTGCATATGGAACACTACGGAGAAACCTGAAATGTTATGCATACTAAGTATCTTCTTGGAATCAATAAAACTAACACTTCTGTTGTGTACAAAAGCTGTCCCCATGGATTTCCATTAGAACTAATTTACCTATTAATGGAATGGCATCCTCTATTGCTGCACTTTCAGAGAAACTGATTACACATAGTCCATCAAAATAGTTATCTCTGATCAAGGTATTCATTTTCAATGTACCTGTCTTACAAAACTGCCCGATTTCATTATTCACATTACCAATAAAGTTAAAAGCTGTTAAGAGTACGGTTATACAAAACAGTTTAGCTAAATTTCAAGCAATGTAAATTCCCATTTACACAGCAATTACAAAAAGTTGTTAAAATGCTTCATTTAAAGTTCCTTATTCGTATAATGGCGCCATGGGTGTCCCCACAAATTTATCCAGGAATCTACAATTGCCATTTTCAGTATGTTACACATGAAATGGAATGATCACGTAGTCTCAGTCGTGGGTAAAGCAGGTGGTAGATTTCAGTTTATTAGTAGAATACTGGGGAACTGCAATCAGACTACGAAGGACATTGCTTACAAATGACTCATGCAGCCAGTTCTAGAATATTGCTCAAGTGTGTGGGACCCATCCCAAATAGGACTAACAAGGGGATACAGAATGTATACAGAGAAGGGCAGCACAAATGGTCACAGGTCTGTTTGATCCATGGGAGAGTCAGAGATACTGCAGAGAATGTATTCAAAGACTCTTCAAGATAGACATAAACCATCCCAAGTATGTCTATCAACGAAGTACCATGAACCGGCTTTAAAGGACTACTCTAGGAATATATTACAACCTCCTACGTATCACTCACATAGGGATCGTGAATATAAGATCAGAATAATTACTGCAGGCACAGCATCTTCAAACAATCCTTCTTCCTGCACTCCATACGTGAACAGAATGGAAAGAAACCCTAGTAACTGGTAGAATGGGACATACCCTCTGCCATACACTTCCCTATGATTTGTGTAGTATAGCTGTAGATGGCTAATGCCACAGAACTGTCTCGCATCAGCCACATAATGACATAACTGGTAAAATGAGGTGTATAAAGGAATCACGGGAAATCACTTATAGAAGTGTATGAGAATTCTGTAATTAACAAAAACTCTGTACTCGAGATTCCAAGAGGGAAAAGGGGGGGGGGGGGGGGGGGTTGTAAGGGAGTAAGTGTCCCTTGTTGCCACCTCTCTCTGCAGACTATGAATGGCACTGTGGGAAGAAGCAATGTTATTAATTTCTATTAAACCATGACCTCAACTATATTTCCTGTAGTGAAATTATTCTTCTGACCAAAACAAAGGTGCAGTGGCAGTTATTTTAAGTTTAGCCTGGTCTATGGGCAATTTCACAGTTCACTAAATTTAAGGAAAATAATCTTAAAATTCTGAATTACAGGTTTGTCTCTTCTTGGCACGCGACTCACAGAAAGTACCTGTAATCTTAATTTAGTTTAATATCCTCAACTGATGCTGGAAAGGAAGTTCCTTGAAGGTTGTTTGCTAGAGTGGAAAATGTGAAAATCTGAGGGCACAAGATGAGTTGAATAAGGTGGGTGGCAAATGACTTCCCAGACCAAACTCTGGTATCATTAAGTTTGTCAGTCTAGCAGAATGCTGGCAGGCATTATCTTTGATTAGCATCACTTCACACAGTCTTCTTTGTCATTGTCTTAGGACTGTGTGTGCTGACAAATGTCAACTGTGATGATTACACCTCAGCAAGCAATTCCTAGTACACCACACTGTCACTGTTCCACCAGATGCGTAACATTATCTTTTGCGGATGTGTACAAGTCTTTGTACAGGGAGTTGTTGCTTTGTTTGGGTTCAACCATTCCTTTCTTTCCCTTATGTTAGCATGAAAATACCATTTCTGGTCATCAGTAATAATGCAGGATGGTCAACATTGTTCCAAGCCAATTTATGACAAGCAGAGATGCACATATGGCCACCTGTTGGTTTTCGTGATTTTGGCTTATCTTTGATCATTTTAGATTCATGTGTGTAAACTATTTTCATCAAACACAGAAGGTCTTCTTGAACTTTGGGAGTCACTAATGGCAAAACGATCCTCTTCAAAATGAATAAACTATTCTTTTGCTGTGCTCTGTCCAATGGCACTATCCCCATACCTGGTGCATATGTTTCTGGAGGGCTCTGCAGTCAGCCCTCTATTGAATTAACAGAAGAAAGTTGGAAATGTTCCGATTTCATTACTTGACATTCCATTTACTAGCATCCACAGTTCCACTCACTACCTCCAAATGACAACATGTAAAATCAAATAGCAACAGTGAACTATCGTATGAACAAAAAAAGACAGTAAATAAACCTATAGCAACTGGAATATGAACACGCAAAACGAAAATTCTACGATCAAATAATTTATGGGTTTGCTGCCGGGTGACATCGTCGATCACTGCCGCTGTCACACCCTGCCATTCTCAAGGAACAACTGCAAGGAGGAAGCAATGTGCAAGGGAATTTAATACCTCGGTCCACAGAGGAGAAACAAGGAAAATACCACACGTAGAACAAGTAACCCCAAAGTCAACACACAACCAAAGATAACCAACATCAGAAATATCAATAGTGACTTAACAGGTGAGGTAGCCCTAAATCTGTCCCTGTGTTTTTTGATAAGAGACAGAGCCAGATTCCAAGCAGCAGTTAGACAAAATCCACCATCTCTGTTTATAAGGTTGCTTGATAGTTTGATTTCAGCAGCTTCCTTAATGACACTATCCCAATAGCTGAACGTGCAAGACAGAATCTCAGAGTTGTTTTATTCCATAGGATGACTAGTGTCAAGGCAATGTTCTGCAATAGCGGATTTGCTCGGCTGTTTTAAGCATGTGTGACACTTATGTTCAATACACCGGTCTTCCACAGTCCTGATTGTCTTTTTTGTTGTTGTGGTTTTAGGGCACAAAACTGCTACGGTCATTAGCGCCCAGTCTGTGACTTAGGAAAAGGCAGAAATGGGAACGAAACTCAAAAAATTGGAGAAACTAAAAATAGAAGGAAAGCTTAAAAAACCACTATAGAAGGGGGTTGGTTGTCCCCAAAAAGAGCTTCAAATGACTGACGTCATCTCACTGGCACTAATAAACTCGAGAACGCGATCGGCTGAGTGCGTCATCTGCTAAAATTGAAGATATATCAGGCGACAGCTGGAGACGGACACGTAACGGAGTAAAAAAGGGGCACTCAAGTAAAATGTGTCTTACCATCCACAGCTGAGAGCAGTGGGGACAGAGTGGGGGAGAATCACCACTTAAAAGATGTTGATGGCTAAAAAGACAGTGCCCTATCCGGAGTCTAGTTAAAATTACCTCCTCCCAATGACACGTTCGGGAGGAAGAGGTCCACGCACAGGGAAGAGCTTTCACGTCCCACAATTTATTATTGGGAAGTGTCAACCAATGTACATGCCATAAAAGAGTAACACGACGACATAAAACACTCCGTAGATCGGCGAAGGGAATCGTGCGAATAGCTGGCTGAAGAAGAGAGACTGCAGCCTTGGCCGCTATATCGGCCGCCTCATTTCCACAGATACCAATGCATCCTGGGATCCAGAGGAACGCCACAGAGATGCCCCCCAAGTGGAGCAAGTGGTGGCAGTCCTGAATCCGGTGGACCAGAGGGTGGACAGGGTAGAGAGCTTGGAGACTGAGGAGAGAGCTGAGAGAATCTGAACAGGTAATATACTGTATCCGCTGATGGCGACGGATGTATTGGACAGCCTGGAGAACAGCGTAAAGCTCCACAGTATAAACCGAACACTGGACGGGAAGCCGAAATCGATTTGGGGTGTCGCCAACAATATAGGCACTCCCTACACCTAACGATGTTTTCGAGCCATCAGTGTAAATAAATGTGGCTTCCTTCATTTGTGCACATAGAGCAGCAAATGCCCGACGATGAACAAGTGAAGAGGTACCATCCTTGGGAAATTGACGAAGGTCACGGAGCAGGCATGTCCGGGGACGGAGCCAAGGCGGTGCTGTATCCCAAGTTATCACGAGGGTTTTAGGAAAGCGGAAGGAAAGAATGGAGCAGTTGACGGAAGCGGACTCCCGGTGGTAGTAGGGAGTACCCTAAATCCAAGGAGGCGTCGAAAAAAATGTCATGGGCCGGATTAGCAGGCATGGAAGACAGATGGCTAGCATAACGACTCAGAAGGACTGCTCGCCGATTGGACAGCGGAGGTTCAGCAGTCTCAGCATAAAGGCTTTCCACAGGGCTGGTGTAAAAAGCTCCAGACACTAAATGTAATCCACGGTGGTGGATAGTCGATATGCCGAAGAATAGACGGACGAGCAGAGGAGTAAACTATGCTTCCATAGTCCAATTTCGAGTGCACTAAGGCGCAATAGAGGCAGAGCAGGACCACTCTGTCCACTCCCCAGGAGGTACCATTCAGGACACGGAGGGTGTTGATGGATTGCAGACAGCGAGCCGAAAGATAGGAAACGTGGGAGGACGAGCACAGTTTCCTGTCAAACATAAGACCCAAGAATTTAGCGACGTCCAAAAACGGAAGGTTGACAGGTCCTAGATGTAAGGAAGGTGGAAGAAACTCCGTACGACTCCAAAAATTAACACAAACAGTCTTACTGGGAGAAAGGCGGAAGCCTGTTTCGATGCTCCAAGAGTGGAGGCGATCGAGACAGCCTTGAAGACGTCGTTCAAGAAGGCTGGTCAATTGAGAGCTGTAGTAGATCGCAAAATCGTCCACAAAGAGGGAGCCCGAGACATCAGGAAGGAGACAATCCATAATTGGATTTATGGCAATGGCAAACAGTACAACACTTAGCACAGAGCCCTGGGGTACCCCGTTTTCTTGGGAGAAAGTACGGGAGAGAGTAGTGTTCACGCGCACTTTAAATGTGCGCTCTGCCATAAACTCATGAAGAAAAAGGGGCAGCCGACCTCGAAAGCCCCAAGAGAACAGTGTGCGGAGGATGCCTGTTCTCCAACAGGTATCATATGCTCTCTCCAGATCAAAAAAATATTGCTACTGTTTGGCGTTTCTGAAGAAAATAGTTCATGATATAAGTGGAGAGAGCAACAAGATGGTCAACTGCAGGACTCCAGCCACCAAGCTAAACGACAATTCACCATACGCTCCAAAACCTTACATACACTACTCGTGAGAGAAATGGGGTGATAGCTAGAGGGGAGATGTTTGTCCTTTCCAGGTTTCGGAACAGGAACGACGATAGCTTCCCGCCATCATCTGGGGAAAGTACTGTCGGTCCAAATTCGATTATAAAGGCGAAGGAGGTAACGCAGACTATGGTATGATAAATGCAGCAACATTTGAATGTTGATACCATCCGGTCCTGGGGCGGAGGAGCGAGAAGAAGAGAGTGCATGTTGAGTTCCCGCATGGAGAAAACAGTATTGTAGCTATCGCGATTTTGAGAGGAGACAGCAAGAGGTCGCACTTCCGCTGCACATTTCTTCGGGAGAAACGCTGGCGGGTAATTTGAAGAGCTTGAAATCTCAGCAAACCGTTGACCCAGTGAGTTAGAAATTGCGACGGGGTCCACTAATGTATCATGCGCGACAGTGAGCCCAGAGACCAGGGAGAAACTAGGCGTCGAATCTGACTCCAAACTTCAGAGGAGGGAGTGAAGGTGATAAATGAGCTGCTAAAGAAGTCCCAGCTTGCCTTCTTGCTATCGTGGATGACGCGGCGGCACCGCGTACGGAACTGCTTATAGCGGGTACAGTTGGCCAAAGTAGGATGGTGTCTGAAAACGCGAGGTGCACGTCGCCGCTCACGTATTGTGTCACGGCATGCCTCGTTCCACCAAGGAACTGGGGGGGGGTGGGGGGGGAGCGGGGCAATTCGGAGGTGCGAGGGATTGAACGTTCCGCAGCTGTAAGAATGTCTGTAATATGAGTGACCTCATCGTCGACGCTAGGAAAGTGACGGTCATCGAATGTCGCTAGAGACGAGAAGTGTCCAATCGGCTTGGGCAAACTTCCAGCGTCTCAGGTGCATATATGGCAGTTGTGGCTGCAATTGAAGGACACATGGAAAGTGGTCACTCAAGTGTGTATCAGCAAGGGCGAACACTTCGAAGCGGTGAGCTAGCAGAACAGTACCGACTGAAAGGTACAAATGAGAGAATTTGTCGTGGAGGCAGACAAAAATGTAGGGTCCCCAGTGTTGAGGCAAACAAGATCCACTTGGTGGAAGATGTCTAGCAATAGTGAGCCACGCGGACGAGGATGTGGAGATCCCCAAAGCAGGTGGTGGGCATTGAAGACCCCAACCAGCAAATAGGGGGGTGGAAGCTGACCAAGAAGATGAAGGAGATCAGCTCGTGCCATTGGTGTGGACAATGGAATGTATACAGTACAAAGAGAGAAGGTGTATCCAGAAAGGGAAAGACGGACAGCGACTGCTTGGAAGGAAGTGTTTAAGGGGATTGGGTGATTGAGAGTATCATGGAGAAGAATCATGAGTCCATGTGCTGGAGTGCCTTCAACAGAGGGGAGATCAAATCGGACTGACTGAAAATGGGGGAAAACAAAGTGGTTGTGGGGATGCAGCTTTGTTTCCTGAAGACAGAAGATGACCGGCGAGTAGGATCGTAAGAGGATCGTCAATTCATCCCGATTGGCTCAAATGCTGCGGATATTCCAATGGATAATGGACATAGGGTGGACAGAAAATGGAAGAATGTGACCAAGGTTGCCCTCAACTCAATGACTGCTCAGAGCTTGCGACCGACAGCGTGGAATGGCACTCAGCCGAAGGCAGAAGATCCTGATCCATAGGTTGTTCAGGCGATCGGCCGCCAGCAGTGCGCCTCGGCGACACAGAAGATGGCCGAGGGCGGTTACTGCCAGGTGGTGCTGTAGATGAGACACGCCTTGGCGGAGGAGGAGAGGAACTGGGTTTCTTATTAGCCTTCTTGGAAACATGATGTTTAGATGATGGAGGAACCGATGGTTGTGAAGTTTGGGTACGTAAAAAATCTTCACGAGTATGCTCTTTTTTGGAAGTCCAGGTGTCTGACTTTTGGGATCGAGATTTAGCAGAACCCGATGAACGGTGAGCCATAGAGTGAGCAGGCGAAAGTGGGGAGGTTGAACGGGCAATCTTTGCGCTGGCCGATCTGACGACCGTGTCACTAAAGGTGAGATCACAAGTCTGTGTGGCCGCCTCCTTTGTTGGCCAAGGAGAGGCAAGGACAGTGCTGTATTTTCCTGTCTGAGGCACAGTGGGCTTTCGACTGGCGAATAATTTTCGAGCAGCAAAGGTCGACACCTTTTCCTTCACTCTGATTTCCTGAATGAGCTTTCCGTCTTTAAAAATGGGGCAATCTCGAGAGGAAGCAGCGTGGTCACCCATACAGTTGATGCAATGAGGAGATGGAGGTGGACATTCACCCTCATGGGCATCCTTGCCACACTTAACACATTTGGCCGGGTTGGAACAGGACTGGCTGGTATGATTGAATCGCTGACACTGATAGCAACGCGTAGGGTTTGGGACGTAGGGGCGAATGGAAATTTTCTCATAGCCCACTTTTATGTTTGATGGGAGTAACTCTGTCAAATGTCAAGAAGACAGTACGGGTTGGAACGATGTTTGTGTCAACCCTTTTCATGACTATAAACAGCCGTTATGCCCTGGTCAGAGAGGTAGTGTTGAATTTCCTCGTCCGACAATCCGTCGAGGGAGTGTGTATAAACGACTCCACGTGAGGAATTTAAAGTGTGGTGTGCTTCCACCTGGACAGGGAAGGCGTGGAGCAGTGAAGTACGCAGCAATTTTTGTGCCTGGAGGGCACTGACTGTTCCTAACAACAAGGTGCCATTTCGTAATCTGGAACAAGACCTTACAGGACCTGCAATTGCGTCGACACCTTTCTGAATAATGAAAGGGTTGACCGTGGAAAAGTCTTGACTTTCGTCAGACCGAGAAACAACAAGGAGCTGTGGCAACGATGGAAGAACTGTCTGGGGCTGAGACTCAGTGAACTTACGCTTGTGAGCAGACATAGTGGAGGATGAGGAAACCATTGCGGAAGAATCCCCATGATTACCGGCGTCTCCGATGGCGCGCTCCTCCTTGTGGGGGCCCTCTCTGAGGGCACTCCTGCCTCATGTCACACCTCCCGAGAAACGGACAGAGGGACCAATCGGCACTTTCGGAAGGTATCAGCTCGGGTAATCACCCCTCCCTGGGCCTGGCCGTTACCAGGGGGTACGTACGTGTCCTACCTGTCTACCCGGGGTGGGGAATTACGCGTTACCCCGTCACCGGCTACGCATGGAAATGCCTGGGTCGGCCTTCAGACACGCACAGGGAGGAAAAAAGAGAAAGGGTAAAACAAAGAAAAGTAAAGGAAAGAAGAGAGGTCTCAAACGCCACAGTGGAGAAAAGGGTAAAGAGAAGAGGTAAGGAAAAAGGGAAGGACAAAGGAAGGCTGAAGACTTGCAAGCAGAGAAAGCGAAGAAAGCGTTACACTTTCGAGTGTCCGTCTCCGGACGTAGGCACAAAACATACTCCCAGAGGGGGAGAAAGGGAAAGAAAGAGGCGGAGGTGAGGGGGGAGGGGGGGGGGGCGGGGCGAAAATGGGGGATGGGGAAGGATGCGGAAAAGGGAGGTATGCAGCCCAGGAAGGAAGGAGGGCCACATTAGCTCGAGGTCCCGTGCTCGCTACGCACGTATCCACAAAAGATTTGTGGACCCCTGGGGGATCCTGATTGTCTGACCAATATATGACATGCCACAACTGCAAGTAATACAATAGACACCAGTCTTACACAAACCAAAATCATCTTTTATGGACACCAACAGGGCCTTAATCTTAGAAGGTGGTCAAAAAACACATTTCACATATTTCTGCAAAATATGGCCAATCCTGTTAGAAATGCTTCCTGCGTAAGACAAAAAGGCCATAGACTTAGGTGCCACTTCGTTGCTATCATCACTCACCCATTGCACAGAAGGCTGATAACTCAACGTATGTTTGATCTGCCCCTCACTATAACCATTCTGACGAAAGGTGACTTCGAGATGTGATAGCTCAGCTGCCAAACTTTCAGGGTCTGAGGTAACATGGGCCCTGTTAACCATGTACTCCTTCACACTGAGCTGGATGGTGCCAACTAGCAGATACAAGTCAGTGAGAGTAGGCTTCCTATAAACCGAATGTCCCAACATTCCATCAGTCTTCCTTCTGAGCAACACATCAGGGAAGGGAAGGCATCCATTCTTTTCCACCTCCATAGTGAACTGAATATTCAGTTGGATTGAATTCAGGTGTTCAAAAAAACAGGTTTAAATTCTCACTACCATGAGGCCAAACAAAAGTATCATCTACACACCTGGAAAAAACATGCAGGTTCAAGGATGCTGACTCCAACGCACATTCCTCAGAGTCCTCCATAAACAAATTGGCCTCCATAGTGAACTGAATATTGGGGTGGATTGAATTCAGGTGTTCCAAAAACGGGTTTAAAGTCTCACTACTCTTCGTAGTACTGACCATTGAATAAAAAGTAAGTGGAAGTCAGCACATGTCGAAACAAATTTGTTAACTCTACACCAAACTTAACCTTAATTAGCTGCAACGAATCACAGAGAGGAATGAGAGTGTATAGAGAAATCACATCAAAATTGACTAAAATATCAGAGTCTTTCAAACGCAATCCCTGCAATTGATGTAAGAAATCTGCAGAGTTCTTAATGTGGTGTTCACACCTACTTATTAGTGGCCTCAACGTATTAGCAAGATGCTTAGCTACACGATATGTCTGAGCATCAATATTAGGAACAATGGGCCTCAACGGGACAGCCTCTTTATGGACCTTAGGGAGGCCATATAATCTAGTTGGTACAGCACAGTAAGAATTAAGACTCTTGATGGTCTCCTGTGACAAAGAATATTTCTTCAGGAGGTTATTAGTCTCTCTCAACACACTTAGTAGGGTCAGCACCAATATTGCGATACACCAAATCAGAAGCTGAAGCGGCTGCTTTACGTTTACTCCGAGTCGATCCTGATGTTATTTTACCTGCAGACAAGGGAAATGCCACGGTTTTGTTGAACAAGCACGATTACATTCAAAAGACGCAGTGACTACTTTCCGATTCGGTGTATCGCAAAATTGGTGCTGACCCTACTAAGAGTGTTGAGAGAAAGAACTTTTCTTTAGGAGGTTATTAGTCTTTGTCACAGGAGACTATCAAGAGTCTTAATTCTTACTGTGCTGTACCACCTGGACTATATGGCCTCCCTAAGGTCCATAAAGAGGCTGTCCCGTTGAGGCCCATTGTTTCTAATATTGGTGCTCCAACATATTGTGTAGCTAAACATCTTGCTAGTTTGTTCAGCCCACTAGTAGGTAGGTGTGAACATCACATTAAGAACTCTGCAGATTTCTTACGTCAATTGCAGCGATTGCATTTGAATGACTGATATTTTAGTCAGTTTTGATATGGTTTCTCTTTTCACTTGCATTCCTATGATTTGTTGCAGCTAATTGAGGTTAAGTGTGGTGTAGAGTTAACAAATTTGTTTCGAAATGTTCTGACTTCCACTTACTTTTTATTCAATGGTCAGTACTACGAAGAGCAGTGAGACTTTAAACCCGTTTTTGGAACACCTGAATTCAATCCACCCCAATATTCAGTTCACTATGGAGGTGGAAAAGAACGGATGCCTTCCCTTCCTTGATGTGCTGGTCAGAAGGAAGACTGATGGTACACTGGGACATTCAGTTTATAGGAAGCCTTGTATCTGCGAGCTGATGGTTGGCACCATCCAGCTAAGTGTGAAGGAGTACTTGGTTAACAGGGCCCACATTATCTCAGACCCTGAAAGTTTGTCAGCTGAGCTATCACATCTCGAAGTCACCTTTCGTCAGAATGGTTATAGTGAGAGGCAGATCAAACGTGCGTTGCACTATCAGCCTTCCGTGCAACGGGTGAGTGATGATAGCCTTTTTGCCTTACGCAGGAAGCATTTCTAACAGGATTGGCCATATCTTGCAGAAATATGATGTGAAATGTGTTTTTCGACCACCTAAGATTAAGGCCCTGTTGGCGTCCGTAAAAGATGATCTTGGTTGGCTGGTGTCTATTTTATTCCTTGCAGTTGTGGCATGTCATACATTGGTCAATCAGGACTGTGGAAGACCGGTGTATTGAACATAAGCGTAGCACACGCTTACAACATCCGAGCAAATCCACTATTGCAGAACATTGCCGACACTTGTCATACTATGGAATAAAACAACACGGAGATTCTGGCTTGCATGTCAAGCTATTTGGATAGTGTCATTAAGGAAGCTGTTGAAATCAAACTATCAAGCAACCTTGTAAACAGAGATGGTGGATTTTGTCTAACTGCTGCTTGGAATCTGGCTCTGTCTCTCATCAAAAAACAGAGGGACAGAATTAGTGCTACCTCACCTGTTGATTAATAGTCACTATCGATATTTCTGATGTTGGTTTTCTTTGGTTGTGTGTTGGCTTTGGGGTTACTTATTCTATGTGTGGTATTTTCCTTGATTCTCCTCTGTGAACTGAGGTATTAATTTCCCGTGCACATTGCTTCCTCCTTGCAGTTGTTCCTTGAGAATGGCAGTGTGTGCTCCTGCTGAAATATCGACGGTGGTCGACGACGTCACCCGGCAGCAAACCCGTAAATTATTTGAACATTCAATTCGTCGGAAAAAGTTAAGGTCTCACGAAAACACTATGAACTTCTGCACTAACCTAATACCATACAGGAAAGAACAATCTCTTAACTACAGTACTGCCAACATCTGTTTAGAGGTAAGTCTCAATGGTGTCATTTTACACTTACGTTTCAAAATTATCTTTTTTTTTAGTTACTAAGCACAACTGTTGTGTACTGAAACAATAATTTATATCTATTCCCAGAAAATATAAATCTTAGTGCAAATACACATGCATGTTAAATCATCAGACCTATCCTCAAAGCCTTAGCACACTGAAAAATTCTCATACTGTACTGCATCAGAAGTTACAACTATGAAATAACAGGATGTAAGTAATGACAATACAAAAATTAATCCATATCACACAAATTTTAGAACTTTGGTTCACATGTTTCTGTAGCTCAAATTCATTTCTTACCACCACATGAAACACACAAAACTAATGTCCCACCCCCATTCTTATGAAATGATTCGGCTATGAACAACCCTAATATTCCAGTGACAATAAAAATGAATCAGTAGTTCTGGCCACAATTGATCCCTGCACAAACATCAATAACTGCTTACCCATCAGCTCTCCAGGTGCAGGAGCATCCATTCCAAATATTCCACAGGTATCACAAGCACGATTTTTCTGAGGCCGAAATGGTAATGTTGATTCATCTATTGGTACATTACCAACATCAAACCCAGATACAAAAGGACATGTGGGAGACCATTTCTTATGTTCCTGGAATGGATCATCACCCCTAACCCAATGTCCAATTTCAGCGTGACAAAAAGCACACTTCACACCATCACTGCCCCAGTAATACACAAATCCAGCAGCAGCTAGTTTTTCTTTGTCCATGAAGGAAACTGACCAGTTGCGGAATGTTTTGAGGCGTTCTACTTCTGATTTATAGATGGACCAATCTATTTTCTGACCAGGTACTGCAATGGGCGAATTGACAGCAGCATCACCAGTGCTTGTATTTGCTGTGTTTGTAGCATCTGTTCTATCCTCTTGAGAGTTCACAAAAGTACTGGTAGCACCATCCACAGAATCTTTTTCATCTGGAGACTCATCATTAGGTGTTTGTGAGGTTGAGGCACTGACACCTTCAACACAGCCATCATTTGGTGCAGACTGACCTCCATGAGCCATCTGAGTGTCCGGTACAAACACCAAAATTGGTGCAGCTGCAAGATGCCTGGAGGAGGAAAAGAATAACAGTCACTGAACAAATGCAACTAATTTTCTTATAACAGTAATTTAAGATTGCATTTCAAATTTAATTATTACAAATTCAATTGCTACTATAACAACAAAAGGAGTGGCTGGTCAGCAATGTTATAGGATAATTAGGTTTAAATATGTTTCATGTATAGAATCAGTGGATGTATATTAACATTATCTTTAGAACAAAAATTAACAGAAACATTCAGCACAACAAAAGGAGCGATTTCTGAAGCAACGATAAACTGTTAACCTTCTCTAATAAAGAATGAAAATTGACATACAGGTAATTGTTTATTGTTCAGGGCTCAAAAGAAAGCCAATGTGCACTTGGTATGTCTGCCAGAGGGTCTCATCTGAGATGTACAGGTGGTCTTTGGTGGCTCTCCAGTATGCAGGGTGCAGTCATCTGCAAGTTGTGGCTCATGTCAGCACTAATGACAGCTGTTGCATCTGTTCCGAGGCCATTCTTAGTTCGCACTGGCAAGCTGGCAAAGGCTGCTGCTGGCCTCCCATCTCGGATGCAAGCAGAGCTTGAAATTTGCAGCATTGTTCCCAGAGCTGATTGTGGCCTTCGATTTGGAGCAGAGTCGAGGATCTCAACCAAAAGCTCCATCAACAGTCTTTGCTACAGATTCCTGGACTTGCATTATTGGGTGGGGAATTTTAGAACTCCCCTCGACAGGTCTGCGGTCCACTACACAAAGGAAGCAGCTAATTTAGTAGCATAGTACCTGTGGAGTGCACTTTTTTTTAAAGTTTTTTTAAATTTTATTTTTTAGGTAAGGTGGTAGTTTGACTAACACTTGGCAGCTGAAATACAGATAGTGAATTCAGACTGCGTTTTAGGTAAAGACACTGACTGTCAAAATTTTATCAGTAAACTGTGTAAGTATTCATAACAAAGTTTCCAAATTTACTGCTCTTCACAAAAGCTCATGCATTACAATTATTCTTGGGACTAAATTCGCTGAAACCTGAAGCAGAAAAGCTCCGAGATATTTAGCGAGACATGGAACATATATCAGGGATGTATTAAGTGCCACAAGAATGAGGAAGGGGGGGGGGGGGTGTCTTCATTGCAGTTGACAAAAATATTCTCTCTATTGAGGCCAAAGTTGAATGTGACAGTGAAGTTATCTGGTCACATAACAGGCCTAAGTGAAAAAAGTTAACTGTTGGAAGTTTTTGCCAGTCACCCGATTCCACTATCACAGTTCTAGAGTCATTCAAAAGTTAATGGTCAGTAGCACATCAATACCTAATCATGCAACACTAGTTGGAGGCGACTTCAATCTATCGAGTATAGACTGGGACATCGGTGGACTCACTGTAGGGGTTACAACAGGCAGTCTTGTAAAGCAATTCTGAACATTTTTCCGAAAACTGTTTTGGAGTTATTTCAGTAGCCCACACGCAATGGAAATATCTTAGACCTCGTACCTACAAACAGGTCGAACTTGTTGAGACCATCAGTACAGAGATGGGGACTGGTGGTGATCATGAGGTCATCACAGTTACAAAAGTGGATAAATCAGTCAAGAACGCTACAAGAGTGTTTCTGCTAAAAAGAGCAGAGAAAGAATTGCTAGCATCTCTATCAGACAGCAAACTGACATCACTTAGTTCCAGTAAGATGGACAGAAGAATTATGGGAAAAGTTTTAAGCACATTATAAATTGTGGTACGGATGACTATGTGCCCTGTAAGTGGATCCACCACGGTTTACCAATGTAATTGAGAAAATTCTAAGGAAGCAAAGCCTGTTGTACTCTTAGTTCAAAAGAGAATGTGCAAATGACGACAGGCAAAGGTTAGTACAGATTCATACGCCTTGTGAAAAGATCTATGTGCAAAGCATACTGCAACTAACAATCATACCTCAGCAAAAGATTTTGTCGAGTACCCAAGAATATTCTGGTCCTATATAAAATTGCTAAGTGGGTCTAGGGTTTCCATCTAGTCATTTGTTGACCAGTCTGATGTGGGGGTAAAAAAATAGCAAAAGGAAAGCCAAAGTTTCAAATTTATCATTTAAGGAATCATTCAGACAGAAAATTCATACAAACATACTATCGTTTGACTATCTATCACAGTCTGATATGGATGACAAAGCATCCCTGGAGTAGATAAACTGGAAGACTTTAAAACAAGTATGTCACCAGGTGTGGATAGAATCCCAATTCAGTATTACACACAGACCTCTGCAGCACTGTCCCCCTTATGTATCTTGCATTTATTGTAAATATCTCAACCAGTGCAAAGTCCCAAGCAACTCGACAAAAGCCTATGCGATTCCTGTAAATAAGAAGGACAAAACAATGGACCCACAAAATTACAGACCAATATCCCTAACATGGTTTGCTGTAGAATCTTAACATTCTCAGTTCAAATATAATACATTTTCTTGAGAACAAAAGATCATGTTCATGAACCAGCATGGTTTTAAAAAGCATTGCTTGCACAAAACTCTGCTCGCCCTTTTCTCACATGCTGTACTGTGAACTGTGGATGAAGGGTAACAGTCAGATTCCATATTACTACATTTCTGACAAGCATTTGACATGGTACCTCAATGCAGACTTAAAAGGTACAAGCTAATAGTACAGATTCTCAGATATGTGAATGACTCTAGGATTTCTTAAGTAATAGAAACCAGTACACTGTCCTTGACAGCAAGTTGTTCAGAGGCAAGAGTACCTGCAGGAGTGCCCCAGGGAAGTGTGATAGGACCACTTACTTTCTATATACATAAATGATCTGTCGGACAGGGTGGGCAGGCTTATGACGCTGCAGTGTACAGGAAGGAGTCTTAGTTTAGTGACTGTAGGAGGATACAAGATGACAGACTACATTTCTAGTTGGTGTCAGGAATGGGAAAATTTAAGTTAATGTGGATGTGTAGGAAAAAGAACTCATACACTTCAGATACAGTATTAATAGTGCCCTACTTGACACGGTCACATCACTTAAATATTTGGGCGTAATGTTGCAAAGTGATATGAAATTGAAGGGGCATGTGAGGACTGTGATAGGAAAGGTGAATGGTTGACTTCAATTGATTGGGAGAATTTTGGGAAAGTTATCTTTAAAGAAGACCACATAAGGAACACTAGTGTGACCTTTTCTCAAGTACTGCACAAGTGTTGGGATGCACACCTGGTCAGATTAAAGGAAGAAGGCAAAACAATTGAGAGGTGGGCTGCTATACATGTTACCAGTAGGTTTGGACAACAAGATAGTATTTTGGTTGGTTGGTTGGTTAGTTGCGTGATTCATCAATCGCATAGTACAGTAGCCGTTATGATGTGGAACATGTCAAGTGCACAAGAAATGCACATATGAAACAAGATTTTTTTACTTACACACACACACACACACACACACACACACACACACACACACACACACACACACACACACACACACACAAAAAGCATATTTTACCCCTTTCTGTGCCAAAAACAGGTTGAGTAAAGAATAGTGTAAGTCTCTTTTTTCTGGTATTATAATCATGAATGTCACTGTTTTTAAATTGGTCCACATTGTTGAGAACAAATTTCATTAGTGAATAAATGTACTGTGAGGCTGTTGTGAGAATTCCCAAGCTTTTAAAAAGATGCCTACAAGATGTGTGACTATGAACCCGACATTATTCTAGCCACTTTCTTTTGAGCAGTGAATACTTTGTCTAAATGTTGAGTTACCCCAAAATATTATTCCGTACAACATCAGAGAGTGAAAGCATGCAAAGTATGTCAGCTTACTAATTTCTAAAATTGGCACTTATTCTGATTGAAAAAGTTGCAGAAACTAGTCGCTTTAGAAGATCCAAAATATGACTTTTCCAATTAAGATTCTCATCTACATGTACACCCAAAAACTTAGTATTCTCTACCCTGTCTACTGACTACTGTTGCTGTGTTATATTTACTGAAGGAACTGTACTTTTTGCAGCAGGAAATTTGATGTACTGTGTTTTTTCAAAGTTTAGAGCAAGCCAATTTGCAGAAAACCAATTAATGACTTTTCCAAAGACCTTATTTGTATCTCTCAATTGGAGTTTCTTTTGCCAGATTAATAATTATGCTTTTATCACCAGCAAAAATTGACAGTTCAGCTTCCTGTTTCAGATAGGAAGGGAGGTCGTTCACATATATCAAGAACAGATGGGAACCCATGATTGAACCCTGCGGAACCTCTAATGTAATTTCACCCCAGTTAGATGAAGTGGCAAACTTATTTAAATCACTTGACCCATATAAGGAAACTGTTTGCTTCCTCTTCTGTAAGTACAACTTAAAACACTCATATGCTATTCCATTTGTACCATAGAACTGTAATTTCTGTAACATAATGTCATGAGTCACACAATCAAATGCTTTAGGCAAGTCACAGAAAATTCCTATTGGTGACATTTTACTATTTAAAGACTATTATATGGACAGTGAACTTTTATATAGTTGTCTGAGTGGAACAGTATTTTTGAAATCTGAACTGTGATTTACTAAGTATCCCATTACTGTTGAGATGGCTAACCACTCGAGTACATTACTTTCTCCAAGATTTTTGAAAATGCTGTAAGCAAGGATACTGGCCGATAATTATTGATATCTGTGGTGTTCCCCTTTTTGTAGAGCAGCCTGACAATGGCATATTTTAACCTGTCTGGGGAAATACCTTGAGTTAGTGATGCATTACATACATGACTCATAACATCAGCTATAATTGCTCCACATTGTTTTAACATCATCTTAGAGAGGTCATCTACCCCAACAGAACATTTATATTTCAAAGATTTAATAATTTTACTTATTTCACAAGAGGATGTTTGGTGAAAATCTAACAATTTTTTCAAACTGACTGTACTGCCTGGCTTTTTCTTTTGAACTGTTCTGACCAATTTTTTTCTCTTACACTTAAGAAATGGTTATTAAATACATTAGCATTTGTGTACTGTTGGTTAGGATGGTCTCATTCTCCTTGATAGTAATACTACCTTCCCCAGAGGTTACTTTTCCTGTTTCCCTTCTAACAACATTCCATATTGATTTGATTTTATTGCTGGAGTTGTTAATTTCTTCTCTAACATACATATTTCTTGATTTCCTTACAACTCTTCTCAGTATCTTACAATAATTTTTATAGTGTAAAACTACTTTTGGATCTTTACTAGTTCTTGCTGTATCATAAAAGTTTCCTTTTTCTTTCTGGAGACACTTTAATACCTGTAGAAATCCAAGGTTTCTTTGAAAAGCGTGTGGTGTTACATTTAGTAATTTTCTTTGGGAAACAATGTTCAAAAAGGAATATAAATTTATCAAGAAATATGTTGCATTTATTATTAGCATTTGGCTCATTATATACATTTCCCCAATTAACATTTCTTAAGCTTTCTTTGAAGTGCTCTATAGATACGTGGTTGAGCCACCTCACACTTTTACTTAATGGTTTATAAACTGTACACCCTGTTAGGGGAAAGCATGTGTGTTTTCATCCTCTTTCTGTACAAATACATTATCTATTAGCATGCTATTGTCTTGAGCTATACATGTAGGGAAACTGATCACTGATTCGAAGTTATATGTTGTTAATAACACTTCTAGTTCACTTTTCCTCTCAGAATTTAGAAAGTTTACATTGAAATCAGTTCAGTTGTTGTAAGATAAGTAAAGTCTTAACATGACTATTGCCACATGCAAGTACATTTTCAACTGCTTACTAGTACTCATACTTAACAAGTTTCTGGAAACAATGCTGAAGTTGGTTGGTTTATTTGTGGAGAGGACCAAACAGTGTCGCCATCGGTCCCATCGGATTAAGGAAGGAATTTGGACATTCCCTTTCAGAGGAACCATCCCGGCATTTGCCTCAAGCAGTTTAGGAAAATCACAGAAAACCTAAACCAGGATCGCCAGATGCAGGTTTGAACTGTCATCCTCCCAAATGCAAGTCCAGTGTGATAACCACTGCGCCACTCTGATCGGTGGAAATAGTGCCAAAAGATGAATAAAGCCATTAGTCAGCTGATGAAAAGAAACACATGGAGATGACTATTTCAACAGAAATGGTTATTACTGGAAATGAAAGGAACTTTCAAATTATTTAAAGGATGTCTACAGAGAAAAAAATTCCCAAAACTAACACAATACTTTTAATTGCTCGAACTCACAAGAAGACAGACAAGAAAAAAAAAAAAAAATTCTGCATACACTATTAGCCTTTTAGCCACATTGTACCCAACATTAACTCAAAGTATCAACAACCTCTCAGAAAAACAGTTACATTTTAACTGGCCAAAACAATCTTGCTGTAAAAGTGGATGCAGCACAATGCACCCCTTATACATTGTGAGTAAAATTACATAAAATGCCAGTAAGAACAAGTTACCACATTGTCTGGGTCAGAACTGTGAGGAGGGAGAAAACAAAATGCATGCATAGTGAGATGTGTTGCTGCTCTCATTTTTGAAAAATCTTTAACTGAATAAAGACATTAAACTGCCATTTTCTACATGACCTTGTTCTCCCCTCCCCAGGAAAGTTTAACAGGTAGCTGAGTATTAGTAATGCATGGTCCACTGATCTCCACAAGACTGCTTCATATATCATTGTGCCAAAGCGAGTGTTCTTCAGTGATAAAAACTTATTCAGTTTTACAATTACTAATTAAGTCATTATTTAACAAACTGGTCGAAGTTTTTCACAGCCTTTTTGTCTGTTGAGTCTAGTGGTATGGCTCAAAGGGTCAGTTTGACCTATGACTTTGTGCATATTGTTACTTTCTAGCAAGAAGGATTGTCAGCATTGGAAGTTACACCACAGCATCATCATTTGAACATTCAACCACTATCATGAGATGAAACATTTGAATATCTGCATCATAGGGGACACCCACAATCAACAATACTGATGGGATAGCTACCTATAAATTATGCCTTGTAGGTACTCTGACGCCAATGCAACATATCTGTGTGCTGTCTTCTGGGGAGCAACCAAGCTGTGTTAACCCAAATAGGATGCAAATGCCTTGAGGAGGAGGAGGAGATTAGTGTTTAATGTCCCATCAACAATGAGGTCATTAGCGACAGAGCACCAGATCAGATTAGGGAAGGATGGGGAGGGAAAGCAGCCGTGGTGCCCCTTCAATGGAACTATCCAGCATTTGCCATAAGCGATTTAGTGAAATCAGAGAAAAACCTAAATCAGAATGGCCGGAAAGTTTAAATGGAAACCATCATTAGCAAGCATCTCCCTATGGAAACCATTATTAGCAAGCATCTCCCTTCACAGACAAAGTCTTGTTGATAATGTGGAGGATATATACTAATGCATATCTCCAGCACGTAGCACCCAAGATTCATTAGGGAGGTTTGTCAGTCATGCTTTGGGCCAGTATCATGGATGAATATATGACACCTGTCTTTAGTAACAACAGTAATTTGAGGACTGTGCAATAAATAGAGTGCATAATCCAACCTATTTTCCAACCCAACAGGCAACATTCTGGCGATGGGTTCATCTTTTGAGAGGATCCTGAACACTCAGCATCTGCCTGAAGAATACCTTCCTCCACAAGTCCAGAATCAACTGAATGGAATTTTCTGCCAAGATGAACCAGACTGAACATGCTTGGGACTAGCCGAAACTTAATGTGTCAGAGGAATCTTCTGCACACTGGATGACCTCAGAATGGTTCTCACTACAGAGTAGGGCAGGATTGAGCAACAGCTTGGCCACCTTGTTGACAGCCTACTAAGGAGGATCCCAGAAAGTTATAACACACAGAGAGGAGAACACACTAGCAAATGGTACATCAGATGGTTTTGATTTCACAAATGTAAACATTTCACCAAACAGTATATCTATCTATCTATTCCTCCTCCACCCCCCCCCCCCCCCCCCAAAAAAAAGAAAAGAAGAAGAAGGGGAGAGAGTATTCCTGCCTTACCAGCTGCAAGTCTAGGCCTACACAATTTCACAAACATGCAACTTTTTTGACCTGCCTATCTCGGCCAACTCTGGTATAACAATAACAGTCTCTCTGAATCACAGAAATTAACATGCTGAGCACTCACTTTTTCCCTATCATTCTTTCACTACAACTATACAGCTTTATATTTGTTCTGTGAGCTCACAATTCTCTTTACATTATGAGCAGATTTAATCTGTAATCACGTACTTGACACACTCCACATATCTTCAGCTTTATACCTCCACACTAATTTTGCCCACATCATATTACATACACAGTGATTTGTCATTTACATCTCATTATCAGGAATCTTTTAATGAATGAATTGAGAAACCCAACTTCAATTTCTCCAACTGCCCTCCTGCCAATATTTGATGATTTGAGCAGATAAGGTACGTGGGCAACTCCTTTGATTTGAGTGGGGTATCTGAGGAACTCAATAGCAGATTATGATCCCTTCAGCCTTATAATGTGCCAGTAGACACATTCTGGGAGCGATATGGATAGTTGGGTCAACAGCTGTGATGCTGTCAAGAATTATGGCAAACAGTGTAATGAGACTACTAAGAAAAGAATTTAGAACATGCACAGGTGTAGGTAGATTGGTGGGAGGAGGAAGTGGGTGAACAAAGGTTCTTCCAGAATATGGCCAGTGTGAAAAACATTTCAGGACTATTTCCTTCATCCCCTTGCATCACCACAAGAGGAGATCATGAAAATTCATTCCATGTATTATGGGCAACTGACAATGTACATACACTTAAAGTATATGGAGGTACAATTTGGGTTTTAAAGAGTGAGATGTAGATGCTTTGATTGTACTAGCTAGGATATGTGGCAACAATTCATCATGATGTGATCTATGCCATAGTGTAAGTGAGACTTTACATGTTTTAAGGATGTTTTGGACTGTTGGGGTTGTTCTGCAGATGCAGTTCTCTTGATGTAGTAACTGGCTTTGTGAGAGGTAGGTATGACCAATACAGATGTGACAGACTACTATATCTTCTCTTCAAGAGAGGTGAAGTGACAGTCCGTTTCTTGGTGGAGGCTTTTATCATTAAGATTTTCCTTGGATTTTGCTCTCCCACTCTTCCAGCTTTTGTATGATTCTGCATCTGTGAGGTGCCTGTTACGACAGCTTCAGGGATTAGTACTGCCAACAGGTCCACTGTGGCAGAGGTTTCACTGGCTAATAATTGCACAATCACCATCCAGGACACTCAAAGGAACAAGAGTTTTTTGTACCGTTCATGTCATTTAAATGTTGGAGAATGTCAAAGGTCAAAGGATGGGTAATTTTCAAACATCTTCAAATGACAGATTTACAACCACTTCCAGTATGTACTTACATCCACATCTCTATGGCAAGGAATTGTACAGGGACACCAAATTTAACCACATGTTATGCATTCATCTAACACTTCATGCACAAGTGAGTTTTAGCACAGACACATGACCTCCTAGGCTTTCCACACTAATTGTTACTTTTCATGTAAGTATTACTGTTCAAACGCTGGATATAGCTTGTGCAGGAATTCTGTGAACACGGTAGTGTTAATTTCTCCTCTACCCCCACTATATTTCTCAAGTTCTCATCCCATCATTCCTAGCTGTGTTCTCATTGTTCCACATCGAATTAATGCCAATTCCTTTTATACTTCTGTAGCGTTTCTGAATTTTTGTAACTAATTTCATTGCAGTTCTGTTACTATTATGTTTAATGCTCAGTTTGTCCAATATTTTTGTGCAATTTACTTGCCCTGCTCAGTAGCAGCAAATAATTTTTCTATCATTTCTCATACACAACTAAGTTTGTAGTGTCTCAATATAAGCAAGTTTAACTTTCACTTCTGTTAAGTTGTGTAATTTTAATCATTCAAATTTAACATCACTTTAAAACCATGTGACAATGTATACACAGTCTTTATTATGGTGGTGCACCAACATTGGTTAGGTAGGAAGTTGCCAATCTGAATAAATAGGAAAAACCAAGAAATGTGAAATCCAAAATAAAGGTGGTGTTAACAGACTAATCTGCAGTACAGCTTCATTTTATGTTTGATTCCTTGTATATACCATTACCACTACTGAAACTGCAAGGTAAATTCTGAACTGTATTACATAAACAGCAAATGGAGTATTTTACTACAAGGATACTGATGCATACATTCCACTCACTGCTATGTTAATTTCAAACTCAGTATCACTACTAAAAATGGACAGTACTTTAACTTCCTATCAGTTTTATAAATTATTTAAAACTGAGAACTACCTCATTTATGGAATGAACTTACCATACCTGTAAGAGAATCAGTCCACTAACTGCCTAAATGTGTTTTAGGGTCACAGTAAGAAATCTAGATCAATAGCTGGAGAGGACTATGTAAGCCACTACTTTCTAATAATGGTGGTGAATTCTTATAGTCGGACTTAATATAAACAGGATATAATTTTTTTCCATTTTCTTGTTGACAATAAAACTTACATCTTGTTTCATACCTCAGCAGTAGAAGATACATTTAAACTACTTATTTATATTTGAAATTTACTTTAGCTTCCAATTCAGTATTCAAACAGTGACCTTTGATCCTGAATGTCCTACATTGCATTATCCAAATTACATTTAATGAAACTGACAAAACTAGAACATCTTTAGGAGCTTATTCCTAACCTTGCTAAAATGAAATGGGTGATCGGTGGTTGAACACCTCAACTGACTTACATTTACCTCCCATGATGTGTAAGATTTTAAATAGCAAGTAGAACTCTCTCGTTGGCTGAAATAGTTTGGCTTCGTTGATACATTACGAATTAACGACTTAATTGCCGTTGTCCTCCTCACCTCATAGCAGCATTACAAGACTAAGTAGCCGACGTGATATCGGAATCAATAACAATTAGAAGACGTATTATAAAGTTTTGTGTGCACACAACTGGCCAATATGGATAGCAAGCAACTGGATTTCAATAAATAACTTACACCTACTGTCAAATGGGGGTTACCAATCCACATTCTCTGTCAAGCGTTAAACAAATCGAGGCCAACTACTTAAATGACTGAACAATGGAAAGTAACAAAGATTATTTGCCAAGACAAAGTACACATAATTTACAAATGTTCCTTTAAACTTGTTTTCAGAAGATCAATTTGACAGCAGGCAAAAATTTGCTGCTGCGGCAACACCACCATTGCGAAGAAAGTGCAGGCATGTCATGGCAATTAACTTAATCGCCCTACACAAACATTTTCAATGTACTGGGCTTACCCTTGCACCTCTACCACATCCGCAAACCTTCACTTAAATAACAAGCATCGCCTTAGTTTACTACTCAAGCAGGTTCCCACCAGTCTACCAAAGAGAAACGCTTACACTGTCCCCAACACAGATTTTATACAGCATAAATTTTCACTTTGAAATTGACCTTTTATTATTCCCACATAATCATTGCCATAGACGACAAGCGATGAACAGACAGATTACTATCACAACAATTTTTCCGAACACTCTTTGTTTTATCGCTAGGGCTGAATTTGTGATATTGACAAGAATGTTATGTGCGTTACTGGGTGCCAGTCACAGACCGTAGTTCTCATTCATTCATTCATTCATTTCATTTCATTCATTCATACATTTTATTTGTACGAAGGGTCTTGATTATGTTAGGCTTGTACAGAGCAAATGAGACATGTCAATGTGATGAAGTGATAGTGCGTGATTTACGAGATGATTAGATTAGTCATATACCATGGATCTTACGAAAGGTGATCGCTGGGATGGGAAAAGAAATCAGGGATCTACATTTAAGTGCGCAACACAATTAAATGACATTAACTTAACGTATTACGATGCTAATTATAATTAAGCTGTACACTAAGCTATGACATTAAATTTATGAGTTTCTTTGACGAAACCCTTCAATCGAGTAGAAGACTCAGCCTAACAAAATTTGGATGTAGTAATAATTGAAACTTAGATGGCACAATTTTTTAAATCCATTTCTAGACTATTTTAGTCTATGCTGACACAAAATAGCTATAATATGATTTTACTAGAATTTACGTTACATCATGAAGGTTTCCGTAATTAAAAATTAACATTAGGCATATACATAATTAAGCAAAGATATATTACATCTACATAGTGAGGCCTACGAGGGCACTAGAATTTAATATGTCAGACATGCTTCGTCATCAAATTCTTACACACTATTAAACTTCTGTAGTTGAATTCTCTTAAGCACCTTAACAAAATAAAAACACTATTCCAATATTAGGTGTTTTAGATTGGATTTAAAGTTTGCCTCTGATTTACTTAATTTTATTTCTTGTGCGACGCTGTTCAAAGCTTTATAGCCATACACTTGACACTATCAGTACACGATGTTGTCTTACTTATTATTATCTGCAACTGACTTTTTGTTCTATGTTATGACCATGACTTATTTACTTGTGCGTAACTTGTCTAAATTTTGTCACGCGAAGCAGTTTATTTCAGATTTGCAGCGAGAAGGAAGTGGTAAAATCGTGTGCTGCGTGATGAGTGGTCTGCAGTGCTCAAGTTTCCCCTTAAAGAATATTAGCATTATGGCTTCTTTTTTGCATTTTGAAAATGGTTTGAGATTCAGTGCTTTTGCCCCAAAAAATTAAACCATAGGACTTGAGCGACTCAAAGCATGCATGTTAGATCGATTTCAAGGTATCTGTATTCACCACTTCTTTTATTGTCCTTAGCATTAAGCAAATGTTGCTCAACTTCCTAGCTGTCATTTCAATATGGGGTTTTCAGCTAAGTACATCAGTAATGTAGAGCAGAAGGAATTTTGTTAACTGCTTGTTTTCACAAAAGGCTACAGAAGGATTTTCTGCATTGAAATTTTGTGTAGTATGGAAGTTCAGGCACACTGTTTTGTGTATCAAGATTATTAAGTAACCTATTTGCCTCAAACCAACATTTCGGATGGTAAGTACTTTAGTTTCTTGTTGACATACCTTTGCTGCCAGTTGTCAATATATTAGTATCACCAGCATACAGGAAGGAACTGGCATTATGTAAACAGACAAGAAGATCATTTCTGTGGACAGTGAACCAAACTGGAATAAAGACTGACCCCTGAGGAACGCCATTCACTGTTCTGCCTATGACTGACTCTGAATGTAGCTCTTCACCAGATTTTGAATAGTTTATGACTTCAACAAACCGTCATCTCCCATTTGGGTAGCTGTAAAATCAACTGTGAGCAGTAGCACATATCATATACTAGAATAGATTTTCTACATCTACATACATATCCTGCAAACACCTGAGAAGTGCATGGAAGGTACTTTGCTCTGCATTTCAGGTAAGGGTTTCCTTTAATTCTATTGATGCCTGCAGTGGGGAAAGAACAACTGCTTAAATGCCTCTGTGCACACTGTAATTAATCTAACCTTGTCTCCGTGGTCCATACAGGAGCGAGACGTAGAGGGCAAAAGAGTATCTCTAGAATCTTCACTTCATAGTGTTTATTGAGATTTTGTAGGTAGACTTTCACGGAATAATAGGTATCCATCTTCAATATTTTACAAATTAAAGTTTTTCAGAATTTCTGTGATGCTCTACATTGAGCCAAACAAAACTGATTATTTGTGCTGCTTTTATTTGAATAAATTCAATATGCTTGGTTGTTCTTGTTTAGTATGGATTCCACATACAAGAGCAGTATTCTAAGATGAGATGTACAAGCGATTTGTGAGTAGTCTTTTTTATGGACTGACTGCATTTGCAGTATCCTGCCAATGCTATGAAATCTACCACGTGCCTTTCCTATAATTGAGTCGATGTGTTCATTCAATTTCATAAACCCATAAATTGTCACATCCATTTATTTGTAGAATTGAGTGATTAACCATGTCAAAACCCTTTGTCACATCATGGAAAAGACCAACAGCTGGCTGTTTTAGTGTGCTAAATTTTTGCAGTTCGCTATAAATGCAATCAAACAATGAACTGTTGTTTTATTTGTACAGATCCAAACTGGGAAGGTAAAATAATTTTATTTTTCCGAGAAACATCTATTATGAGTAAATACAGCATATTTTAACACTTCTAAAAGAACAGAAAGGATGGCGATCGGTCAGTAACTAATTCTCATATTTCATTTAGCTTTTGTGTATGCAGGTGCTACTGTTGCCGTTTGTTAGTGGCTAAGGGTGTATACCTTTTGTAAATGAAGCACTGATAATGTATGACAGATGTTTATGAATGAGGTGACAGCATTTATGAAGTAAAATTCGACCAGCAGATATTATCTTCCAAAGTTTTACTTTCATAATTTTTTCAATTTCATTTTATATTGTTGGAGATAAACATAATAATATTGTCAAGTTGTTGCTGAGAGACAATATGGACCTTTTGTTTACTGTTTTGCATATGAAATTATTTGCAATTTATGAAAAGTATGAGATGAAATCATTAGGAACATCATTCACACTGCCAATAGTTTTACCTTTAGAATTTAAATAGTTTTTTTAGGTGATATTGAATTTTCTTCCCCTAATGTAATTCACAATATTCCATATGGTTTTATGTTTAGAGGAAGTGCTTGACATTAACAGGTCTTTGTGGACTTTCTTGGCTAATTTCACCCTTTCTTAAAAATAAGTTTGTATTTTCTGATGAAGTATTTGAATTCATTGGTATGCTCTGCCTTATGCTCATGTATGCAGTAATCTCCTTTGTTTTGAAGATGTTTCAATGGAACAAACCATTTAAAACATCCATTTAAATTTATTTTTGCATTACATATCTAAATGATAAAACTATCTCACACTTTTGCATTAAAACATTTTCGATAAGTTTGTGACAGAGTAAAAAATTACTAAGAATGTATCAAGACGAAACTTCTCCAGGGGAATACACTAATATTACTCATCTTCTACATGCTGCAGTAACTACTATAATTAATTACATCTGTATTAAAACTCTACTTAAGGGGTTTAATTTCACTCTATATTTAAACAAATTTTCAAATTAATCCCTAGCTGAGAACACAATAGCAGATTTTTTCATAGTTACACATTTTGGCTGGTGAGTATATACTGAATTTAATTTTAATATTTCTGTACATACCTCAGAAATCATTCGAGACATCACAAGCATTAACAGAGGTATGGAACACACACATACAACATATACATATATAAAAAATAAAAGAATGGGAAATATCACAACAGGGGATAACCTTGGGAAACCTACAGATTAAATGCTTGGCTTTTGCAGACGATTTGGCGATCGTCACAAAAGGTACAAACTAAACAAAAGAAGCTATTGAAAAACTACATGAAATCGCTTCCAAAACTGGATTACAGATCTCTTACGAAAAGACACAGCCTATGAGAACAAAGACACTCTCATCTCTGAACACCAAGTATGGCACAATTTACAAAATGTAAAACTTCAAATACCTTGGTGAAACACTACAAATGAACGGACATAGCAGAGACTCAAACCATGAAAGAAAAACTAAAGTGGACAAGGCATACAAAGTAGTGTGGAATCATTACAACAAGAAGTGTATCTCACAAAAAGCCAAATTATACCACTGCGACATGGTGGTGCTCCCCAAAGCACTATATGCAGCACAGACCACACTAATCCCAGGGCATACACGTATCAGCCAACTAGAAAAAGTAGAATGGAAAATATTTAGGAAAATATTTGGCGCAACTAACAACAATGGAATATGGATCAAGAAACCTAAAGATGAACTATAGAAACATATGGAGACAATCACAGAAAAGTTTAGAAAACACAGACTACAATTCTATGGACATCACACAGACTGACCAAACAGATCTTTGACTGGGTAACCACTAGAAACAACAAATGGATGGCAGAGGTAAAGAACGACCTGAACCAACTCAACATCACACCAGACACAATAAATGACAGAACAAAATTCAGAAACATCATTAAGAATAATAAACTACATGAGATACACTGTGACAAACGAACAGACGTAAAATGGACAGAAGAACGCAAACAAGATCACAGCTGGAAGATGAAAGAAACCTGGGCAACCAAAAGGGCAACCAAGATGAAGCAGCAGACACAAAGCCGACAAGAAGCATGGACAGAGGACTGGAAACAGAAATGCAGCGTGTGAATGAGGGAAGTTTGGGCAGCAAGGAAGGCAGCAAAAGGAATTGGCCATGTCGTTTAGTCTAACTGCACTCTTTAAGGACAAAACACCACTAATAATAATAATAATATAACAAATTATTAATTTTTGCAGCATTACATATATTTAAAACACATTTCAAATGCAATAAAACACTGCATCACGCTACTGCACACTGATGTAGCACTTCTTAATTCTACAACTACAATAATAAACGTGTCAAAATCTGAATCATTTGCTTGGTCTCCATAAAAAATTCATCAGCTGCATAAGAATTCAGTTATGATAGAAATTCTGTGATTTTCCTTTTGCACATTGAACTGGTAGCTCCCTGATACACTGTAGTATGACAATGAAGAGGTTGATTTATGTACAAAGCATTTCTTTGTTACCAGATCATGTTTATTCCAGAAATTATTCATATGGCACATGCCATACTGCTGCTATCTGCAGTAGTTGCCCTTGATGTGCATTACTCACTGCAAGATATAGAAATATGGCAGAAGCAGAATTTTTAAATTTCTGAAGCTATGTCTACAAGAAGCTCTAAGTGCCATGATGTATATTAACCACAATTCCTTCTTTTGTAATTAAATACATTAGATGCATTCTTTAGATGATTCCACACAATGGTGTTACATATTGTAAGCTCATGTATTAAGATATAATAAAATTCAGTAATGGAATAGTATCAGAAATGTTTAGTTTTCTGAGAGCAAGTATACTTTTACTAATATTAACTATAATTTTTTCTATGTGCCTGTCCCTGTGCAGTTTGAAATCAATTGTTATCCCAAGAAAATTAACAGCTCTTAATTCCTGTTCCAAATGTGTGTAATAATTCTACTTACTATCTAGAACTTGTGCTTTGTCTTAATTCATACAGAGGGAATTTAAACTACACCAAGCTTCAGTATTATAAGCTGTCTGAGCCATTTTATATTTCAGCATCTCTATTGTTTCTGACGTTGCAGACAGATAGGTCATTGGCAAATAAATATGTGCAAGTAGCTGGTCTCATTATCGTTAAATGGCAAGTCATTAATGCAAATAGTATATATGAATGGACCCAGTATGAAACTTCGAGGACCACCAGTATGCACTGGGAAGAACCTGGACTATATACCATTAATAACAGCTTTCTACATTCCACTACTAAAATAAGACTTAAGTAATTCAACAGAATTTCCAATAACACTGTAAAATTCTCCTTTATTCAGTTATATTGCTGTATGCATGTGCTCACATCATCCATCAATACTTCTAGTAGGTGAACTGGTCTACATTGTAACACTGCTGAATTCAATTCCTAAACTTCACCACTGAAGCAGTTGCTCATATTTTTCAATGCATTACAAATATCTTGCATCTCAATCAGTCTGAAGCAGAAAGCAATACTATCGTTGGAGTGTTGAATTTCTTTATTATTTCCTGTACTTCATCAGTAAAAAAGATTATTGTAATGGGTAGCATTCAGATCGCTACATCCTCTCTGTTTACTCCTTTTGTTGTTACACTATTAATCATCGTCCCACAGGGTTCAGATCTTATTTTCAAATGTGAGCATTACTGCAACATTCTTTTTACACTTGTCTTCTTTCAAGGTCTGGACATACCTTTTATTTTTCTTAAGCATATTTTCTTTATTACCTCAGAGCCTGTAATTCAATGCCAATTATACTACTAAATTCACACTCTCTTAATCTTCAGCAGCTCTTCATTATACGTTTTTTAAATCTACTTGTCTTTTTCTCACTTAATTTCTTATGGGGTAATGTCATATTAACAATTCTGGACAGTGTTTCTAGAAGATCATCAACTTATCAGTGGAATATTTTCAGTATAGTTGCAACTTCTTACAATTATTTAAATGAAAGTTAGATGTTTCAGGGTCTGTTCATTTGCCATGTACATTATTTGCCCTGACAAACGTACTGAGTTAGTTTTACCATTTATTGAAAGATTGGTTCTAAGAACTAACACCCAGTGATCAGACACCCAAGTCTCAGTTATATATGACTTGAGGTGCTACAATTCAAATGAGGGAACTATATTATCTATACAACTTCCTAAGCCTCTGGGCTGTCGCTTCATTTTAGTAGTTCTTATGCAAAGAAAAACAGAATTGCATGAGCTCCTGACATATGCTGTGCTATTATTAGTAGACTACCGGAAATGTAATTTTAAATCGTTATAAATAATTATCCTACATCTATACAGGGTGTAACAGGTATAAGTACAGATATTTTTATATGTGGTACCTCAAAATTTACACACATCAATGAGTTGGTTGCTTCTTTTCTCTGTGTTGAATATTCCTCCCTCAAACATGTCACAAACTTTAAAACCTGATTTTTTCTGCACTGTCATGCTGCAGCACTATGCAGACTACACCTGCCCATATGGAATAGCCGTTATGTGTTCTTGCAATGACAGTTCAACTACAGACCTGCTGCCCAGGAGAAAATAATCACTAATGGCTTGCCACATGTACTTAGAGGTACTAACCAACCTAAAAACATATGACTCGTAATGGCTGTAATTATTAGTCTGCAAATAACATAAACACTTATGCAAATTTGTTCAGTACACAATCCTCAGTCACCAATAGAAATATCTGCACTTTTACCCATTACACCCTGTATTTGCAAGTACTTTCACATACAGACATTAATACAGATATTACTATATTAATAATCTCATCTGCTGCACTGCCTTGTGTTTCTGCTGAATAAAGAGCTAAAAATATGACACTTAAATCTCATGTACTCACTGCTGATACTTCACGTAACATTTCCACTGAAAAAGCACTCACCTCCTCCACAGTTTCAAAATTAATTCTCTTTTTTTAGGTAGATCGCATAACCACCACGATTTCTACTCGTTCTTTAGCATGGTTTATCCATCAGGAGAATACAAGTCTATGTCCACCTACTTCAGCCACTGTTTACTTGATGCAGAACACCGCTAAATTTTTTATTTAACATGAGCCATGTGCTGGAAATGTTGAAAATAAGTACTGTGAGATAGTAAACTAAGAGACAGAATATGAGGAAAAACCAGAAGAGAAAACAGAAGTCATGTTTTATTTTTCTTGGCAAACACGTTACACAGAAATAGAACTATAAAGCAGCATAACAAGCTAGTTTCAAATAATGTAGCATCTTTAAAATTGATAATGTTTCACCAAAATGCGGAATCAGCTACAAAGAAATAAAAAATCTTAGAATTTATTTCAAGTTTGTGGCGGTCCCACCTGCTTTTATTTATTCGTTGATTGATGTTTGTTGATTGTCCTTGGTGTCTTTGTACTGTGTTGCTACACTGGCAAAAAATGGGTTGTGGATTCCGACACTGACTACTTTAAATGATGTAGCTGATATATGCACAGTTACATTTTACAGTACTTTGCACTTTGCACAACCCTCTAATAATACACAGTTATATGTGTATGACCAGTGCACTACTGTTTAAACTTTCCACAAACCTCATTAATAGTTTGCAGGTGAAACTACACATAGTGCTACAATAGTTTCTTGTTGAACATCTACAAGCAGTAAAACCTAACCACAAAGTTCACAGTTCTTGAAGAATAATCAGGTACATATGGAGCAGTCACTGTCATTGGTTTTTACACACGGCCTAATTGTTTAAGACTTATTTCAGAGTTAAATTGAAGCATTGTTGTCGTTCTACGCAACACAGATTCCTCGTCCTAAACTCGGCTGTGGACTGACTGTCTCGTGACCAAAAATCGGGCTCTTATATATCATCACTATAATCAGTACTGAAACCACACATTATTCGAAGTAAAATTTACAGAAATTACAATTAAAACTTAAGTCATTAAATTAACTGAATACATCGAAAAATTGGTTCTTTGTAGTAGTTTCTTCTACTATGAGGCTTATGTCAAATTATTTGTCTAAATCGTCAAATTAAGAAATATATTTATGTAAACAATACTTTTGACAAAACTGTTAATTACTTTGGAATTAACGAGGGGCTGCCTTTGCTAACACGTTTTTGAATAGAGCTTAATAGGTACTTTAAGATTACTAGTACTTTGTCTTCCAAATGTTTACAGTTATTACAGAATTTATCCTTGTTTATATGTCAACAATAGAATTTAAGTTGCAGAACTATCACTGATTTCACCCTATAATGAAAGATACTAATTAGTAACAGTCAAAATAAATTAGAAAATCAATTACATACTTAACACTAAGCATAAAATTAGATCTGGTGTTATATTCTTTAAAACTGAGGGCCAATCTTTCTGTTTTATGGAAATGCAGATTATATTCACGTATGTAAATGATAATTAGTTAAAAGTAACAAAAAGAATTTAAGGAGGCAGATGGCAAAACAAGAGGGAATTAAAATTATTCCAGCGTGCGTTGTCACAAGGTGAACTATTAAATTGTGCTATGTTATATCTTACTAGACAGTGTCTTGAAGAACAAAAATAAATATTATGTTTTCAAAATATTGTGTGAAATAATAATTTCCACAGAGTTGTGCGGATGCCCAGAGGCTGGTGTTTTGGTACAAAAGTAGTGTAAAATTTGTACCTATTAATTTCATAAATGATATATGCATTGAAAGAGACTTAGTACATGAAGAATCAAATTAGTAAGGGAAAATATAGGCTATATGGATATCCTCTTAAAAAATATTCAATCTTGTCTTTACAAATTAACAAAAAAATCAAGAAACCTAATGGATATTTCAGTATTAACTATTAAAACAACCAAGACAAGATATTGATGTTCTAAATCTCCTCTTAACATTTAATTTAAAGCCTGAAATAGACATTACAATCTGGATAGCAATGACACTAACTGCACTGACTAATCATATGTTTGTAAATCTATGCTACAAATATAGTATAGAGGCTTTTAATGTGCACTTATGGAATGTTATTGCATAAATAATTTCTCTGCATATAAAAGATCGTTTATAACTTTTAAAATAACATGCCACATTGTTATCAGCTACAGTGAACAAAATACAAATTATTTTGCATATAAGTCCATTCCCCAGAATTTTACTAGAGATAAATACGAAGTTCAAATGACACCTGACTAAATTTTAGTGACAAATTTTAGATTTCCTCTTCTATATGGAGTAATTTTATAAATCTGCTTTGCGCTGTTTACTATACAATTCACCTCCTACAATGTGTACTAATGGGAACTTCTTGAAGAATGTGTTTGAGTTCCTTCAGTTGTGACTTTAATCTTCTGGACCAAATCTGTTTGATTTCAAGACCTGCTTATACTATCTGGAAGGCACTACAAGAAAAAGAATTGACACAGTATGCTATGGCCTAAAGTATTAACTATGATGTGTAATACTTCATGCCTAAGGACAGTGTACTTTGGACACTCACATTTTTCGGGTTAACCGTCTCATTGGACGGTTGGCGCACTTAGAGAGCATGTATAGGTGCACTCAACCTTTCCATCATTTGAAAAAAGGTAAAATCGAGATTCGGTGGATCACACAACTCGCTTCCAGCCAGCTACTGTCCAGAATTGTTTTATCTGACCCAACAAAGACATGCAACTTGTCTGTGCCGCCACAAGCAATGGCCTTTTGTGAGGTACCCAATTAGACGTCATTTGCATGCAGTTCCTGTCACAATGTTCGCCCAAAAACTGATTAAGACGGATCAGCATTCACGGTCAGCATGAATCCCTGTAGGGTTTGAAACCAACAGCCATCGACAATGCATGACTCTCGTCTTTGGTCCCTGTCGGTTGGGATCTTTCTATGACCACTGTTCTTACGCCATGTTACAAGGCTACAAGTGGTACACCATTCCTTGTAGACACACTGGATAGACCACATTGTTATGTGTCAGCTTCATTAACAGTGTGGTCATGGGCACACCCAAACGTGATCGCTGCTTTCTGCCATTTGGTCATGTCTCCAAGTCGACCTTTCTTGTTGCTCTAATTCAGTATAACTGATGGTCACTTACACACCATTTTACTGTCATAACATATGTCAGCCATAGGGAGTTACATGACTGCCTGATATCACTTCTTGACTATCTACAGAGCTCCGAACCGACTAGTGTGCTATTTTAAGGTGGTACTTTGGCGTAATATTTTTGTTGTATGATGAAGAGAGAAGGGAGATGGTGATATCTAGTATTGGCACCAGTGGCTCCCTGTGATCATGTGCTAATGTGCTGCAGCACACTGTGAACATCACACTAAAATAATGCCATTTCTCTTCAAATGCGAAACAGAAATCGCACTAAAATTACGCCATTTCTCTTAGAATGTGTTTGGTATGCAAAGAAAAAGGACGAAAACATGTTTTGTAGCGTCCTCTCAGCGATAGCTAGAAACCAGTGATGAGTGCTGACATGACGGTCAGTCGCCGTACGATCAAATCAGATAAGGGAGGCAGCTGTGTGTATTCGACTGTGCATGCTCTGATGTGACTTCATCTCTGCTGCTCCTAAGGGTGCTACGTTGATCACAGCACCAGTCAGTATTTTTCTTTGAAGTTGCATGTAAAGTATTGTGCAAGTAACATGGCGAATTCTGTAGGTGATCTGCTGATGAGTCCCTGAGCAAGCAGTAAAGACAACTCCGAAAGCCCATATCGATGATGTTTCATTGAATGGTTCGCACACTGACGCTTGTTGATGGCCCAGTATTGAAATCTGCAGCAATTTGCGGCAGGATTACACTTCTGTCACGTTGAACGATTCTCTTCAGACATCATTGGTCCCGTTCATGCAGGATCTTTTTCCGGCCGCAGCGGTGTCGAAGATTTGATGTTTCACTGGATCCCTGATATTCAGGGTACACTCGTGAAATGGTCGTGCGGGAAAATCTCTACTTCATCGCTACCCCGGAGATGCTGTGTCCCATCGCTCGCGTGCCGATTATAACATCACGTTTTAACTCACTTAAATCTTGATAACCTGCCATTGTAGCAGCAGTAACCAATCTAACAACTACGCCAGACACTTGTTCTCCTATATAGGGGTTGCCTACCGCAGCGCCGTGTTATGCCTGATTACATATCTCTGTATTTGAATACGCATGCCTATACCAGCTTTTTGGCGCTTCAGTGTATTAGGTAGTAATACAGGACTGTCTTCCAAAGCGCTGCGCCACAGCCGTGCCAACTGAGCAGCGCCTTGTCATCAGCAAAGGGCGGCGTGAGCTCGACTTGCAGTGCTGCCAACACAGAGCGTCGATTGGTCTCTGTTGCGTCATTGGGCGGTCGTCGACCCATGCAGTCCGACGGCCTCCAGCTCTTCTTATCAATTCCCAGAGTGCTCTCGTTGATGTCGAAGATTTGCACACAGGAGTCTCGCCCCAGGTCCAGCCGAAGTACTCGCTGGCTCGCAGGGGTCGGGTCTCAGCCCCTGTTTAGGTCGGATGGCGCAGTAGTTAACACACTGGACTCGCATTCGAAAGAACGACGGTTCCGACTCGTGTCTGACAACCCAGATTTAGGTTTTCTGTGATTTGCTTAAATCGTTCCAGGAAATTGCCAGGATGGTTCCTTCGAAAGGGCACGGCCGATTCCCTTCCCTTGGTACAATCCAAGTTTGTGCTCTGTCTCTAATGGCCTCGACGTCTATGGGACGGTAAACCCAATCTTCCTTCCTTTCCCTGTTTAGAACATCGGTGGCTGTCCCCCCCCCCCCCTTCCCCTCCCCCCCCCCCGCCCCCTCGAAGGCGGATGGCGGACAGCATCCAGGTCACACAGCAGGTTTCCAGGCTGATGGTGACCTCCGTGCCCCATCAGTGTTGCCTCAGAAGTTGGCAGTGCCGCAGAGTCCTTCTAGCAATATTCGTGTTTCTGTAGACGATCGCAGGTAGCTAGGTGTGCTCCGGGTTGACCTCCATAACTTCCTCTTTCACTGAATAGCTGCAACTGAAACAAGGGTTGAGACTACGCTCTGGGTAGTCGGCAATCAGCACTCAGTAATGAGACATTTGTTAAGAAGGGTGGGATATTTATGTTGGCGCTTCCAGAGAGCTCTGCGGCGGTGGGGATGGCTTTAACATGATGTATACTGGTTTTCCCTCGCTGTCAGTTATCCTAGAGACTTCAGACTTCTGCAGCTTCACATTTCAGAGGTTCTGACTCATGTCTGACAACCCAGATTTAGGTTTTCTGTGATTTACTTAAATCGTTCCAGGAAAATGCCAGGATGGTTCCTTCGAAAGGGCACGGCTGATTCCCTTCCCTTGGTACAATCCAAGTTTGTGCTCTGTCTCTAATGACCTCGATGTCTATGGGACAGTAAACCCAATCTTTCTTCCTTTCCCTGTTTAGAACATCGGTGACGGTGCTCCCCCCCCCCCTTCCCCCCCTCGAAGGCGGATGGCGGACAGCATCCAGGTCACACAGCAGGTTTCCAGGCTGATGGCGACCTCCGTGCCCCATCAGTGTTGCCTCGGAAGTTGGCAGTGCCGCAGAGTTCTTCTAGCAATATTCGTGTTTCTGTAGACGATCTCAGGTAGCTATAGCTGTGCTCAGGGTTGACCTCCATAACTTCCTCTTTCACTGAATAGCTGCAACTGAAACAAGGGTTGAGACTACGCTCTGGGTAGTCGGCAATCAGCACTCAGTAATGAGACATTTGTTAAGAAGGGTGGGATATTTATGTTGGCGCTTCCAGAGAGCTCTGCGGCGGTGGGGATGGCTTTAACATGATGTATACTGGTTTTCCCTCGCTGTCAGCTATCCTAGAGACTTCAGACTTCCACAGCTTCACATTTCAGAGGCTATTTTCTACTGGTTCAGCGCATGAAAAATTATTGTCGCGTTGTACCTAGCGTCCCTTATGACACTCTGCTTTGTCGCTAAAGTGACGGTATCCCCCGGTTTACATGACATAATTATACTTCGCTCGCAGACTTCGGCTCTCGGTCGTTCCATGCTGCGATAGCTTCCGCGTTTGCAGCAACTTGCTCAGCATTTCCCTCTAGCTGACGATCTATTGGTCATTGACACAGGTTGTTCGGCTTCCGGGAACAGCCAAAGTAGAATTTGGACGAATTTTTGGTGCCCACTTGGAGCGTAGCATTGCTCTATGGCAGATGATTTATTTTTGATCGATGAATTATTAATACTTTTTGAAATTTCTGGTCAGTAATTGTCATTTTCAACGTTAAAAAAGTAATGATGTAAGGTATGTACTGTTTAACAAACGGTGTGTGATACAAAATTAGTCCGCAGCTCGTGGTCGTGCGGTAGCGTTCTCGCTTCCCACGCCCGGGTTCCTGGGTTCGATTCCCGGCGGGGTCAGGGATTTTCTCTGCCTCGTGATGACTGGGTGTTGTGTGCTGTCCTTAGGTTAGTTAGGTTTAAGTAGTTCTAAGTTCTAGGGGACTGATGACCATAGATGTTAAGTCCCATAGTGCTCAGAGCCATTTGATACAAAATTATTGCACAGATCAAAATTAGTAAATGAAACAAGTTACTTGTAGACCTGGAATCGAACGCTCGAAGTTTAGTATTCTGACCAAAACACTGCCTACTGCACTGCCCGGGCATGAGCGCTACACAGTACTGAGTGATGATACTTGTCGGACATCTGATTACAGTGTCGCTGAATTACCTTTCTGTGACGTCCATTTTCTACAGAAAATAAAGCGGTTGGTCAAAAATATGGAAACACTGCGATAAATGCGTGTTTGAACACAAACGCAGAGGCCTGATTTTGTGAGCCCGAGGATGAACTGTCGCATCTCCCCCGTCCAGCACAGTAGCCAGATCTCAATACCATACAACCTCTGTTGTTTACTTTGGAGAGAACGGTACGTGATCTCTAGCCACCTCCATCATCGTTGCTTGACCTTGCCACTATTTTGCAGGAGGGATGTTATAAGATTCTCTTGAAAACCATGCAGGACCTGTGTTTATCCACTCCGAGACGATTGGAAGTCGTTTTGAATACCAACGGTTTTGCTACACCGTATTAGCCACGGTAGTGTTTTGTATCTTTGGTGTTTCAATGTTTCTGTCTATCTCCTGCAAGCGCGGCACGAAAACTTATTAGAGATATTTTAGACAACTATCGACAATCGCGATAAGTAGATAGTTATGTAATGATGTTCGCAGATTACTCAATTGCGAGCACTCCCTCAACGTATTAAAATCCCTTTAAATAGGAGCAAAATTACGATACTCTGTATAACTACACCAAGCTGAGCAACCACTGGAATCAATAACAACCGCCGAGTGAAACGGTATCAATTAAAAGTGATATAAGGGGGAACGACCGCATTATTTTATTTGCTGGGAAAGAACGGGGTGGTCTATCGCCAGGATAGCCGAGAGCGCTAACGCGCTGCTTGCTGGACTCGGGTAGGCGCGCCGGCCCCGGATCGAATCCGGCCGGCGGATTAATGAAAGAGGCCGGTGTGCCGGCTAGCGTGGATGTGGTTTTTAGGCGGTTTTCCACATTCCGCTAGGTGAATAGCGGGCTTGTCCCTATATTCCGCCTCAGTTACACGACTCGCCGACATCTGAACATGTTCGCACTATTCCATGAATTACACTAGACGCAGACAGCTGGGGTTCACTAATTCTGTCCCGGGGGGTATGGGGTGGCGGCAGGAAGGGCATCCGGCCACCCCTTCATCTTAATCTTGCTAAATCCGTTCCTAACAATGCCGACCCTGCGTCAGTGCGGGACATGGCACCAGTGAAAAGAGAGAGAGAGAAAAAAACAGGGTGGACTAAATGAAACTTCCCCAGAAAATATTTGTTGATACGATGTCAGAACTCTTTTCAGATAGCTACAATTTTATTGGCACCATTTTGGCACTCAGTCTTTCACTGCTGGTTCTGCTGGAGGTTTTACCAAAACACTTCCAGTTTTTAAACTCTTAAGCAGACAGTTCTGCACACGTTTTCCAGAAATGCTCGACTGTTTTTATCATCAGTACCATTTTGTGTTGCATTCAACTGGTGACTAAACACGTCTGCTTCTCTCAGTCACTCAAACGTAATGACACAGTGAGGTAGACGGGACTGAGCCTATGCGAAATACCATGCACACACATTCGACGGCATCCGACTGGTACGTCGATAATCACAGTTTCCAGCATTTTCTCTGAAGGGCAGTTCGGCGTCAGTCTTATAATTATTTTCGGGGCTATTTGTATTTTGGCCAGCCTGTACAACAGTCCTAGGGATACAATTTGATCACGATGGAGGTATACATTCGCCCAACAGATTCTTCATTGATTTGCCGATCTGGGACCCTTACGAAGACGTACTTAGTGATGAGGTGGCGAAGATTCGTAAAGCTGTATTTTTTATTTCATTTCATTATTATTACTTTTTGTCGGCCCGAGAGCGTTTTGGAAATGGTCAAAGACTTAGATATGGAGATATGACAAGCAAGACGTGCAATTAACATTAATGAGTTCTTTCCAAAAATGCCTAAAACTTCCACATAAGTGGGCTGCGCGGGTAAGTGGTTCACTCCTTTTTTTCTTTTGTTTTTAAGATGTTGAACATCACGGAAAAGTTTATGCTTCAAGTTTCAAGCGCGCACGTTCCAAGTCGAGTGAAGGAAACAATATTTACTTGGCATATATAACTTGCGTAATAAGCCTGACGGTAAAATAGCGTTTCGAGCCTATAGGTAGCCGTACCAACACTCTTTCTCCACGTACAAGGTCCACGGATAGAATAATAATGACAGAAATTATACTGATATATTATGTTCCCTTCTCCACACACCTCACGGTGATTGGCTGAGAACAGATGTGGATATAACTGAATTGTAGATGTGGATGTACACTGTTTGGTCAAAAGTATCTGGGCACCTATTACTAGATATTACTATGGGGTGTGTATACCCTGCGCATATATGATGGCTTGAATTCTGCTGGGGACATATTCAGAGAAGTGTCTGAATGTCTGTGGAAGAATGGGAGCCCATTCTTCCTCAAGAATGAAACCAGAGAAGTTGGTGATTTTGGACGCTGGAGTCTGGAGCGAAGTCGACGTTATAATCATGCCAAAGGCGGTCACTGGGTTCAGGTCGGGACTCTGGGCAGACTAGTCCATTTCAGGAATGTTATTGTATGGAAACCATTGCCTCATAGATGCTGTTTTATGACAGGGTGCACTGTCAGACTAATGCAAATATTCCTCTGCTGTATGCAGTGCACAATGCTGTAAAATGTGGTCATATCCTTCGGCATGTCGCGGTTTCTTAAGCGCAATGAGGGGATCACATCCTAACCAGGAAAAAAAAAAAAAACCCGTACCGTAACACCTGCTGCTCCATACTTCGCTGCTGGCGCTACATACACTACTGGCCATTAAAATTGCTACACCACGAAGATGACGTGCTACAGACGCGAAATTTAACCGACAGGAAGAAGCTCCAAGAAGCCCTGATCTTACCCCCTGCGATTTTTTCTTATGGGGGTATGTTAAGGATATGGGGTTTCGGCCACCTCTCCCAGCCACCATTGATGATTTGAAACGAGAAATAACAGCAGCTATCCAAACTGTTACGCCTGATATGCTACAGAGAGTGTGGAACGAGTTGGAGTATCGGGTTGATATTGCTCGTGTGTCTGGAGGGGGCCATATTGAACATCTCTGAACTTGTTTTTGAGTGAAAAAAACCTTTTTAAATACTCTTTGTAATGATGTATAACAGAAGGTTATATTATGTTTCTTTCATTAAATACACATTTTTAAAGTTGTGGTATTCTTTTTGAATCACCCTGTATAATCTCCACTGCTTGAGATGCCACCTGCCGTCTGTGAATGGTATTGCACGTTGACTCGAACGTAGGCGGAGGTCACATTAATGTAAATGGACCGTTTAGTAAGTACCCTCGTGGTATTTGCGTGAAGTAATTTAGGGAAACCACGGAAAACCTAAATCACGATGGCAAAATGGAGATAGGCGCCTTCTTCCTCCGGATTAGAAGGACAGGGTTTAAAACAATTCAATTTAATCGATTTGAGCTCTAGTGCACAGGTACCATTTTGCCAAAAATGTTGTTAAATAATGTAAATAGTTAGTGCCACGCTGTTCATTCACTTCTCAGTACCTATCACCACTCACACGAAACACGCTACTACACACACATTATTCCATAATTTAAGGCTGCAAACACTGTCAGCTGACATGGCGACGATGTTTACTTTCCGTCTTGTCAACCCCATCTTTGTTTGTTTGCCTGAAAAATTGAGTCAGATACCTTCCATAATGACAAAGACGTTCAGATCAGAGAGAAGATAAGAATATCTGTTGCATTTTCTTGGAAGAAAAAACATAATCGCACGAAAATATTTTGTGGAATAAAAGAGGCATTTTATTATTATTTGCTTGTGCTACATTTTTTATCACATGCGATGAGTTGAATACTTCAAAGAACCTTAACCAGTCCAACCCAGTTATTGCTTAAAACTTCGAAAATGAGCCAGTAGTGACTTTAAAATGGCATTTGACAGTATACAAAGAGAATCATTCTGGAATATTCTAAGCCTACATGGAATTCCTGAACATCTCATTGATGTTTGCAGAAACCTGTATTTAGATTCGAGTTGCTGCATAAGAACAGAAGATGGGAACACCTCTATATTTTGAGAAGCGTCAGACAAGGATACATTTTATCAACATGACTGTTCATTTAATCGTAGATTTCGTAATGAGAAGAACTGTGGACAACTCCAACATGGGCATACGTTTGGATGAGCAAATCAGGCTTACATATATAGATTTTGCTGATGACATTGTTCTTCTGTCAGAAATCGCACAAAGTTTACGACCAATGACTACCAAGCTGGGTGGAATGGCCAGCTGTGTAGGGATAAAAATAAACAGTGGTAAAACAATAACAATATGCATAAAAAGTGGAAATGTATCTACTCAAATTACAGTGCAACAGAAGGTACTACAAGGTGTTGGCCGATTTCCGTATCTCGGCAGACTTATCTGTAATAAGTGGGACGTAGATGCAGACATCACCAGCTGAATTGGAAAAATCTTCCAACGAATGCAATCCACAAAGCAATTAGTATGTCGGCAAAGCTTCGGCTGTATTCCTCTATCATCCTACCGATGGCCATCCACGCATGTGAGACATGGAAAATGTCAACAAAATCGACATACACGGTCAATATTTTACAGCGACGATGCTTGAGGCGAATTTTAGTATCAGCTATCGCGACCACGATTCAAGTTACTATCTGTTATTTACTCGAGCCAGAAGTAAACACACTGCATGGTAATTACTATTAACAACAAAAGAGAGAAAGAATTATTAACCTACACTGCTGGTGCGCAACATCTCGCGACATGAATTGCGCTCGAAGCCGCGAGTTGAATATCTTCTTCTGTGCAAGATGCTGCGTATAGTTGACATATCAGTAGGTGTTCCATGGTACGTTCTTCTCTGCAGTCACAATTGGTGATATCCACAGAAAAATGCCAGTTCTGGAGGTTACTCCTGTGTCTTCCAACTCCAGATAGTAAGTGATTGAGTGATCTCCACACGGTCCAATTCCGTTCACGACCAGGTTGGATGGTTTCCTAAGGGTGTGGCCAGGTCGAGTTTTTCTCAATTCGAGTAACCCACATTTGTTTCCATGCTGTAACTGCTGTTGTTGCAACGCTGAAGTGGCCTTGCTGAAACTTCTTCTGGCCCACAACCTTGGGGCTGCTGGAATGTGTCCATATAATGATGGATGGTTTTCCTGATAAGCCTGATTAGTTCTCTTCACATTGACAGCTAAGTTACCTCACGACGAATATCTGGTAGAGCTATGCCTGCGCGCTGTTAAGAGTTTCAACTCTCTCAATGATCCATGATTCAACAGAAGTGCTGAGAAGAAGTGGTCTACGTACGCTGCGCAGAATTGTTGCTGAAAGAAGACTGAAGCTTGCGGGACACGTTCTACGCATGAAAGATGGAAGAATTTCCAAATCATCACTGTTGTGGAAACCAACGGACGGATAAAGAAGTAGAGGAAGACCGCTTTTTCAAAAGATCTTCTGTGCATGGACATGAACTGGGAGAGAGTTGAAAACCTGGCGTATGATCGAGATCGTTGAAGGAAACTTGTTGCCTGATATGATACCTAGCATTGGAGGAACTAAATCTAAGTAAGTCTGTTCCGTGCAATCTAAGTAAATCTTCACTGTGTGAAATGTGTTTTTAACAGATACTTTTTTTATAAGTTTGTTTTGTCAACCACCTCGCTGAGGTTGCATTCGTAAAATAGCGCTTACAAATTACTTTAAAGGTAGAGTTCTGCAAATCACTAAGCTACCGCGTAGACATGAGTCAGACCTGCGGAAGTGCTTTGCAGTCAACTATTTGTCATGAGCTGCGCTGGAATGCGTCAGTTGCTCGGCGGTGACTCAGACGCCGCTGTGCTAACGAGAAACAGAAAGAATTCCTTTTCACGGTACCAAGCATGAGCATAACTTGCAGTCGTATCACTTTCCATATCTCTATTTTAACACTGCGTGCACATTGTGTACGTTGAAAGATTTGCATCTTAGAACACATTAATTGTAGAAAATGTTTGTGGAATACAGAGAACTGACTGTAGAAAATATGTTCTGTAGGACACAGAAAACTGATTGTCCATTATACACATACTCTATACTTACTGTTGAGTTCGACTCCACGAACGGCTACAAAATGAGTCAGAATCATATGTAAAAATCAGTTCATTATAACAGCTGTTGCGGAAGACTCGCATTCGGGAGTACGACGGTTCAAACCCGCTTCCGCCAATCCTGATTTAGGTTTTCCGTAATTTCCCTAAATCACTCCAGGTAAATACCGGAATGGTTTCTTTAAAAGGGAACCACCTATTTCCTTCCCCGTCCATCCGTAATCCGACGGGACCTATGACCTCACTGTTTGGTCCCCTTCCCCAGATCAATCAATCACTCAATCAAAGTTTCGCGATAGGTTAATCAAGCAAGAATCATATCAAGAAAGTGGAGAAATGTTACATAACGATATGTCTGGAAATGTCTGGATTATCGGTTTTGCACTAAGATGTTAACCAAGAAAGAACTGTACAATTATGTATAATGATTAGCGTGTTCTCTTTATTCTTAGCTTGAATACACTCTTGTGTTTCAGTTCGAGTCACAGTCAAATTGCATGTATGGCCAAGCAGTTGTGGCATCCCACTCGTTATGACAGCCATATGTATCAGCTTCACTCAGTTTATTGGATAAAAATCAGCCGGCCGGAGTGGCCGTGCGGTTCTAGGCGCTACAGTCTGGAGCCGAGCGACCGCTACGGTCGCAGGTTCGAATCCTGCCTCTGGCATGGATGTGTGTGATGTCCTTAGGTTAGTTAGGTTTAATTAGTTCTAAGTTCTAGGCGACTGATGACCTCAGAAGTTAAGTCGCATAGTGCTCAGAGCCATTTGAACCATTTGATAAAAATCAGATGTAGTTGTTTATTTGTGCTCAGCAGTTGGTTGAGTGCATTCAACATGTGGTAGTGCATCGTCATAGTGTCACATAATGTTGGATTATTTTGGGTTGCACGTTTCGCAGATGCCTGCGTGGTCGTGCTGTTAGCAATGAACACAGAGAAGAGTAGCTGTTTCGAACAGTATCCCCAGACCGATAACATCCGAATCATCAAGAGCCATAGCAAACCGTCTGCCGACGGACACCAAAAATCACATCGACAGTAGGCGTCCACACTCTCTGTAGTAGGCAGTTCATGATGGAAGTGAAGGGATCCTTTTGTGGAACGCTTTCCACAGCAGTTGGAAAACATCGAATCCACACAATAGTAGGGCTGTGATAGTCATCTGTGTTATGAGCTGCCACGTCGTTCACACGACTAGTATTCCCACTGCCAGAAATGCGACATAGTGCGGGCAGTGCTATCCATCTACATCTACATCATACTAGTTGTATAGTAATGGCTTTCTTTTCCTGTGTATCTTACATTTATTTACGTTCAGCGTCAACTACCAGACGCTGCACCATTCATCAATCCTCTGAAGGTCATTCTGCAAATCGATACTATCTTCTGGCGTTACCACTTTGTTACAGACAACCGCATCACCCGTGAACAAATCGACGCTTTCTGCTAGATCATTTATATACATTGTGAACAATAACGGTCCTCTTATACTTCCTTTTTTTTTTTTTTTTTTTTTTTTTTTTTTTTTTTTTTTTTTTTTTTTTTTTTTTTTTACGCAGCAACAGAGCAGATTTTCTCAAGATCTATGTTGCGGAATTCGCTATGAATTTTACAGAGGAGATTTTAGTGTTCACCAAAAACGTAGTAATTCTTGAGCATCCATGGTGAAACAGCTGCGAGATGACGGCTATTCCAGGATCTGCTGTTGTTGTTGTGCCTGTTGATCACGCTTCGTGTGAAATTATAATGCCTACTGCTCCTATTGCTTCTAGATGTGGTTTTCCTGTTACACTACGTGATCAAAACTATCCGGACACCTGGCTGAAAATGATTTATAAGTTCGTGGCGCCCTCCATCGGTAATGCTGGAATTCAATAGGGTGTTGGCCTACCCTTTGCCTTGATGACAGCTTCAACTCTCGCAGGCATACGTTCAATCAGGTGCTAGAAGGTTTCTTGGGGAATAGCAGTTCATTCTTCACGAAGTGCTGCTCTGAGGAAAGGTATCGATGTCGATCGGTGAGGCCTGGCACGAAGTCGGCGTTCCAAAACATCCCAAAGGTATTTTATGGGATTCAGGTGTTGACTCTGCGCAGGCCAGTCCATTAAAGGGATGTTATTGTCGTATAACCACTCCGCCACACTCCGTGCATTATGAACAAGTGCTCGATCGTGTTGAAAGATGCAATCGCCATCCCCGAACTGCTCTTCAACAGTGGGAAGCAAGAAGGTGCTTAAAACATCAGTGTTGGCCTGTGCTGTGATAGTGCCACGCAAAACAACAAGGGGTGCAAGCCCCCTCCATGAAAAACACGACCACGCCATAACACCACCGCCTCCGAATTTTACTAATTGCACTACACACGCTGGCATATGACGTTCACCGGGCATTCGCCATACCCACACCCTGCCATCGGATCGCCACATTGTGTACTGTGATTCGTCATTCCACACAATGTTTTTCCGCTGTTCAATCGTCCGATGTTTATGCTCCTTGTACCAAGTGAGGCGTCGTTTGGCATTTACCGGCGTGATGTATGGCTTCTGAACAGCCGCTCGACCATGAAATCCAAGTTTTCTCACCACCCGCCTAACCGTCATAGTACTTGCTGTGGTTCCTGATGCAGTTTGGAATTCCTGTGTGATGGTCTGGATAGATGTCTGCCTGTTACACATTACGACCCTCTTCAACTGTCAGCGGTCTCTGTCAGTCAACAGACGAGGTCGGCCTGTACGCTTTTGTGCTATACGTGTCGCTTCACGTTTCTGCTTCGCTATCACATCGGAAACAGTGGACCTAGGGATGTTTAGAAGTGTGGAAATGTCGCGTACAGACGTATGATACAAGTGACACCCAGTCACCTGACCACGTTCGAAGTCCGTGAGTTCCGCGGAGCGCCCTATTCTGCTCTATCACGATGTCTAATGGCTACTGAGGTCACTAATATGGAGTATCTGGCAGTATGTGGCAGCGCAATGCACGTAATATGAAAAACGTATGTCTTTGGGGGCGTGCGGATACTTTTGATCACATAGTGTACTTAAAAGGTTTTCATTTGGCTTTTTCCGTGAGGTAATCCAACTAATCTGGTCGTGATACTTACACATCAGAGTCCGCCTAGTAAGAGTCGGCGATATCGCGGAAAACAGATTCCGATATGGGAGCGGCGTCTTGAAGTTCTTGTCCTTGTTGATACTAGTACTAGGCTGGGAATATTCATATGGATGCTAGATCCCAAATTTTGAACTTGGCTGTTGCTGTCTCATATAAAGGGCTCTAACAGTAGAGTCAGGTCACATAGCGGAGCCGGAAAAGTTATACTGGCAATCGACTCTGTGATCGATATTTACACGCGATAAATTGATAATCAATAATCAACAATAGCGCGCAAGTTGTGGACCTGACTTAAAAAATAACTTTTCATACGTGTGTCCCAGCCACAAAATTCAACTAGCTTGCTACTCCAAACGTATCTTCAAAAGTTAACGAACACTTCTTATGCCCAGGTGGCGCACGACAAATTCAAGGCTGTGATTAGACTGGTATAGCGACGTAGGTGTGAGGCGGTATATCGTAGCTTAGTTGAAGCATATTCATTATCACACCTCTTATTCTATTTCTTAAAATTTACAACACTATTTGAGTTTCTCAACTTTTAAAATAAGTTTAGGTACAAAAGTCATTTCGTAGCACTGTTACGCAGAACTGTGAACTTCAGAAGTAATGTCTGACGTCACCTAAGAAATCCTTAACTAAACTGTATAGTAAAGGTGACAACATGTTTGAAAAAATTATATGGATCCGAAGGTTAGACTATATGTGTTTTATGTTAAATACCTTCACAGAGATGTGATTGTATGGAGATATATGACCATTATGCATGAAACGTATTTGTAAGGAAATTTATTCAAATTTTCAAAAAGGCTTGGAATAACACATAAAATTCATAAGCATTGTTGAAATTATATCGGAGTTGAACGAAACTTTTTCTTTATAAAATAGAAGTGCATCATGAAATTGCAGTGAGTTGATACATGGAGGTGGTGTGTGGCCGAGTGTACTGCTGGTACCAATACCTTTTTCCCCTTTCCTTGCTCCATTTCTGAATGGAGCGAGAGAAGAATGATCGACTCTAAACCTCGATATGAGCTCTAACGTCACTGATTTTATAATCAAGGTCATTTCACGAGACGTATGTGATAGGAAGTAATATATTGCTCGACTCTTCTTGGTACGTGCGCCGGCAAACCTCTCCGTGATGCGCAATACTTCTCTCGTAGCCTCTGCCACTGGAGTTTGCTGAGAATCTCCGTAACGCTCTCACGCTGACTAAACGATCGTGTGACGAAACGCAGTGGTCTTCGTTGGGTTTTCTCTGTCTTCTCTGTTAATTTAACTTGGTACAGGGTCCCATAGATACGAGTGATGCTCAATAATCACTCTTACATATTTTTTGTAAGCAATTTCTTTCATGGATAAATTACCGTTTCTTAAAATTTTTCCCAGTGTATTTCAGCTAGGGATCTGCTTTTCCTACAATTTATTTTCAGTCGTTCCAGATGGTTTCTTTTAGATGTTTAACAGTAGCTATTTTTCACCAATAATGTAATCGAACAGTGCTGGATCTCTTCGCCTATTCATGCATAATGTGCTGCATTTATTTACTTTCGGGGTAACGGCCCTACATCACTTCCTTGAGGTATTGCTCAAATTACCTTCACACCGGTCGACTTTGTTCTGTTACAAACTGCAGGGCCTGGACAAAAATTTAGAAACACTGCGGGGAAAGCTTGCTTGAACACAAATGCAGATACTAATCAAGCATGAAAGTTGCGCTGTTATATTTGACCACGAAGGGTACCTGTGCAATGTCCCCAGTAAGTAAGGCAGCTATCATTATCTGCCGTCACTATCAGTAGGATTTGGTCTCTGGATCAGAGATGACCAGGAATTTACTATCGGCCGTGGACCTCCATTACGTTACTTTCTTCTACGAGGGTCTCTCCAAAAGAAATGCACACTATTTTTTTTAATCTATCTTTTATTCTACATGTTTGAAAGTTGTACAGTGTGTAGATACATCCTTTAGGAACATTATTTTCATTTCTCCACATAATTTCCATCCCTCTCAACTGCCTTACGCCATCTTGGAACCAGCGCCTGTATGCCCGCACGGTAAAATTCTGGGCAAACCTGTCGGAGCCACTGTTTGAGAGCGTGCACAAGGGAGTCATCATCTTCAAACCTTGTTCCACGAAGAGAGTCTTTCAGTTTCCCAAAGAGATGATAGTCACATGGAGCCAGGTCAGGACTGTAAGGCGGGAGTTTCAGTGTTGTCCATCCGAGTTTTGTGATCGCTTCCATGGTTTTTTGACTGACATGTGGCCGTGCATTGTCGCGCAACAGCAAAACATACTGCTTTTGCCGATATGGTCGAACAAGACTCAGTCGAGCTTGAAGTTTCTTCAGTGTCGTCACATATGCATCAGAATTTATGGTGGTTCCACTTGGCATGATTCTAACATTCTGCGTGGTGTCTGTTTGTTCTATATCGTGTCTTCCTACCACTTTCGCGCAACGACGCTCTGAGCGTGTTTTTTAGGGAATTGATTAGTTTGAACCTGGGACCTGTTGCTGGTAAGGAGACGCTAGACCACACATGACATGTAGAATTCAGAAGAGTTCTGTGAGACTAGCGATGATATAACCAAATACTTAATGATTTCAGCGTCAGCTCCACTGCACTCCCTGTAAAAGAATCTTAATACTAACTAAATTTAGTGGAAGGGGTTCAAGGCTTTCCTATTTTTAGTTAGATGGTAAAATAACGTCGAAAAAGCAGTTAAGTTTACCATTGGAAATTTTATTCTACTCACAAAACATTGTTTATAAATTGCACTATTGATAAAAGGAAATGTTTTAATACAGGATGATAAAAACCAACGGCGTTCAACAAAAATGTGAACGAATATTCCCTGAGTGGGTTTCCAAGTTCTACAATGGATCGAAGGTTGACCTATGTCACATCACATCTATAATCTAGGTTTAAATTAAGTTTCACAAGAGAGAAAACCATCAAAATGGTCTACAGTGACCCTCAATTATCTTTAATTACTTATCTAACTTGTCGTAAATTACAGTGGCTGATGTGGCTTCTCAATAACTATATAACAGAAAAATCATTGCGTTTCAGATTTTTTACTTCAAGTGGCAAATGTGAACACCATGAGCTTTAATTGACGATCGACACTAGTATTACGCAAAAAGGGGGTGTAACAGATGAGACTTCTGCAGTTCTGAGTGAAACTTTATGCGCTGTTATGCGGCATCGCGTGCGTTCATTACCTTGTCGGTGTTCGTCAGGGGGCGGCGGGCAAAACAGCTCTGCTCACCTCGCCGTCTCGGAAGCAACTCTCTCCTAACTTCTCCTTACTACAATTTACCGAAGTTGGTTTAAAAAATCTATCTGGCTGTGTTTTCATCTGACCAATCAGGGTCTCAATGTTAACCTTAAGCTCCGCCTACAAAAATTCTGTCTATCCAATGAGAAACTTTATACTTTTCATGGTGGGGCAATGTTTTTAAAGTTTGCAACGTAACAGAGAGGCGAAAAAGTCTCACGCTAAAACTTGCAGCTGGTGTGGTCCTTTTAGCGTTATCGTAAGATCTATACTGTTTTTCTGGAGGGCTCTATCTTTTAACATGGGCTGGGGGTGGTCCTGACGTAACAGAGACGCGAAAAAGTCTCACGCTAAGGCTCTAGCTTTTAACATGGGCTGGGGGGTGGTCCTAACGGTTAGCTGGCGACGTGGGTGTCCGTCCCTTATCGTAGGGCCTTCTAACTTAACACGGTTCTGCTCTCGGCTTCTGTTCTCGTTTCTCCCCTCGGAACTGCGTCTGTCTTACGGTGGGAAGGTATGACATGCATTTAGGCATTCTTGTGTTAGTCTGTGGTATTCCATTTGCTCACTCGTTACTCGTATTACTTTGGTTAATTTAATGTCACGATTTATTGGGAGCTATGTGACATACTACTGGATTTGGTTATCATGTCAGGGTTTTCATGGAAGGTGTTGGATGTGCCTGACACCTTACATGATGTCCACAAGCAAGAGTCCTTCGGAATCGAAAAACACCGTAGCCATAACTTTTCCAACAGAGGATGTAGTTTTGAATTTTTTTTTTTTCTTGGGTGAATTTGCATGATGCCACTCCATTGATTGCCTCTTCGTCTCTGGTGAAAAATGATAGAGCCATGTTTCATCACCTGTGACAATTCTTCCAAGAAATTCATCTCCGCCATTCTTGTACTGTGCCAAAAGTTTGCTGCATACCGTTTTTCTTGTTTCTTTGTGAGCCACTGTCAACATCCTGGGAACCGACCTGGCACAAACCTTTTTTAACGCCAACACTTTCAGTATTCTGCAAACACTTCCTTCCCCTATCCCAACGTAGCTTGACAATTCGTTCACTGTGATGCGTCTGTCAGCAGTCACCAATTCGTTAACTCTCTGCACATAGTCTGTAGTGTGTGCAGTATGAGGCCTGCCGCTGCGAGGACTATCCTCAATATTTCTGTGCCCGCTTTCATCACGTAATATGCTTGCCCACCGACTAATTGCGATCGACAGCAGCATCTCCATACACCTTTCTCAACCTCTTGTGGATGTTTCCCACTGTCTCGTTTTCACAGCACAGGAATTCTATAACAGCACGTTGATTCTGACGAACGTCAAGTGTAGCAGCCATCTTGAAGACATGCTGTGACGGCGCCACTCACGGTAACATGTTGAGCTAAGTTTGAAAACAAGCGGGAAGGATGTATGTACACGCTGTAAAAATTTCACACATGCAGAATGAAAACTGTATTTTAACAAAAAAAAGTGCATTTCTTTTGGAGTGACCCTCGTACTTCCGAGTGAATGTTTACTTTGATTGTTTCATCATTACAGCCTTCAGCCTAAGTTCTCACTAATGTAAATTCAGTGCTAATCATGGAGTTTCACAAGTTATTAAAGTGATTAAGTTTTTCTCCAGCGGGTCAGTATTTTGGTTTATGTACTTTTCAATAAAACTGTTATACGTTATTTACCTGTACTGTGTTCTCATTGCGCCTCAACCGGTGCAGGACTCAGCAAGTGGCCATGAGGAATTTTTTCATGAACCAACATTTTTACAGGTGTTTTACACTCCAGGTAGACAGTGTCAGCATGCGTGTGACTCCTACGTCGCGAAGACCTTTATAGTGAATTTGTACCCCACCATGTCTAACCCCTCGGCTGTTACTTCTCAGGTGTTATTACTACTCCAGAACATGCAACAGGCCAGGCACGCAATGGTCGACAAGGCGGCGGCTATCACCACGTCCAACCCAGAGCTGTCCAACTGGCTGTCCCGCATCTATCCACTGGTGACAGGATTTAGATGGGCGCCGCTGCCGTTCCAGTTGTTTGATCTGAAGACTGAGCCCTGAGCGAAATATGTAGCCGTAATGGAACAACGTTCTACTGCCTGTCATAGGTGACACCCAGCAGCGAGTATTCTTCTTGGCCTGTGCAGGTCTGGAAATTTATCATTTACTGCAGGAACCCAACCCTGAAGTGGAGCCCCATGCCCTCCCATATGATCACTTAGAGACTGGTTTACCAAAATATTTCGACTCTCAAGTGCATGTTGTGGTGGCCCGCCATAAGTCTTTTAGCTATCACAAGTTTACAGAGAGTAGGTAGCTAAATTGCAGGGTTTATCCCGTGAATATTGATTCCAATGTACTAACAAAATGTTCAAATGTGTGTGAAATCTTATGGGACTCAACGCCTAAGGTCATCAGTCCCTAAGCTTACACACTACTTAACCTAAATTATCCTAAGGACAAACACACACACCCATGCCCGAGGGAGGAATCGAACCTCCGCCGGGATCAGCCGCACACTCCATGACTGCAGCGCGTTAGACCGCTCGGAATGTACTAACCCTCAATGTAAACTGTCCTACGCTGTTTGCCTTGTCAGAGACATGATTCTTGTACATTCACTAGATGAAGGGGTCCATAATGACCTCGTCACACTACCGAGCAAGGTGATGCAGTGATAAGCACACTGGACTCGCATTTGGGAGAATGATATTTCAAATCTGCGTCCTGCCATCCCGATTCCGTGATTTCACAAAATTGTTCGAGGTAAATGCTGGGATGGTTCCTTTGAAAGGGCACGGCCGATTTCCTTCCCCATTCTTGACACAATAGGAGTTTGTGCTCTCTCTAATGACCTTGAAGTCGACGGGACATGAAACCCAATCTTCCTTACTTCCTTACTTCACCTCCTCAAACTCTAGGATCTCATGCTAGAGACTTACTTCCCTATCATTAGGGCTTCTGAGCAGTCACTACAGTCATCAGCAGTATTACACGGCCCTTTGTAAGTGTTTACAGCCCGTCCATATACACTCCTGGAAATGGAAAAAAGAACACATTGACACCGGTGTGTCAGACCCACCATACTTGCTCTGGACACTGCGAGAGGGCTGTACAAGCAATGATCACACGCACGGCACAGCGGACACACCAGGAACCGCGGTGTTGGCCGTCGAATGGCGCTAGCTGCGCAACATTTGTGCACCGCCGCCGTCAGTGTCAGCCAGTTTGCCGTGGCATACGGAGCTCCATCGCAGTCTTTAACACTGGTAGCATGCCGCGACAGCGTGGACGTGAACCGTATGTGCAGTTGACGGACTTTGAGCGAGGGCGTATAGTGGGCATGCGGGAGGCCGGGTGGACGTACCGCCGAATTGCTCAACACATGGGGCGTGAGGTCTCCACAGTACATCGATGTTGTCGCCAGTGGTCGGCAGAAGGTGCACGTGCCCGTCGACCTGGGACCGGACCGCAGCGACGCACGGATGCACGCCAAGACCGTAGGATCCTACGCAGTGCCGTAGGGGACCGTACCGCCACTTCCCAGCAAATTAGGGACACTGTTGCTCCTGGGGTATCGGCGAGGACCATTCGCAACCGTCTCCATGAAGCTGGGCTACGGTCCCGCACACCGTTAGGCCGTCTTCCGCTCACGCCCCAACATCGTGCAGCCCGCCTCCAGTGGTGTCGCGACAGGCGTGAATGGAGGGACGAATGGAGACGTGTCGTCTTCAGCGATGAGAGTCGCTTCTGTCTTGGTGCCAATGATGGTCGTATGCGTGTTTGGCGCCGTGCAGGTGAGCGCCACAATCAGGACTGCATACGACCGAGGCACACAGGGCCAACACCCGGCATCATGGTGTGGGGAACGATCTCCTACACTGTCCGTACACCACTGGTGATCGTCGAGGGGACACTGAATAGTGCACGGTACATCCAAACCGTCATCGAACCCATCGTTCTACCATTCCTAGACCGGCAAGGAAACTTGCTGTTCCAAAAGGACAATGCACGTCCGCATGTATCCCGTGCCACCCAACGTGCTCTAAAAGGTGTAAGTCAACTACCCTGGCCAGCAAGATCTCCGGATCTGTCCCCCATTGAGCATGTTTGGGACTGGATGAAGCGTCGTCTCACGCGGTCTGCACGTCCATCACGAACGCTGGTCCAACTGAGGCGCCAGGTGGAAATGGCATGGCAAGCCGTTCCACAGGACTACATCCAGCATCTCTACGATCGTCTCCATGGGAGAATAGCAGCCTGCATTGCTGCGAAAGGTGGATATACACTGTACTAGTGCCGACATTGTGCATGCTCTGTTGCCTGTGTCTATGTGGCTGTGGTTTTGTCAGTGTGATCATGTGATGTATCTGACCCCAGGAATGTGTCAATAAAGTTTCTCCTTCCTGGGACAATGAATTCACGGTGTTCTTATTTCAATTTCCAGGAGTGTAGTTGGCCCCAACCTCATCCATGGCCTTCGCATCATTTTGATTTGCCTGTGGCTGGAAAGCCCTCAACCAACACACATCATCCACAATGGTTACTCTCATGCAGCAACTGTTTTATCACTCACCCATGGCAACAGTGTTATTATCGCAAAATGGTTTTCCTGCAACAAGACAGGATACAAGACGGAAGTTAGCCAATCTTCACTCAAGATGAATGGAGGTTACGTCTGCATGGCCCCTTCTTCCCCTCAGCTGAAGAGGTACCCAACACTTATGCTCCCATGCTGTGGTCCCTATATCTGACAGACTCTTACCACTCAAGGTGGAAGTCAGCACAGTCCCAGTGGAGCTCCAGACTGAGACAGGTTCTTCCACGACTTTTGGGATTTGCGAGACTTATGGCCATTTGGGCTCACCTCAGCTATAGTAATTCTCCAAGTGTCTGCATAGTTACAACAAGAATACTATCAAAGTTAAAGGACAGTTCATGGCTCGCATTCAGTATCTTTCTACTGCCTTCACGGTATGCATCTTAGTGATAAACAATGAAAGAGGAACAAACATCTTTGGGTTGGATTTTTTAATGCTTTGGGCTCGGAAGTACATGACTCTACCAACAGCATTCAGCCGTCAGGGAATAGTTCGTACTTAAGCGACCTGTGCTCCAATTACAAGTCAGTTTTTTCTCACACTACCACCAGTGTCACTCGTTTTGAGGTGCATGTCACTCTTCTTCCAACTGCCACACCCCGTTTCTTCATAGCACAAAACGTTCCATCAGCTCTCAGAGATAAGTTGCAGGTGGAACCACAGTGCCTCGAAGATGAAGGCACTCTCACCACTAACACCAGTAGTAAGTGGTTTGCCCCCATCGTTATTGCGGAAAAGTCGAATGGCCCTTCGAATTCGCGGTGATTTTAAGGCCACAATCTGTCATCGTCGCCTGTTCAATTCTAAAAGCAGACAACAGTATGGCGTGTCTCACAGGAGGCAAGTTTTACGCCAAGACAGATTTGCAGGACGTTTACTCTACTTTCAGCTCCCTCTGGACGAGGCATCACACAGCATTCTGGTCATTAACACTCTGTTTGAATTATTCGGCTATAACTGGTTTGACAGGTTTCCTTTTGGGACTGCCAGTGCTCTGGTTATTTTTCATCGGTACTTGGAACAGCTGACATGGGATGTGACCAGCGCAGTGAACTGTCTGAACGATATTCTAGTCACTGATAAAAACGCTCAGGATTTGGTGGCCAACCTCTACACTGCGGTTCGATAGCGTTTGCATTGTTACTTTGTGCTAGGAAGGGCTCTCAACAAGGGAAGTGTCCAGACGTCTCGGAGTGAACCAAAGAAATGCTGTTCGGGCATGGCGGAGATACAGAGAGACAGGAACTGTCGATGACATGCCACGCTCAGGCCGCCCAACAGCTACTACTGCAGTGGATGACCGCTACCTACGGATTATGGCTTAGAGGAACCCTGACAGTATTATGGCTTAGAGGAACCCTGACAGTAACGCCACCATATTGAATAATGCTTTTCGTGCAGCACAGGATGTCGTGTTACGACTCAAACTGTGCGCAATAGGCTGCATGATGCGCAACTTCACTCCCGACGTCCATGGTGAGGTCCAGCTTCGCAACCAAGACACCATACAGTGCGGTATAGATGGGCTCAACAACATGCCGAATGGACCATTCAGGATCGGCATCGGCATCACGTTCTCTTTACCAATGAGTGTCGCATATGCCTTCAACCAGACAATGGTCGGAGATGTGTTTGGAAGCAACCCGGTCAGGATGAACGCCTTAGACGCACTGTCCAGCGAGTGCAGCTAGGTGGAGGTTCCCTGCTATTTTGGGGTGGCATTATGTGAGGCCGACGTACGCCGCTGGTGGTAATGGAAGGCGCCGTAACGGCTGTACGATACGTGAATGTCATCCTCCGACCGATAGTGTAACCGTATCGGCAGCATATTGACGAGGCATTGGTCTTCATGGACGACAATTCGCGCACCCATCATGCACATCTTCTGAATGACTTCCTTCAGGATAACGACATCGCTCGACTACAGCGGCCAGCTCGTTCTCCAGACATGAACCCTATCGAACGTGTTTGGCATAGATTGAAAAGGGCTATTTATGGACGACGTGAACCATCAACCCCTCTGAGGGATCTACGCTGAATCGCCGTTGAGGAGTGGAAGATTCTGGACCAAAAGTGCCTTGATGAACTTGTGGATAGTATGTCACGACGAATAAAGGCATGCATCAATACAAGAGGACGTGTTACTGGATATTAGAGGTATCAGTGTATACAGCAATCTGGACCACCACCTCTGAAGGTCTCGATGTATGGTGGTACAACATGCTATGTGTGGTTTTCATGAGCAATAAAAAGGGCGGAAATGATGTTTATATTGATCTATATTCCAATTTCTGTACAGGTTCCAGAACTCTCGGAACCGAGGCGATGCAAAACTTTTTTTGATCCGTGTATAAGAAAGGTAAAAGAATGGGCCCTCAAAATTACAGACCAATATCCCTAAATTCTGTTTGCCGTAGGATCCTTGAACATAATCCCAGTCCGAATATAATAAACTTTCTTGAGACTGAGAAGCTTATGTCCACGAATCAGGATGGTTTTAGAAAGCATCGCTCGTGTGAAAATCACATTGCCTTTTTCTCAGATGACATACTGACAAGAGGAGGCCATGACGTTGGGATCACGGATTTATGTACTTCAGATTTTTTACACGTTTAGTAGGCCATTGAAACAACATAGTGTGCAAGTAGTAAGGTGCACTACTGTGGCAATTCCGAGAAAATAGCAAGATGTTTTACTCATATATTATGTAACTGAAGTATTTGTTCGCAAGTACCAGGCCAAAGAGGTCATTGTGGTCAAGTAGTTAGCGTGAGCGCTATGCAAGACAGTTGTGGAAGAGGCGACGGTTCGAATCCATGTAACCTTTTCTAATTTTCCATTTTTTCTTCACTGGTCACGTTATTTAATTTATATACGACCTTTGAGAGGTAATATAATGAAAAAAACCACGTGCATTTTCATGAAGTTGTAGTGAATTTCATTTGTTATCTGGCTACTTACTATTTGTAATTAAATTTTCAAGAACGAGTGACAGGCCTGGAAAGCCCAAGTCAAACGTCGATGAATAATTATGCGAATGATGTTTTTCACAATCAGTAATATAGTAACGGTTCGAATCCATGTAACATTTCCTAATTTGACCTACTTTTTTTCTTCCCTGGTCACGTTATTTAATTTATATACGACATTTGAGAGGTAATATAATGAAAAAACCACGTGCATTTTCATGAAGTTGTAGTGAATTTCATTTGTTATCTGGCTACTTACTATTTGTAATTAAATTTTCAAGGACGAGTGACAGGCCTGGAAAGCCCAAGTCAAACGTCGATAAATAATTATGCGAATGATGTTTTTCACAATCAGTAATATAGTAAGTCACCATGTGCCAGACCACAAGAATACTGTACAATTACTTGTCGAATGTGCTCTCGATATCACACGTTGCAGGATAGTATTTGGCATACAGACATGAAGAACATAAAACTTAATTTCATGTAAATTCACGTGGTTTTTTATTATATTACCTATCGAATGTCATATAAATTAAATAATATGACCGGTGATAAAAAAAATAGAACAGTAATTAATTTCGAGCTGGAGTCGAACCGTCGCTTCATACACGCTGGTCATACGAAGCTTGAAGGCTTATCATTTCACCACCATGAACTCTAACGGCACCTACGCACAGATACATAAGCCATATAAAAGACGTGTTAAGTTTCCCTTGCGATTTTCTCGGAATTACCATAGTAGGGTACCTTACTGCTCGCACATTTCGTTGTTTTAATGGCCAACTAAGGCGTACAGCCTTTGAAGTAAATTTGTGACCCCAACGCCGTGCCCTGCCCTTGAATGAAGAGCAATAGGCAGATTCCATATTTCTAGATTCCCGGAGAGCATTTGACGCAGTGCCCCATTGCAGGCTGTTAACGAAGCATATGGAATAACTTCACAGATATGTGAGTGGCTCGAAGACTTCTTAAATAATAGATCCCAGTATGTTGTCCTCGACGGCTATTGCTCATCAGAGACAAAGGTATTCTCATGAGTGCCCCAGGGAAGTGTGATGAGACCGCCGTTGTTCTCTATATACATAAATGATATGGCGGACAAGGTGGACAGCAATCTGCGGTTTTTTGCTGATGATGCCGTGATGTGCGAAAAGGTATCGATGTTGAGTGACTATAGGAAGATAAAAGATGACTTAGACAAAAATTTCGAGTTGGCGAGATGAGTAGCAGCTAGACCTAAATGTGGAAAAATGTAAGTTAATGAGGATAAGCATGAAGATCAAAACTCTAATGTTGACTGTGTCCTATTCGACACAGTCTAGTCGTTTAAATATCTGGGCGTGACGTTGCTAACGTTACAAAGCGATATGAGATGAAACGAGCATATGATAACTGTTGCAGGGAAGGCGAATGGTTGACTTCGGTTTATTGGGAGAATTTTAGGAAAATGTGATTCACCTGCAAAGGAGATCCCATATAGGACGCTGGTGCGATCTGTTTTTGAGTACTGCTCGAGTGGTTGGAATTCGTACCAGGTTGGATTGACGGAAGGCATCAAAGCAATGCAGAGGCAGGCTGTTAGATTTGTTACCAGTAGGTTCAAACAACACGTAAGTGTTACGGAGGTGCTTCGGAAACTCAAATCTGAAACCCTTGAGTGAAGACGACGTTCTTTTCGAAAAGCACTATTGAGAAAATTTGGAGAACTGGCATTTGAAGCTGACTGCCGAACGATTCTACTGCCGCCAACAGCACTGCATGTAAGGACCACGAAGATAAGATACGATAAATTAGAGCTCATATGGAGGCATACAGACAGTCGTTTTTCCCTCACTCTATTTGCGAGTATAACGGGAAATGAAATCACAGGTAGTGGTACAGGGTACCCTCCGACATGCACTGCACAGTGGCTTGCGAAGTATCTATGTAGATGTAGATCCTCCTGCGTTTGGAGAGGACAGCCTGTCCCTGTCCAATCACCAACTCCAATGGACATTGACCTCAGCCCACTGGGATTATCAGTCCTACAGGTAGCCAATGAAGTGGTGCCAGGTTCCTCAGATATCGAGATGTGTCGCACTCTCCACAGTCTCTCTTCCTTTGGGGGAGGGAGGGGGGGGGGGGCATGCTGTGTATGGGCTGTATGCCCTAAGACTGGCAACCCTTCTCTCAGTAGTGGTGCACTGTCGGAATAACATCGAAGGGGTTACATCAGCAGACGACAGAGCTTCAATCATTAATGCTGCCGAGGCCAGCAGGCGGCAGAGCGACTGTCATCAGAGGCCGTTGGCCCTGTTTGACTCCGTTGGCCACCCGATCACAAACAGTTCCTCCAGTATGTCTACGCAGCCTGGCTATTTAGGGCGGCGCAAAACCTATCTCAAGCATCTTCCGCTGAGCTCTGGGCCAGGCATCAAATGCACCCGTAGTTCTTCGATTAGAGTCTCGATCCGAACCTTTCATACGTATGACGCCACGCCACACTAGCCACCGCCCACCGAGGAAGCCACTAGTGTCTGGTTTCATCATCACCAGTCCTTGGCCTCTGCATCAGAGACGTCCTGGAGCTCGGTGTAGGCAGTCGACCTTCATTAAGTTAATTTGTTCTACTTCCGAGAGAATATCGATTTTGACTGTTTCATCATTACGATATTCAGTCTAGGTTTGGACTTGTGTAAATTTAGCGTTAATCACGAATTTTCACAAACTAGTGCAGTGACTAACTTTTCTCTTGTGGAGGAGGATTTTTATTTTGGTACTTTTCAATAAAAATGCTCCACGGGTTTACCTGGGCTGTGATCTAATTGGGCCTCAACCTGCGCACGATTTTTTAATAGCATTCCATCCAAAGCCATAATGGAACCGTATTTATCCATTCCGCGACGACTTGAAGCTGTTTTGAATGCCAACGGTTTTCCTACATAGTATTAGGCATGGTAATGTGCTTTGTTTGTGGTGTTTCCATACACACTGAAGAGACAAGAAAACTGGTACTCATGCCTAACATCATGTAGGGCCCCCGCGAACACGCAGAAATGCCGCAACACGACGTGGCAGGGACTCGACTAATGTCTGAGGCAGTGGAGGTGGGAACTGACATCATGAATCCTGCAGGGCTGTCCATAAATCCGTGACAGTACGAGAGGGTGGAGATCTCTACTGAACAGCACGTTGCAAGGCATCCCAGATATACTCAATAATGTTTATGTCTGGGGAGTTTGGTGGCCAGCGGAAGTATTTAAACTCAGAAGAGTATTCCTGGAGCCACTCTGTAACAATTCTGGACGTGTGGGGTTTCGCATTGTCCTGCTGGAATTGTCGAAGTCCGTCGGAATGCACAATGGATATGAATGGATGCAGGTGATCAACAGGACGCTTACGTACGTGCTACCTGTCAGAGTCGTATCTATACATATCAGGGGTCCCATATCACTCCAACTCTGCACGCCCCACACCATTACAGAGCCTCCACCAGCATGAACAGCCCCTGCTGACATGCAGGGTCTGTGGATTCATGAGGTTGTCCCTATAGCCGGCCGCGGTGGCCGTGCGGTTCTGGCGCTGCAGTCCGGAACCGCGGGACTGCTACTGTCACAGGTTTGAATCCTGCCTCGGGCATGGGTGTGTGTGATGTCCTTAGGTTAGTTAGGTTTAAGTAGTTCTAAGTTCTAGGGGACTTATGACCTAAGATGTTGAGTCCCATAGTGCTCAGAGCCATTTTTTTTTTTTGTCCTTATAACGGTACACGTCCATTTGCTCGTAACAATTTGAAACGAGACTCGTCCGACCGGGCAGCACGTTTCCAGTCATCAACAGTCCAATGTCTGTGTTGACAGACCCAGACGAAGCGTGAAGCTTTCTGTCGTGCAGTCATGAAGGGAACAGGTTTGGGCCTTCGGCTCCAAAAGCCCATATCGATGATGTTTCGTTGAATGGTTCGCACGCCGCCACTTGTTGATAGCCCAGCATTGAAATCTGCAGCAATTTGTAGAAGGGTTGTACTTCTGTCACGTTGAACGATTTTCTTCAGTCGTCGTTAGTGCCGTTCTTGCAGGATCTTTTTTCCACCGCAGGGATGTCGGAGATTTGATGTTTTACCGGATTCCTGATATTCACGGTACACTCGTGAAATGGTCATACGGGAAAATCCGCACTTGACCGCTACCTCGGAGGTGTGTCCCATCGCTCGTGCGCCGACTATAACACCACGTTCTAACTCACTAAAATTTTGATAACCTGCCATTGTAGCAGCAGTAACAGATGTAACAACCGCGCCAGACACTTGTTGTCTTACACAGGCGTTGCCGACGGCAGCACAGTATTCTGCCTGTTTACGTATCTCTGTATTTGAATACTCATGCCTATACCAGTTTCTTTGGCGCTTCAGTGTATGTGTAAAGAAGTCGTGAATGCAATCACAAATCTGTTTCAATATTCGGTAAATTCGTATTTTGTTCACTACACGACAGTGCATAACCGTATTCAGTGCAGTCTAGAAGATAGCGAACACACGATTAATCTGTTTCCTTCGCTGTGCTCTAGATTTCATAAACGAACAGAGCGAACTAACTTTCACAAGATCTTTGTTTACGAAATTCGTGTTGATTTTTATAGAGATAAATGAAATATAAGGATATGACCAAGGCGAATTTTCTAGAACGTCAGGGGAGAGAGAGGATTTGTAGATATTTCTATTATGGGATGTTTTGCTGTTGTGCGTAATGTGAGACATTTCGACTTTGTAGGATGGTCATTTAAAACTTGGGCCGTGAGCATAACCAATGAAGATCAGTCAGCGTCATTCCCGAAAGACGGTTTGTCTGGTCCTCTCTAGGCCATAGCCATGCACACGTTTTCTGTTTGAAACAACAAGTGTTGTAACCAAATTAGTCGAAGTACATAATACAGTATTATTTTGAGAAATGAGATGTGATGACTGTCAGAAAAAAGTGGCTCTGAGCACTATGGGACTTAACATCTGAGGTCATCAGTCCCTCAGAACTTAGAACTACTTAAACCTAACTAACCTAAGGACATCACACACAGTCCGGAACCGCGCAGCTGCTACGGACGCAGGTTCGAATCCTGCCTCGCTCATGGATGTGTGAGATGTCCTTAGGTTAGTTAGGTTTAAGTAGTTCTAAGACTAGGGGACTGATGACCTCAGATGTTAAGTCCCATCATGCTTAGAGCCGTTTGAACCATTTTTTCGTATCCGTTAACCCTGTCAGTTTTTGCTGTTAACACACACTCATACACACAAACACACACACACACACACACACACACACACACACACACACACACGCAAGCACACACGACATACATATAGCTACTTTTAAGTACGCCATTACGTCAAAGAATTGTCGCACATCTGTTCTGCATTTCGAAATATCTAAAAACAGCAAATTGTCATATTACAAGTATAATACCATTCCCAAATAGATCATTTTTGCAAGAAGAATTATGAATCTCTAATAACTTCATCTTGCATGCTTCTCTGCATGATACACAAAATACACTCTCTGAAGAAAAGTATTTGGACACTCCTATGTAACGCTGAATTGACCACTAGGTATCACAAGGCGCATGCCTGCCAGTATGAAAGGAGGCAGGGAGTCACCAGAGAAGGAGTAAAAGCAGAATGGGTTGGGCGGGAGAGCCCAGTGACGTCGAATGTGGACAAGTCGTTGGATGTCACCTAACATCAGGAACGTCAGGAACATTTCAACCCTTCTAAAGCTGCCAAAGTGACTGTTGGTGATGTGATTGTGAAGTGGAAACGTGAAGGAAGAATCATAGCTAAACCAAGAGTAGACAGACCTCATGAGTAGCTTAGCTAGGTGGTTCTGTTGCAGTCAGCATTGTTTCCAAGTTCTCTCCCCCTGTCCCCTTGCTCCCACCCCCTCTGACATAGGACAACAGCCCTACGTATAAAATTACAGAAAATTCAAAAATAGGTAGGAAATGCAAAAAAAATAGTAGGAAATTGAAAGCAGTGTAATTACCTAATATACAGAATGATGGGAAGTTAAAAAAATGGTGGGAAATGAAAGCATCCAAGATGGGAAATTATCCTATTGGTTGAAAACCGAAGACAGCATACCCTGCGATAGTGGCGCAGCCTGCGTGGTTGTCATATTTCCTAGGTCTTCCCCAACCCTATGACATTAGAATTCAAGATGGCAGACCCTGGGATACTGGAGCAGCAGATTTCATGTGTTCTAAGTTTAGAAGTCTCTCCTAAGTACAAAATGGCGGGAAACTAAAAAAAATCATTGGTTTTCCCCACTCCTCTGACAATTCAGCGCATTTTCCATAAGTTTAAAATGTTGCTAGCTCAGCTATCCAAAGTTCAAGCAGTTTCCCCTCCCCCCTCTGATGTGACTGACACAGCTTGCATGATTGTCATCTGAAGTTTGGACAGACTTAACCTAAGTTTACAACTATGTGCTGTGTAGTAGGAATAGGAGAGGACTTTACATGTCTTTATTTAAACAAATACCACACTGGGGAGGGTCTCTTCCACAGTTTCTGGATGCAAAGTTCACTGTCAGGCCATCAGCCAAGTAAGGGTTAGCATCAGAGTGCATGATGTGGACTGCCACTGTGTACATGCCGCTGGTGCAAGGACTACAGACTGGCGTTAAGCGTAGGTGTCCATATTTCAGTACTTTAAATGAAGTGTAAATGCATGCTTTCTTATAGAGGGGCATGTGCACTGCTGATGTAGCTGAAGCTGTAAAGTTGATAACTGAACACTTAGAGTTTAAGAAGCTAGATTTTTTTTGCTCTATCTCTTGTTATCTTGCCTTCAATATCGATATAAAATTTCAGATAATACTATTTTTTTTACAAAAATATATATCCCATATGTCGAATTAGTTCATTCACTTTACGTTTCACGTGATATACATTTCAACACAAGCTAGACTAGTTCATACCCAGAAAAAACAACGTACGAAAAGCTGTTATAAGTATTTACAAAAAATTATTTAACAACATACAGAAAGAAAGAAATACATAGAAAATATGTCTCATAGCTTAACATGTTTTTCACAGTTGATACACTTATTCGTTTTTCCTCCAACAGCTTGGAACAGTAGTAGCACAGTTTGTAATGCGCAATTGACAGAAATACACGTTTATTTTCAGCTGATGTTCTTTAAGTACAGTTGACATAGATTATTTACAGTTTCCCTTAGAGACAAAACATTAACTACGACCTTTCTTTGGTATGATCAGAGGCAGTAAAACTTAACCTAGTGTGCAGACAATACACAGGATGTCTCAGGAGGAATGGTCAATATTCAGGAATATGACAAGAATGACCATTTGAAGCCAAAAACTTCATATGGGCATATGCCCTGTTCTGAATGCTTTATGAGACATAACACATGTAATGTACATTGTTACTTATTTTATGTGTTATTCAGTTCATTGTAAAATTTACACAGGTACAACAGTTTGTAAATATTACAACATGCATTTTATAAAGTATAACTTGAAAAATATGTATTTTTAACACATTCGTCGCTAAACATTATTGTACATGTCACATTACAACTGTTACACAGTTCACAACGAATGTTGGAATATGCCACTGTCAACTTCAACGCATTTGTGCGCACTTGGGGATATGTGTTGTGTTGCTTGGCTGAGTAGCATGCATGTTCCCTAATGAGGGTAGCTGCGTCCATGATATGACCCCGCAGTTCATCTCACATATTCACCATTTGTTTCTACATCTCAGTCTTCATGCAACCTCATAAACAAAAATCTAATGCCGTAAGATCTGGAGGTCTTGGTGACCAGGTAATTGCGCTATCATGACCAATCCAGCGATTATGGTGAGACACATACGTGCGTGCCACTAGCCCAAAAACTAATATACACTAAATGTTTTCTATCTCAGAATCAGTTCTGAACAGGACATATGGCCATATGAAGTTTTTTGCTTCAACTGAACATTTCTGTCATATCGCTGGATATTAACCATTCCTCCTGTCGCACCCTGTATTTACACATTGTGTGCCCTGTATCTCGAATTTTTAGTATGCGCTCACACATGTTCAAAACAATATAACATACACATACATGATGTACAAAACAAATTAACTCACATACATAGTATGTAATCATATGCACATGTACTATCACATACATCCACAGACGTATACTTATATATACCTATATACTCATTTTGATAAGTGGATCAACTAATCCACACACACAAGCGCATTTTCACTGTATGTTTATTACACGCACACACTCTATCATTTTATTGAACTGTGTGCATACGGTAGGGCTCGAGTGCCGTCATCTCAAATGACCTGCTTGTCATCATGTTGCGACAGACCGATCTTTGCTTGTTACACAGCGTGCACCTCATGTCTTCACAACTTAATGCTGACTTGGAGCAGCAAATGCGAAGGCGGAGATGGATCACCACCAACAATGCTGTGCAGCCACTCCAAGTAGTCTTCACCTATGAGAGCCTTTGAGGTTGCATGCCACACATCCTTAACCTACCTAAGGATGGCTTCTGTGTCCATGTGGTATGCATATATTTTTGAGCACAGACCTATAAACTTCAAAGTCGGCAACCCATTCATCTCATCTTTCCTTAAGCCATAACTTACAGGATTATCAGCTGCATATCCAGGTGTGTCGAATGCTTTGGGTGGGACCTTACTACTTGCTATGGACTATAATCCTTCACCTAATAGATGAAGCTGTCCATATCCATATAAGAGAACTTAAAATCAGTTAAATGAGTTTTCACAAACTCGTAATGGAAGTCATGCCTGCAGAGATTAGACTGGCCTAATATACCGATACCCACATAAACAGATTTTGTGAAACCTTAGCCATATCCAAAACGACGAAATCTTTGTTAATGATTGTGGCTCGCTTAAAACTTGGTCCCTCGACCTAATTTGCTCTGTCATAATGGCCTTTCTAGCGGATAACTAATTGAATTTCGTAATATTAGCTGCCATTTTCCATAGTTTTGCCAGACATTGCATTATTCGTAAGTTTGCAAAAATATTTCTCAAATTTACATATCGTGAAAGCCCTCTTTCTCGTATTTAAATCAATGTATTTCTTCAACCAGGGGCACTACTTGAAGGAAATAGCATGGGTGACTCTATTCAGTTTCAACACCAACTTGAAACATTGTTGGATACTATGATAATACAGTATGTTCCTTGTTTTTCCTTCTGGCATTGTCAACAGCTTGGGATGGGAATCTTTTCACGGAACTTGGCACTCTGCACTGTGCATGACATGCAAACTCTCAAGACAAATTAAATCTACTTCAGAAACGTACCCTATTTCAGAATCTGCCAGCACATCAGCGAATTTACCCAATTTCTCTATTTCTTCATAAGGCAGACATGAAAATCCTTGAACAGGAAGAGATTGTTGCATGTCATGACTGTATAACTTGTGTATAACGAAACTTTGATCTGCGGATGAACTGAACTGGTCATGCATCCACAGATTATTTGCCTCGATGTGCTTATGGACACCTTGAGAAAACCCCTCTGTGAATCTTTAATTTGAAAAACAACCGCACATCAGTATCGGTCAGGAGTCCAATATTGACATTTGTCTTTTTCAGCATGGCTTTCCATGAAAGCACATGTGTGGTGTTTTAGTAGGCATGATCCAAACAGTATTTTTCCGGACATGTACTCATTGGAATATTTCGAAAATATGTGCAAGTGAGTGAAAGTCTGTGTGCACTTAAAAACTTGCATCTTCTACTAAACAAGAGATGTTGAACTCCTGCCATACACTCTCCGCTTTCGTTGCTGATAAGATAGTGCCTGAAACTTTGCTGGTGAATGTGGTTGTGTCAGACCATGTGGTTTCATTGGGTTTTTTTCTCGGATCCATGTACTGGTATGGGAAATCCTCCTTCTTCGCTATGAGTTCAAACATAATATCATCAGAAAATCCAGCTTGAGAGGGACGTAATTCTTCCTAGCATATGGTTTCAGCAAGTTTCCCTAATGGTTCCTGCGTGAAACTCAGCGTAAGTAGCAGTTCTCTGTGTTGTCAGGCAGGACACTAACCTGATCTTTTCACAGACCATAATCAGCCAAGGGATCACCTTGGAAGTAAGCATCATACCCACTTAAATTGTGGGTGAAGACGGCTGCATGTCATGGGAGTTGGTAATTCAAGTTGGATGTAGTGGGTGTAGGCCTGTGGAATTTGCCGATTAGATGGCAATGATCACTTCACAGTGTTTCAGCCTTTTTCTCTAATGGCTGCCCATAAATAATAAGAACTATAATCATAAGTACATACAACATGATGTGCTGCCGCAAAAGGTACATGCTGTTCTGTGAGACTGGTATGTGAGACAGTGGGTTCATCTTCAAAGCATAATTATTTTCTTCAGTGAGCACTTCTACAAATATCAAATCCTCTACAGAGCAGTCCAGCGGATGCTGTGTTAATTATGCACTCATAATAAACAGATTCAGATGCCTCTATGCCCCTCTGTGCACTTTTTTTTTTTTTTTTACATTTTGGAGAAAGAAGGCGGTACATGCTTCTGATACAGCAATAGTGTTGTTTATTGTCCTGGGAGATTAACGACAGATCCGCATGTGTTGCATGCTGACCAGTGAGTTTTAACAATTAAAGGGGTTCAACGACTACGAGTGTAACATGATCTGACTTGGATTTCTTCAGACACCAAACATGAACAGATATACGGGAATTCTGCCTCTCAGATTAACTGATGGCCTGACACCTCATGGGGAATACAATACCATCATATTTATAATACCCAAAAACATCTGTCACATGGCATTGTCTTATATGCTCCGGATTTTGTTTAATTTTTCTTTTGGAAGCCAGAAGTGGTCATCCAGAGTAGCATTCATCTTTATTTGTGACATTAATAACGACCCTTTTATTAGCTATATCCTTTGGATTCCCTACGTTTTGTATCATATACATGCTCATTAACATCCCAATACAGGACTCCATTGAGATCCTTCCCAGAATCCCTTACTTGGAATTCAAAGAGTCGGGCATGTATTGACTTCAGTGTAAAGGTCTCAGACCATTCAGCAACTGCTTTGTCACACGATATCTCGCCATTATTGTCCCACTTATTTATAATGACATCCTCAGGGACACCCTCCTTAGGTGGGAGAAGGAACTTGCAGCATATCGTAATGCTTAATTTAAAGGTGGGATTCCATGGATTGTTTAAGATTTCGGAAAGTTTCCTTCCCAGTACTGATAGCCACCCAGTCAGGAAAAGCTCTGGATTTCGATACCCTATGAAATTTCTGACGTGAGTAAATAATAACCTATCTCCAAGTTCACCTCTAATCAATGAAAATGGCAATTCTGTGCAACATACCTGAAAATCTCCATAGTCAATATTACTGTCATTACGGTCAGAGCAGTTACTGCTGGGCGATAGACGATCATCACTGAAATTATCAAGACCCCATCCAGATGGTCTATGAGTCGGCAAGGGCGCTGCTGCTCATGATGGTCCAACAGTGGTTGATGCTGTCACTGCTGACTGCTGCAGACCAACCATGTGTTGTGTCATGCCTGCTGTCAGCAAGGGCCCAGAAGACTGTGCAGGCACTGGAACTGCTGGTCACTGTAGTCTATCTGCGGGTGCAGGGTTGGCAGCTCTAGTTCTTCAAGCACTTCCAACAACAGAAAGTCAGAACACCCTACATGTACCGAAAATTTATACACACATATATGTTCAAGTAAAAGAGGGACAGACAGATCCTAACGTAAAATCTCAGCCAATCTGAATCTTCATCATCATCATCACAGTGAGAGTGTGTGGCCAACGTTTCTATACATCTATTAATGGTGGGATGCCAGTCCTCCCATAGTGTGAAGTTAAGAATGGTGTGGATGGCACAACATTAATCAATCCTAAGGCAATAATGACACTGGCTAAGTAACAATGTTAAAAATACGTACACTAACACAGATATATATATATATGTATGATTTTCATCTTGAGTTTGTGTTGCCAACATATCTATGCATTTATTAATGTTTGGGAAGAATCTCTCTGATGCTGGTGAAGCCGAGAATGGTGTCGGTTCTACAACATCAACATTAATCAGTCATAAAACAGGAACGACAATGGCTGAGCAAAATGTGAAAAAATACAGATACTAACACAGAAATGTATATGAGATACTCAGTCTGAAATGGTATAGCCAGAATCCCTATACACTGTTAATATTAGGACGCAAGCCCTCAGATGCTGGCAAAGCTGAGAATGGTATGGGTGCTACAACATTAACATTGATCGATCCTACAACTGCAAGAACGACACTGGATAAGTAAAATGTATAATATAAATACATTGCTACAGGTATAGAGAGAGACATACTATTATCATCATCAGAATCCTGGGACTATTTGGTTGAACCAAGCACATCAACAGGCTCCTGACATGCTGTGTCCACATCACTAGATTTTGCTCTCAAATCGTCATTCCTCAATGCTAAAATAACACCAGTCTGTAAGTATCAGAAATACATATGTACACACACATACACACACACACACACACACACACATGTGCACACACACACACACACACACACACACACACACACACTCACACACACACAAACATACACACAGAATAACTGATACTTATGTGCACGATCCCTCTGTAGCACATTCCATTAAAACAATAAACGTGTCTTTACCGAAAAAGAGTGATGAGATACTATCATTATCGTCACTGAAATGAAGCCACATGCTACCACTACCACTGTTGCCACACCTCTTCACAATATGATGCTAGGGATGCTAGCAATGCACAGGAGTGCTAGGAGCAGACTGAAGTGTATTACTGACTGTGGGCCACTTTATAAACGTGCAGCTGATGGAGTAGTGGTGGGAGGGGGGGGGGGAGATTTGAGACAATAAAGGTGCACCTTCCACTGGAAGTATATGCGTGTTACTGTGGCATTAGAGTGGAGTGCTAGGGGTACGATTGTGAAAAAATAAGACACAACAGTTTTAAAATAATTTATTTGTAATCCAACTAAAGAGTAGTTTCAAGTCATCTAATGCACATACAAAACAATTCTTAGTCTTCTTCTTCAGCGTAAGAATATGAAGTGGTGAATCTCCATTTTTTTCTAAATTTCTAACAGTGACGTTACTGCAAATATTACATATCTATGGCGACTTGTCGGTACCTTTCACATAAACAGTGGAGTCAGTATTATCAAATCATGGTTGTAATGTCATCATATCTCCTAAGGTCATCCTGTCTTCATCCCAGTGCACTTCGTAAGAATTTCACCTTAACGATAATTAACTTTTATGTGTTTTGACGCGTTTGACATACCTGAAAGGTTTTCTCGAAGCGACTGTCATAGAAAATGTCATGGTAACTCACACATCGTTTGTGTAGGTGATAAAATAACGCGACATCTTTAAATATGAGCTGTCCATGTTCATTGAGGAGGCTTTGGACATCGATTATAATGTTTGGAGTTTGAGGTGTCATAGTGAAATGGTTTAGTTGTTATGCTACAACTAATTAATTTATACAAGTCTCTGCACAATTCCAGTAAGTGGTCTGTTGTTGATGATATCATCATGTAATATTAGTATGAATGCAACACCATTTGTTAGGAAGTATCGGGAGGATTCTGATTCAGTATAAACATCACACTTTAGTTCTGTTTGGAGAAATTTATAACGACCATTAGAGCTAACTTCTAATATTCTCTTGAACTGAGCAGACATCCCTCATTCTCTTCACCCTCATAGTTTGCTGGATGAAATCTTGCACACATATCGAAAAAGCAAACTGCATACATCTGTAAGTTGTCATGTAGGTAAAACTCAGAATAATAGTAGACTTCATTGAATTAAAACTGTCGAATTCATTTGAATGACATTTCATGTTCGCTTTACCATTGGTTTGAAATGCAGGTATGACAAACCGTGGTGTTTCCAACTAATCTGATGTTTTAATAGTCCATGATTGCTGGGTTGAGCATGGAGATAGAAAATATTCAAAAAGTTCCTATTATCTGAAATTTAAAGGCAACTGAATCGCAGAGCTTAGTGCATTTAAAAGTTTCAAACCTTCTTCATCAATTTCCGAAACATGAGACATTTTCCAAATTTGTCAAGCACAATCTTGTTCCCTTCTGGACTCATCCCTAATCTTTGGCTCTATGCATTAGTTTATATTCCACTTTATACTAAAATGAGTTCCTCCTTAACATTAACTAGAATGCATCTCATATCCTTAAAGTATCCCACAAGCATCATGAAAGGTATGCCTGCACTAAATCGCTTGTACTTGCGTGTTGACTGTGGTTTCTCCATAAATCGTCCTGCATTTTCTAAACCGTTTAAGTCCGATTTTGACAGTGAAATGTATGCTTGACATAATACCTACATTCATAGTGTGGTCAATCTCCACAACATTCAGGTCGTATCTTATTTCCTGAAACAGGAAAGCGAATACTTCTTGTGTAAGATGGGATGTTACCACAGGACCCTTATCATTTTTCATGAATTTGTTCTCCAAGTACAGGAAACTGTTGCTTGAAATGGTCGAAGCATCTTGGTGCTGGATAACTACGCAGACCTCATAGCTGTTCTCGAATGTCACTGAAGCATGGTGTTTGAGCAAGAAGTATTCCTGGTGAATGATTCATCATATTTGATTGGGGTGGTTATATTGAACCCTTAAATTGTTCTTGCGTGGTTTCAAGCCTAACGATTTAAGGAACTGCCAGTTCTTTGGTGTTGACACGTATTGTTCATCTACATCTACATCCATACTCCGCAAGCCACCTGACGGTGTGTGGCGAACGGTAACTTGAGTACCTCTATCGGTTCTCCCTTCTATTCCAGTCTCGTATTGCTCGTGGAAACTGGTTTCGATTTTAAGGGGAAATGCTGTTGACTGTGTGTCCTGGTTTTATACCATACACCCACCTTACTTTAAATGTACTCACTATGATTTCTTCAGTGTAAAAGTCGATCGCTCTGGTCCACAGTTTTCAACTAAAGATGATCTAATGTCTGAACAGTTACTGGAAGGGGAACAGCATTGTTTGGTGTATCTAGAATATTATATCCTGGACCGACATTAGGAAACAATCCCTAGATTGTATGAATCAGTTTGTCATTGAGAAATTAATTCATCACAATATTGTGCATGACATGAATCGTGGTAACTAGTAGCGTATCCATTGAATGAGCAGACTTACACAAATTTTTTTGATGGTTTTGCAGAATTTAATCCTTTGACAAACGTAGTCATGATTGTATTGAGTTTTCCTTTGTAAAGTCTATTACTTGAGCGGCCATTTTTATTTTCATTTTAAGTGTATTACGCTTGCGCGTAATACCCGTTTTAAATATATGTGTGAATCATCAATGTTGTATGTGCCATGAGGTACTTGCGCAACTTTACCACTTCCAAGATAGAGACTGCAGTTTGATGCTGTGATATTGGGAATACCGTTCTATGTTTCTAAGCCTACCAATGCAGTAATCCAGTCTCCTTCGTTCAGGTCGATTGGTGGAAAATAATTCATGCTTAGTACTTTAAGGTCCAAGTGTATGACATTGCACCTTAAGCTCAGCTGATGAACTGGTGTGGATGACTATTGTTTTTATATCTTTCTCTTTGTAGCTGTCTGAAAATGAGACATGTGTGTCCACAGAGATATATATTGAACTTTTCTGGGCCTTGAAAATTGTAGAATATGTGGCTATTGGTAAAGTAGAAGTGTAAGTCTTGTGATGGTTGTAAGTAGCCAATTGAATCCAAGTACACTATTGGTCATTAAAATTGCTACACCAAGAAGAAACGCAGTTGATAAACGGGTATTCATTCGACACATATATTATACTAGAACTGACATGTGAGTACATTTTCACTCAATTTGGGTGCATAGATCCTGAGAAATCAGTACCCAGAACAACCACCTCTGGCCATAATAACGGTCTTGATACGTCTGGGCATTGAGTCAAACAGAGCTTGGATGGCGTGTACAGGTACAGTTGCCCATGCAGCTTCAACACGATACCACAGTTCATCAAGAGTAGTGACTGGCGTATTGTGACGAGCCAGTTGGTCGGCCACGATTGACCAGACGTTTTCAGTTGGTGTGAGATCTGGAGAATGTGCTGGCCAGGGCAGCAGTCGAACATTTTCTGTATCCACAAAGGCCCGTACAGAACCTGCAACATGCGGTCGTGCATTATCCTGCTGAAATGTAGGGTTTCGCAAGGATCGAATGAAGGGTAGAGCCACGGGTCGTAACACATATGAAACGTAACGTCCACTGTTCAAAGTGCCGTCAGTGCGAACAAGAGGTGACCGAGACGTGTAACCAATGGCACCCCATACCATCACGCCGGGTGATACGACAGTATGGCAATGACGAATACACGCTTCCACGTGTGCGTTCACCGCGATGTCGCCAAACACGGATGCGACCATCATGATGCTGTAAACAGAACCTGGATTCATCCGAAAAAATGACGTTTTGCCATTCGTGCACCCAGGTTCGTCGTTGAGTACGCCATCGCAGGCGGTCCTGTCTGTGATGCAGCGTCAAGGGTAACCGCAGCCACGGTCTCCAAGCTGATAGTCCATGCTGCTGCAAACGTCCCCATCTGTTGACTAAGGGATCGAGACGTGGCTGCACGATCCGTTGCAGCCATGCGGATAAGATGCCTGTCATCTCGACTGTTAGTGATACGAGGCCGTTGGGATCCAGCACGGCGTTCCGTATTACCCTCCTGAACCCGCCGATTCCATATTCTGCTAACATTCATTGGATCTCGACCAACGCGAGCAGCAATGTCGCGATACGATAAACCGCAGTCGAGATAAGCTACAATCCGACCTTTATCAAAGTCGGAAACGTGATGGTACGCATTTATCCTCCTTACACGAGGCATCACAATAACTTTTCACCAGGCAACGTCGGTCAACTGCTGTTTGTGTATGAGAAATCAGTTGGAAACTTTCCTCATGCCAGCACGTTGTAGGTGTCGCCACCGGCGCCAACCTTGTGTGAATCCTCTAAAAAGCTAATCATTTGCATATCACAGCATCTTCTTCCTGTCGGTTAAATTTCGCGTCTGTAGCACGTCATCTTCGTGGTGTAGCAATTTTAATGGCCAGTAGTGTAGATGATGCTATTTGCAGTTCTTCTTTTAACATATACCATCCAGTGCGTTCCACGTCCTACCAAAATGTTTAAATCTGCATTTCCACATTCACTATATTTCCACATAGTATAGGGTAGATAGAGGAGGACTGGCCACGGTGTGCCAAACGTCACATGTGTGGTGTGTGTGGGTCGCGTGCAGGCCGAGGTCCAGCGTGCCACAGCGCGGCATTTCATTTAACATTGCGGTGTGGCACTTTTCGGTGGCACAACGCTCTGAGTTCGCCAGAATTGTGGTGTCAGCGCTGTTTACCCTTTGCTATTTGTTCGTGATAGTGAAGGACATTCACATATCCAGTGGCTGTTTGCATAAACAGAGGCACTCTAGCGATCTAGCGTCACAATCCTTTAAAGTGAATGTGAATTGCAGAAGAGAGGGCTGAGATTTCTCAATTCACATAAGCGACGGGTACTACTTATTTGCTTTTGAAGGACATTATAATATGATACAGAAATGATTTAAACATTTAGATGACAATGAAAGTGCCAAAAAATTACAATGATCAACAAACGTAATGCATTGTTCTGTACATCAAGAAGCACTTTTTGCTAAATTTGCAAGCATGGAGCACTTCCAAGAAACTGGAGGTACGAATAGAGTATGGGGACTTCATATATGACTGCAAAGTACTTTAGTTAAGTCAAGAAACATGCCCGGAACGATTTTTCGATTTAAAACTCGCTATTGTTGAATTTATGAAGTAAGAAGAAGTGCAGAAACGAAAATTAGAACATCCTTCGATTTAAAACTCGCTATTGTTGAATTTATGAAGTAAGAAGAAGTGCAGAAACGAAAATTAGAACATCCGGAATGGATTTGCAGACATCGCATTTCAAGTGGGCTTTATTGCACACTGCCTGCAGTAAGGCATTGCAAGATAACTGCATTCTGATCTGATGGGGATGCATTTAAAAATAAAATCGCGTAGTAGAAGGGGCACATTGTTACAAAGACAGTCCAGTTCCCTAAGCTCACTGTCGTTAAACACGGCGTTTGAAGACTTCATTGTGGCCGTGAAAGAATTACAATAATAGTTTTATAAGGTGTTTCAGGACACTGCAAATCTTAGCTCTATTTACAAGCTGTTTTCAAGACCGTTTGCCGTTTCAATTGAAAGCACCCTTGTGCAAGGTAAATCCAGTTTTAATGACAAATCTTTTTACGATAAAACTGTCGACTACATTGTTTTCCTCCGGTGGATTTTCCAAGTTTCCATAACTAGGCTGGCAAAAGTGCTACAATATTTCAATCGACATATTTGTGTGAAAGACTTTTTTCGATTATGAAACTAAATAAGTCACGATTACGTGGCAACTTGAGTGTGAAACCCTGAAATTGTTTGCGTCTGTTGTATGCCGACAGTTTGTACCAGATAAAAATTATATAATGTCTTCAGCGCGCCAAAACTAATTAAATAATACTGAAAATTTCTTTTGTTTATGATCTACGTTTTTCAGAAATGTGAAATATAGAACCAAATCATAGTCAGCGCCATTTAAATGAGGCGCATTCGCGGTTTTCCCCTCTTCCTCTACTTCTACTCAGAGAACATGGTGTGGTGGCTGCGGGAAATGTGCAGCGAGGCTGAGCACTTTGGCACTTGTGCTGGAGCACGCCCCACGAGCCGAAATTTTGGCCGCTCCTGAGGTAGAGTATTCCGCTTAAACACTCCATGAAAGGTTGGAAGAGAGAACTTTATGATGAGTGTAACCAGGAAGATATTTTTAAGATCTGAGCTGGGCGGGGCAACTAGTAGCTTCTTTTTTAAATGAGCAATTTAGGCCAGTTCCTATGCAGGTTTAAATATAGTATTTCTCAATAGCCAAAGATTCCATGAGTCTATTACGTCTCTTTTCTCCATCAACCTGCTGCTCTGCGTTTTCTGCATGGTTCTCCATTCTGGCGATAGCTGCCGTGCTGCTAGCTAAAGAACATATCACTGAAAGTCCTGCCAATGCTTGAATTATGGACGGATGAATCCACTCAATGTGCTAGGCAATGGTAAGACTCTAGGCGTTTTAACCAGTTTTCCTTTTGAGGCTCTTTCACCTGCCACCAGTTATAACTGAATGCATATCTTTAAACAACGTTATATGCCCTTTGCTTCTTATTCTTCAGCAGATGACGAGCGGCGTTCCTAACTCGACCTGAAATTTAGCCTCGTACCTAATGTGTTTTCCACATTGCTTTATCAACTACAAAAGCGGCGATTTGCTCACCAGTATCCATATCACTTCTTGCGTTTATCACCTTGGCTCGGGTGGCTGAAATTCGATATGCTGCAAGACGTCCTGGGAGATTCTTATTTGTTGCGTACGTGATATCACGCTGTGTGCAGGCCTCGTCGAAAAGACTGATTCTATTGTAACAATGGTCAAGTTGTTTATCAAGCTCGGTTCCTTGTCTACAATAGGTATGCATGGGGATGTGTGCTGTTTGAGGTTTGCGTACATAGTTATGTTGCAAATTGTCGACATCCACCCACCTGCTGCGCAGTGAAGGGAAGCAAAGCCACTTAACAAGAGTCTTTTTCCATCATCGCCTTATGGCACGTTGTGTGATAAAGAAGTTCAGATCATTATTGCTCTGCAATTCTTCCGTGAAAAACTACCGGCAATTTCACTACTACTGCTATCCTTTAAGATATACAGGGTGTTACAAAAAGGTACGGCCAAACTTTCAGGAAACATTCCTCACACACAAATAAAGAAAAGATGTTATGCGGACATGTGTCCGGAAACGCTTAATTTCCATGTTACAGCTCATTTTAGTTTCGTCCACCTACGCTCAATGGAGCACGTTATCATGATTTCATACGGGATACTCTACCTGTGCTACTAGAACATGTGCCTTTACGAGTACGACACATGTGGTTCATGCACGATGGAGCTCCTGCACATTTCAGTCGAAGTGTTCGTACGCTTCTCAACAACAGATTCGGTGACCGGTGGATTGGTAGAGGCGGACCAATACCATGGCCTCCACGTTCTCCTGACCTCAACCCTCTTGACTTTCATTTATGGGGGCATTTGAAAGCTCTTGTCTACGCAACCCCGGTACCAAATATAGAGACTCTTCGTGCTCGCATTGTGATACAATACGCCATTCTCCAGGGCTGCATCAGTGTATCAGGGATTCCATGCGACGGAGGGTGGATGCATGTATCCTCGCTAACGGAGGACATTTTGAACATTTCCTGTAACAAAGTGTTTGAAGTCACGCTGGTACGTTCTGTTGCCGTGTGTTTCCATTCCATGATTAATGTGATTTGAAGAGAAGTAATAAAATGAGCTCTGACATGGAAAGTAAGCGTTTCCGGACACATGTCCACATAACGTATTTTCTTTCTTTGTGTGTGAGGAATGGTTCCTGAAAGTTTGGCCGTACCTTTTTGTAACACCCTGTATAGTACGTTCTAAGGCTTGTTCGTTTCACTTTGGATATTAAATATCTCCGTTGATCAGTTTGGTAGATACTATTTCTCAAGTGATGTCTTGTGTTTTGATATACATACATAATCACTTACATTAAATTTCATTTTATGCGGATCTACCATTTAAATGCGACTGTAAACGGTATTTAGGAGCTCATTATCATGAACATTAATTGTTTTCATTTTTATTGTCCTGTACATAGTACGGTTGTACATGTCAAGGATTTGTGGGCGGAGATCATTCAATTTCTAGGAAACAAGAAGTTTAAAATGCATCCACATTCACAATTTTTTCATTCTGTTCAAATGCTCCAAGTTATTTGCTTTCGACTGAGTGTCGACTAGTGGTGTACTCCATATAATTCAATTAGCGATCTGAAATATCTATTATAAAACTCACCACCGTGGTCTGTTTAAAGAATGCGTGGGATGCGGCTGATTCCTGTCACAGCAATTGATCAAACACCTGTGCAGCTGCCATCCCCATCTTTGTTAGCAAACTTAACGCCCAAGCAGATTTTGATACGTACCAATAACCAATTAAAGTAGATTTGAAACCTTTATTCCCCTGCGAAAATTGTCTCATATCTACAAGATCCATCTACCATAAAGTGTTCAAATATCGATTTATACACTCATGCTCATAAATTAAGAATAATTGCAGTATGTGGTGCCACACAACGTGACACTACACAAAACTGGCGCTAATAGCATAGGCACATAGGGAACACAAATGGTTCAAATGGCTCTGAGCACTATGGGTCTCAACTTCTGAGGTCATTAGTCCCCTAGAACTTAGAACTAGTTAAGCCTAACTAACCTAAGGACATCACACACATCCATGCCCGCGGCAGGATTCGAACCTGCGACCGTAGCGGTCTCGCGGTTCCAGGCTGCTGCGCCTAGAACCACACGGCCATTTCGGCCGGCATAGGGAACACACACGACACAGATCTGTATTGGTGATAAGTTGAGAAAACCGTCCCGAAACACATGTGTTACAAAACGCCACTGTTTCCTGCGCATGTACCCCGACATCAATATGGGATATGATCACCATTCACAGTATACAGGCCGCACAACGGGTTGGCATATTCTGGATCAGGTGGTCGAGCGGCTGCTGGGGTATAGCCTCCCACTCTTGCACCAGTCCCTGTCGGAGCTACTGAAGTGTCCTAGGGGTTTGAAGACGTGCAGCGATACGTCGACCGAGTGCATCCCAGTCGTGCTCGATGGGGTTTAGGTCTGGAGGACAGACAGGCCACTCCATTCGCCTGATATCTTCTATTTCAAGGTACTCCTCCACGATGGCAGCTAGGTGGGGCCGTGCGTTATCATCCATCGGGAGGAAGGTGGGACCCACTGCAACCCTGAAAAGGCGGTAATACGGGTGCAAAATGACGTCCCGATACACCTGACCTGTTACAGTTCCTCTGTCAAAGACATGGACCTGTTACAGTTCCTCTGTCAAAGACATGCAAGGGTGTACGTGCACCAATCACAATCCCACCCCACACCATCAAACCATGACTTCCATACAGGTCCCTTTCAAGGACATTAAGGGATTGGTATCTGGTTCCTGGTTCATGCCAGATGAAAACCCAGTGAGAAGCACTGTTCAGACTATACCTGGACCCGTCCGTGAACATAACCTGGGACCACTGTTCCAATGACCATGTACTGTGTTCTTGACACCAGGCTTTACGGGCTCTCTTGTGACCAGGGGTCAGTGGAATGCACCTTGCAGGTCTCCGGGCGAATAAACCATGTCTGTTCAGTCATCTGTAGACTGTGTGTCTGGAGGCAACTGTTCCAGTGGCTGCGGTAAGGTCCCGAGCAAGGCTACCTGCAATACTCCGTGGTCGTCTGCGGGCACTAATGGTGAGATATCGGTCTTCTTGTGGTGTTGTACACTGTGGACGTCCCGTACTGTAACGCCTGGACACGTTTCCTGCCTGCTGGAATCGTTGTCATAACCGAGCTGTTGTGTCTGACCAGTCTCCAGTCGCCCTAGTATTCTACCCCTCATAACGTCATCAATATGTGTTCTCTGAGCCATTTTCAACACACAGTCACCATTAGCACGTCTGAAAACGTCTGCACACTTACTCGCTGCACCGTACTCTGACATGTACCAACACACCTCTGCGTATGGTCGACTGCTGCCAGCGCCACCGTGCGACGACCGCAGGTCAAATGCACCGCATGGTCATACCCCGAGGTGATTTAAACCCGCAAACCGCCCACCAGAGCGTTGTTTCACCATGTATCAACATTATCCTTAATTTATGAGCATGAGTGTAATTTGCCTGCGCAGGAGTATCTTGTGTGCTGGTTTATGGAGGTCCTGAACATCTATCTCCGTAATTATTCGATAATATTTCTTTCTCAAAGCTCTGAAATTATTGAAATGATTTCATTCGAATAAGCTGTGTTTGCAACTGAAGCTAATGCTGTGAGCAGTCATAATTGTTCAGCTATTTCGTTGGTTCATCGCAGTATTGGGGTGCTCAGCTGTTAATTTTCTTATTTTGTATGTCGACAATGTCACTGTCAGGTATGTGTTTTTATGTTTCGTGTTAATGTCTTTTATTTATGCGTTTTTATTTGTCGAACTGTTAGGCCCTTTTGCTCCTACTCCTTTTAATTTGTTATATACTACTGTCACACAGAAAATCAGATTATGTATTTCCATATATTTTGGTGAATAGCTGTTGAGTTTTGTAGTTTTTAAGAATATTAAATTCAGTAAACCAGGTGTTCCTTTCAAATTCTCGATAACCAATCTATGTTGCATACACTGTTGTGAAGTGGGTGTTTTGCTCATCCGCTCGTGGCGAAAACTACTAAAAAGTAATGCCTCTGAATTTTTTGTTTGGGAATTCTTGAATACTTTTTAATAAAACAAACGTTATTAACATTCTACCCAGCCTATATGATTTTTCCCTAATTACTGTGTACATTCTATCTTGTGCATTCTATCTTGGGCATTCGGGAGTCGCTCAGAAGATTCTGTTACAGGTCTAAAGGTATCTCATAAGTGACTGACCAATCTCCAAATACCCCAACGTCAGCAATCGCATTTTCTCTCGAATAGCCTTATACATTTCAATGAATTTACGTTTTGTAGACATGTTGTTGTACACTAAGCAGATTTTTGATCAATGTACAACTTATATACACTCCTATGTACTTTCTTTTCAGTTATATCAGTCTTTGCAGTTAACTCATTTGTTTTCTTTTCAATAAATTACAGCAACCCTTGCCGTTATCTCATTGATTAAATTGAAAATGGTCTGAGAATAAGTATGTAATTCCTTCAAAACTTTGTTGAATGCTTCAGATCTAGTAGTATGGCGTTTAATACTATAGTCGAGTTTCTGAATTTTTGCATCAGTGGCCTGAGGAATGTTCTGCCTTTCCCGCTCAGACTGATTGTGGCTGGATATGTGTGCGAACTTTCCCATAACGTAGAGCATAATTACGTAATCACCCGGTTGTTTCACGGTATATAAACACACCATCATCTTTTGAAAACCTGTCGGAAGTTCCACTGGTAACCGCCATCATTCAGCTGCCTCCTTATTTCAACAACTGAAAAGATGTACTGTGAATGATAAAGTTGTAAATTCGCCCGATGTCATGACGGTTGCTAGCAGTGTCTGGTAAATGTGTTTTTCATTCATATCGTCCCGTTTGAAGGCAATAATAAGGTTCACATTATTTCTTTCTTACCAATAGCTCTGGGATCCTAGAATATGTCCGACTTAGGGAGAAGATGTGAACACATCTATGACACCCAAAAAAGAAGTATTCCCGTATTTGATCTTGATTCTCCAGCGTGACACTGTCTAATATGAATACAGTGTAAGGTTTTACTCCTTCAGGTGGCGGGATATCGTTACTTTGGATAAAAGTCTTATATATAATACCGTCAATGCCTGAAAGTATTTCCTCAAGCAGCTGGTATTTGGGCTGGAACAGCGGATTTGAAACTACGTGTACACTCTCAAAGCGAACACCATCTGGATGCATTAGCAGGGACATGAGAACATTTGTCTTCCCACAACCAGATGGGTCTTCAATTATGGATTTGATGCTGTTCAGCAGTAATGACCCATTCTTCTTATTCTTTCTTTCTGAAGTATTCTCAGGCCAATCATCTACAACAAAGTCCTTGTGATGTGGATGTTTTGTTCATCCGCTCGTGGCGAAAACTACTAAAAAGTAATGCCTCTGAATTTTTGTATGGGAATTCTTAAATACTTTTTAATAAAACAAACCTTATTAACATTTTACATTTTTGTTCTTCATGTCTACAGATTTGTAGCTCTCTGCCACTAGAGGGCTCTGAATTGTAGCGTGTAACATGACAGTGTGTAACGTAACTATGTCGGTGCATGAGAAACAGCGTGCTATAATTGAGTTTCGAATTCGAAGAGTTCGTCCACACAGGGAGCACTCTCTCTTTCAGTTTGACAGTGTCATATCACACATGAGTGCTGCGACATCTGCAACAATCCGACATCTGGAGTTCACTGTCATCGATCATCCTCCATACAGTCCCGACTTCGCCCCATCCGATTTTCGTCTGTTTCCAGAACTTAAGGGACACTTTTAAGGACTTCATTTCGGCAGTAGTGAAGTGCTGCAAACAGAGGTGAGGTTGTAGCTCAATCGAAAAAGTCAACCATTCTACAGTGACGGTATCAACCAACCGTGCTCTCGTTGGGAGAAATGTGTTCATCCCCTGCGTGACTATGTTGAGAAATAAATAAGTAGTCTTGAAGAATAAAATGTAGAATGCGAATAACGTTTGTTGTATTTAATGAGCTTTAAGAGATTTCACATAAAAGTAAGGAGGCTTGCCCTTGTATATGACTAGCATACACGGGTTTTTATAGGAAGAAGACACAAATACACTTCATTTAGGTTTTAAACATAGTCCGGCATATATAGGTACTCAAATAAGAACGCTGTTCTGTGCCTACATCACGTGTTGTAAATTCATAAATTGTTCCACGTACTGTCATGCAACAGACGTCAATATATTGGGCCACATCTCATTCATTGCCACAGTTCGCGCGGCTCCCCCCGTCGGAGGTTCGAGTCCTGCCTCGGGCGTTAGTGTGTGTGTGTTGTCCTTGACGTAAGTTAGTTTAAGTTGCATTAAGCAGTGCGCAAGCCTAGGGATCGATGAACTCAGCACTTTGGTCCCACAGGAACTTACCACCACCTACCTACTCCATCAGTGGAATTGAGAGTTTTTCGCGATAGTCCTAGTAAATTGATTCACAATCCAGAATGAGATTTTCACTCTGCAGCGGAGTGTGCACTGATATGAAACTTCCCCGAAGATTAAAACTATGTGCCGGACCGAGACTCGAACTCGGGACCTTTGCCTTTCGTGGCTAAGTGCTCTACCATCTGAGCTACCCAAGGACTACCCATGACCCATCCTCACAGTTCGAGTCTCGGTCTACATCTACATCTACATCTATACTCCGCGAGCCACCTTACGGTGTGTGGCGGAGGGTACTTATTGTACCACTATCTGATCCCCCCTTCCCTGTTCCATTCACGAATTGTGCGTGGAAAGAACGACTGCTTGTAAGTCTCCGTATTTGCTCTAATTTCTCGGATCTTTTCGTTGTGATCATTACGCGAGATATATGTGGGCGGTAGTAATATGTTGCCCATCTCTTCCCGGAATGTGCTCTCTCGTAATTTCGATAATAAACCTCTCCGTATTGCGTAACGCCTTTCTTGAAGTGTCCGCCACTGGAGCTTGTTCAGCATCTCCGTAACGCTCTCGCGCTGACTAAATGTCCCCATGACGAATCGCGCTGCTTTTCGCTGGATCATGTCTATCTCTTCTATTAATCCAACCTGGTAAGGGTCCCATACTGATGAGCAATACTCAAGAATCGGACGAACAAGCGTTTTGTAAGCTACTTCTTTCGTCGATGAGTCACATTTTCTTAGAATTCTTCCTATGAATCTCAACCTGGCGCCTGCTTTTCCCACTATTTGTTTTATGTGATCATTCCACTTCAGATCGCTCCGGATAGTAACTCCTAAGTATTTTACGGTCGTTACCGCTTCCAATGATTTACCACCTATGGCATAATCGTACTGGAATGGATTTCTGCCCTTATGTATGCGCATTATATTACATTTATCTACGTTTAGGGAAAGCTGCCAGCTGTCGCACCATGCATTAATCCTCTGCAGGTCCTCCTGGAGTACGTACGAGTCTTCTGATGTTGCTACTTTCTTGTAGACAACCGTGTCATCTGCAAATAGCCTCACGGAGCTACCGATGTTGTCAACTAAGTCATTTATGTATATTGTAAACAATAAAGGTCCTATCACGCTTCCCTGCGGTACTCCCGAAATTACCTCTACATCTGCAGATTTTGAACCGTTAAGAATGACATGTTGTGTTCTTTCTTCTAGGAAATCCTGAATCCAATCACAAACCTGGTCCGATATTCCGTAAGCTCGTATTTTTTTCACTAAACGTAAGTGCGGAACCGTATCAAATGCCTTCCTGAAGTCCAGGAATACGGCATCAATCTGCTCGCCAGTGTCTACGGCACTGTGAATTTCTTGGGCAAATAGGGCGAGCTGAGTTTCACATGATCTCTGTTTGCGGAATCCATGTTGGTTATGATGAAGGAGATTTGTATTATCTAAGAACGTCATAATACGAGAACACAAAACATGTTCCATTATTCTACAACAGATTGACGTAAGCGAAATAGGCCTATAATTATTCGCATCTGATTTATGACCCTTCTTGAAAATGGGAACGACCTGCGCTTTCTTCCAGTCGCTAGGTACTTTACGTTCTTCCAGCGATCTACGATAAATTGCTGATAGAAAGGGGGCAAGTTCTTTAGCATAATCACTGTAGAATCTTAAGGGTATCTCGTCTGGTCCGGATGCTTTTCCGCTACTAAGTGATAGCAGTTGTTTTTCAATTCCGATATCGTTTATTTCAATATTTTCCATTTTGGTCCGGCACGCAGTTTTAATCCGCCAGGAAGTTTAATTCACAATGTTTCACAGAAGCTATACACATGAACTTACTCGAGTGTATGCTGTATAGCATAGGCTATATATTAAATTTTTGAATATCTATTCCTGCAGGTAAGTCGATTAAGTTTCGTTAAAACATTCGATTGTTCATGAGAAGTCACCTGCATTGATCTTGTGATCTCCCAGTATACCACTGTTGGTGTTTGAGTATTTCGAGTAACCATGCCAGCAATTGTGACCGAGTTATCACACAGCGGACGCCAGTCTGCAGAGCATAATATTGTTTTAGAGCCACAATAACGTGGGTTTACAGAAGTTAGAACTGGCTTGAATTCATGGTCAGACAACATTGCGATACTGACACGTTTACTTCGCTCGAATTTTAGATGAAAGGCGAATTGAGTATGGATATATAGACCTGTGGAGATGTCTTCATCAGGGGTAAAACGAGTTAAGCCATGCCCGTAGAGTACACCATACAAACATACAGGGTGCTCTAAAATTCCCCTTACAAACTTCTCGGGCTTGTGGAGGGAACTGAGTAGACAATACTTTGAATTGGAACACGTGTTCGGAATCGCACCGTTTCCGTGCTACTGCCGTTTGAAAACATGTTTACTAGGTATATATGCAGCAGAGTAATCGTCATGGAGTTGGGGAAGGGGTGCTTACGCAGGATCTACTGACATCAGTTGTCGTCTGCCCTACCTCTCTGACCTGATTCGAGCCTCATTCACCATTCAGCTCTTCCATTACCGTGAGCTTCGCCATACAGCAGGATCGTGTCAGTGTATTCTGCAAACGTGTACTCAACCATGTTGCTCCAACACTCACAGACACGTGAATGAATGAGGTTCGTATCGGGTCAGAGAGGTAGGATAGACATAAAATGGTATCAGCCGATACGACCTAAGAACCTCTACCATGTCTAACCCGTTGCATAGCTATCTAGTAAATATGTTTTCAAATGGCCGTAACAAGGAAACGTTACGGACATGTGTTCCGATCCAGATATTGTCTACTCAGTCCCCTCTACAAGCCTTGTAAGTATTTAAGGGAAATTTAGAGCACGAAAATAGATGATACTTTCAGGATGTTTACTGTTTAGCTGGGGACTGGCGTTTCATGGCGGCAATGTCAACTCCTCGATCGCACATTGCCAACTCTAACTGTTCTTTTTTTTATTGTCCGTATATATACTATTATCGGAAAGCAGTGTGAGTAGCTTCGTAAAACAAAGTGTGCGACTGGTGTGTAGCAGTTATCTGTCGGTAACTAATAACAGAATCTTTGATAGGTGGAAGATAGCGTAACCTAGTGTTTCAATCTACGGAATGAATCTACGACCACAACTCTATACAGGGTGTTACAAAAAGGTACGGCCAAACTTTCAGGAAACATTCCTCGCACGCAAATAAAGAAAATGTGTTATGTGGACATGTGTCCGGAAACGCTTAATTTCCATGTTAGGGCTCATTTTAGTTTCGTCCATCTACGCTCAATGGAGCACGTTCTCATGATTTCATACGGGATACTTTACCTGTGCTACTAGAACATGTGCCTTTACAAGTACAACACAACACGTGGTTCATGCACGATGGAGCTCCTGCACATTTCAGTCGAAGTGTTCGTACGCTTCTCAACAACAGATTCGGTGACCGGTGGATTGGTAGAGGCGGACCAATACCATGGCCTCCACGTTCTCCTGACCTCAACCCTCTTGACTTTCATTTATGGGGGCATTTGAAAGCTCTTGTTTACGCAACCCCGGTACCAAATGTAGAGACTCTACGTGCTCGTATTGTGGACGGCTGTGATACAATACGCCATTCTCCAGGGCTGCATCAGCGCATCAGGGATTCCATGCGACGGAGGGTGGATGCATGTATCCTCGCTAACGGAGGACATTTTGAACATTTCCTGTAACAAAGTGTTTGAAGTCACGCTGGTACGTTCTGTTGCTGTGTGTTTCCATTCCACGATTAATGTAATTTGAAGAGAAGTAATAAAATGAGCTCTGACATGGAAAGTAAGCGTTTCCGGACACATGTCCACATAACATATTTTCTTTCTTTGTGTGTGAGGAATGTTTCCTGAAAGTTTGGCCGTACCTTTTTGTAACACCCTGTATAGCAACTACTGTTTGAATCTACAACTGCTATGTGTATACCAACTGCCCTACATCGGTCGCACCTCCTTCTAGACTTCTTCAGTGTTTGATGTACAGGATGTTTCAGAAAGCATATACATATTATAAAGCATTAAGTTGACAAAACTATTGATCGCTGCGCCACTGCTCGGTTATTGGAAGAAAGAATACATTGTCTAGTTTATATTCATTGCCGCCAGATGTTCGTTGTCTTCGGTTTATTTGGTTACCGTCACATGCTGCCAAATGGCTACTCCCGAGGAGAAATCATATTGTGTTCTCGAGTTTGTGAAGTGTAATTACACGATTACAGTGCAAAGACGTTTGAGGTTGAGGTACCAAACAGATATTCTGAAAGGATGGAACATTTGCAGATGGTATCGACAGTCTGTAGATACAGGATGTGCATTGAAAGGCAAGAGTCCTCGCCACCCTCGTGTTGCCGTTGAAAATGTCGCACTACTTCGAACTGCTTTCCAACGATGTCCTACAAAATCATCTCGCCATGCCAGTCAGGAGATGCAACTGCCTACAACAACAATTTGACATGTTTTGTGACTTTGGTTCATTATGCAGCCGTACAAGTTACAGCTGTTACAGACTCCACGCCATGATGAGAAACGCAAACGTGTGGCATTTTCTGACGAGCTTCAAAAGTCTATTGACAATGATTACACTTTCGCACAACGCATCATGTTCAGTGATGAAGCTACCTTCCATCTTAGTGAGAAAGCAAACAAACACAATATTTGAGTTTGGGGCCTACAGAGCCCATATGAACAAGTGCGAGGTTCACCCACATTCAATGAGTTTCGTGTGACATCCCGCTCATGTGTTTACGGCCCATTCTTCTTTGGAGGAAACATGATTAACAGTTAGCGGCATCTTGCTATGTTACAAAACAGGTTGTTTCCAATGCTGAAAATGGACATCTCCAATTTTTCAACATGACGGGGCATCCCCTCACTGAAACCGCCAAATGCGTGAATATCTGAATGATCTCAATAAAGCTTCACTGAGCCGTTGGATTGGTCGTCAAACATCCGGTGACTGAGCACCTCTCATCTGGCCTCCATGGCCAACAGATTTGACGGCCTATGACTTCTTCCTCTGGGGTTTCATTAAGGACAATGTTTATACACCAGCACTACTACAGAATCTTTTAGAAGAGTCGAAGTACCAGTTCCGTACTGCCATAACATCCGTGACAATGGACATGCTTACCCGCATATGGAAGGAATTCGAGTATCGATGTGATTTTGTTCTCGTTGGTGGTGGAGGACATATTGAATATCTGTAATATAAACTTGAAATATTCGTAAATATGTGTCCCAAGTTTCATAGTTGTTATGTCTTATAGTTTAATAAACACATGCACTCGAAATACATATATTCTTTTTAAGACACTCTGTATAATTATCGTTCAAAGTTTCGCAAGGTTTACGACCTTCATTTATCATTTGACGCCAAGCATTTTCAGTAAAGTAGGTCTCCACATTCCTGACGAGTCAGTTTTCGTGCCTCTGCTATAAATAGCCCTGCAGGTCCGTGCACGATTGAGTGCATTCTACATTACTGGGAAAATATATTTTTGTGTCCAAAGTGGGTTCTTGGAAATAGCCAGCAGGTTTAGACACGCAATGGAAAAAAACACACTTTTTCTTGGCTATAAACAGTAACCCTTCTAAGCGTCCAAAATATTTTTTGTTGGTTGTATTTCACATCTCTGATAAATCTTAGTAATGACATACTGTAACACATAAAGCTGCTGTATAATTTACTTTTAATGTACAACCGGTTTCGGTCATAAGCGATTCTCCAGTGCTAATTTTTGTTATTAGGAGGTGTTACACATATATATCGTAAAACAGATGTCAAAATAAAGCATTTGTAAATAATATTTCATTATAAAGAGTTAGATGCATGAAGTATCAAAAAATAAAAATGAAAACTTTCAAAGTGCTTTTTGAGCTGGAATGTGTTACAAATACCAGCTCGCCTGGGGTAAAACCACGGGCTCAGACTGGCAAGGAAAAATAACTTTTGTCGAAGGGGATGACTAACAGGTAGGTTTCCCCTACAGTTCAAAGATCTTTGATGGCCTGTAACTTCTTCCTGTGGGGTTTCATTAAGGACAACGTTTATAAGTCAACACTACCACATAATCTAGAAGAGTTGAGGAACAGATCCGTACTGCCATAATATCCGTGTCAATGGACATGCTTACCCGCATATGGAAGGAATTCGAGTATCGATGTGATTTTGTTCGTGTTGTCTTTGACCCGGCTATGAATAGCAGCTCTTGCAGGATTGGGCTTACCTGGGAGAAACCTTCCTTTTTGTCGGCTATCAACATATCAGGTCTGGTTTTATAGTGTTACGCGTTGTGGAGGCTGCGAAGCAGCTGTACAGTGGATGTGCTCTGTATTCAGTGGAGTAAGGTGTGGGGAAGCAGCAGAAGCATGGAAAGAGGAAGTCAGAGCAGGCCAGTGGTAAGTGGGAGAACGGGTGGGAGAAATGGCATTGCGACCGTGCTGTGGCGTCACACACTGCATGGCGTGCTAAGTACTGTCCAGTGGTATCAGAGTCAGTGATGCAGTCCATCGACAGTGCGCTCCCGAACTTGGCAGCAAGAGTAGCTGGAAGGTTACACGACGGATGGCGCTACATGGCGGCAAGAGCAGATACCACACAGTAGAGCTAGCACTGGTGATGTGAGCACAGCACAGCAGATGCCCACGATGTGCCAGTGGGCTGGCACTCTGGTGCATGGCATTAATTAGCTGAAGCCTGGTGCAGACTTCACATCTGACCCCACAGAAGAAACCCTCTCCTGGTGTAGTAATTGTTTAAATAAACACATAAAAGTTGGAACACATGAAATCCGTCGACCATGCAGGCTGTACCAGTATCCCACGGTCAGTCTTCTTGAATTCTGACATTATACGATTGGGAAAACCGCAGGAACTCTGATTAAACATGCAGGCTGTACTAGTATCCCAAGGATTTTCCCGAGCGACTGGAAAAAGCACAGGTGACGCCTGTATATAAGAAGGGTAGAAGGACGGATCCTCAAAATTACAGACTAGTATCCTTAACATCGGGTTGTTGCAGGATTCTCGAACATATTCTCAAATGGTTCAAATGGCTCTGAGCACTATGGGACTTAACATCTATGGTCATCAGACCCCTAGAACTTAGAACTACTTAAACCTAACTAACTAAGGACATCACACAACACCCAGTCATTACGAGGCAGAGAAAATCCCTGACCCCGCCGGGAATCGAACCCGGGAACCCGGGCGCGGGAAGCGAGAACGCTACGAACATATTCTCAGTTCGAATATAATGAATTTCCTTGAGACAGAGAAGTTGCTGTCCATGCATCAGCGCGGCTTTAGAAGGCATCGCTCCTGCGAAACGCAACTCGCCCTTTTTTCACATGACATCTTGCGAACCATGGATAAAGGTATCAGACGGATGCCATATTCCTTGACTTCCGGAAAGCGTTTGACTCGGTGTCCCACTGCAGACTCCTAACTAAGGTACGAGCATATGGGATTGGTTCCCAAGTAAGTGAGTGGCTCGAAGACTTCTTAAGTAATAGAACCCAGTACGTTGTCCTCGATGGTGAGTGTTCATCGGAGGTGAGGGTATCATCTGGAGTGCCCCAGGGAAGTGTGGTAGGTCCGCTATTGTTTTCTATCTACATAAATGATCTTTTGGATAGGGTGGATAGCAGTGTGCGACTGTTAGCTGATGATGTTGTGGTGTACGGGAAGGTGTCGTCGTTGAGTGACTGTAGGAGGATACAAGATGACTTGGACAGGATTTGTTATTGGTGTAAAGAATGGCAGCTAACTCTAAACATAGATAAAGGTAAATTAATGCAGATGAATAGGAAAAAGAATCCTGTAATGTTTGAATACTCCATTAGTGGTATAGAGCTTGACACAGCCACGTCGATTAAATGTTTGGGCGTAACATTGCAGAGCGATATTAAGTGGGACTAGCGTGTAATGGCAGTTGTGGGGAAGGTGGATAGTCGTCTTCCGTTCATTGGTAGAATTTTGGAAAGATGTGGTTCATCTGTAAAGGAGATCGCTTAAAAAACACTAATACGACCTATTTTTGAGTACTGCTCGAGCGTTTGGGATCCCTATCAGGTCGGCTTGAGGGAGGACATAGAAGCAATTCGTAGGCGGGCTGCTAGATTTGTTACTGGTAGGTTTGATCATCACGCGAGTGTTACGGTAATGCTTCAGGAACTCGGGTGGGAGTCCCTAGTGGAAAGGAGGCATTCTTTTCGTGAATCGCTACTGAGGAAATTTAGAGAACCAGCATTTGAGGCTGACTGCAGTATAATTTTACTGCCGCCAACTTACATTTCGCGGAAAGACCACAAATATAAGATAAGAGAGATTAGGGCTCGTAGAGAGGCATATAGGCAGTCATTTTTCCCACGTTCTGTTTGGGAGTGGAATAGAGAGAAGGTGCTAGTTATGGTACGAGGTACCCTCCGCCACGCACCGTATGGTGGATTGCGGAGTATGTATGTAGATGTAGATGTAGATGTAGATGTAGTAGAATATTTGCCTATTTCGGATTTTTTAAGTTGCCGTATTTTTAAAAAAAATTCATTCATTCTGTAGATAGGGAAATTGTGCTATTTTCAACATCCCGCCAACCTTTTAGTTTTTCGAAAATATTTGAATTTCCTACCATTCTATACACAGGGTAATTTGCCTATGTCAGCGGGGGGAGGGGAGGGGGAAATTAGTCAACAGTACATGATGTCATAGGGGAGATGAGAGGGAACTTGGGCAACAATGCAGACGTAACCCAAACATGCATACCCACACTAGTCTTATTTACCGACCGCTATGGTTGTAAGAAATCACATGTAGTCAGCGGAAGTAATCACTCGTCTGCTCCAAAATGCTACCAGCAGTCGAGGTAGCAATATGGCTGTGCATAAGGTGTCAAAAAAGAATGGAGGACAATGATCAAGTAGCTCCTCATAAACCACATATTTCTGTACTCGATGCTGAATGACGCTTGAGGTAGTGTAAAGAGTGACTGAAGTGTGGATGACTGGAAACGAGTGATGAAACTCGCTAAGCCCTATGGCAACCTGATGGAACGATTTGGATTTGTCAAATGCCTGGAGAATGGTACCTGCTCTCGTGTGTAGTGCCAAAAGTGAAGTATAGAGAAATTGGTATTATAGTTGTTGTTGTTGGCCGGCCGGGCTGGCCGAGCGGTTCTAAGCGCTACAGTCTGGAACCGCGCGACCGCTACGGTCGCAGGTTCGAATCCTACCTCGGGCATGGATGTGTGTGTTGTCCTTAGGTTGGATAGGTTTAAGTAGTTCTAAGTTCTAGGGGAGTGATGACCTCAGAAGTTAAGTCCCATAGTGCTCAGGGCCATTTTGTTGTTGTTGTTGTTTTCAGTCCGAAGACTGGTTTCATGCAGCTCTCTATGCTACTCTATCCTGTGCAGGCGTCTTCGTCTCCGATTAACTACTGCAACCTACGTCCTTCTGAACCTGCTTACTGTATTCATCTCTTGGTTTCCTTTTACGATTTTTATCCCCTACACTTTCTCCAGTACTCACGTCTCAGAATGTGTCTTACCAACCTATCCCTTCTTCTAGTCAGATTGTGCACAAATTTCTTTTCCCGCCAGTTCTGTTCACTACCTCCTCATTATTTACGTGATCTACCCATATAATCTTCAGCATTCTTCTGTAACACCAAAAGCTTCTATTCACTTCTTGTCTAATTGTGTATCGTCCATGTTTCACTTCCATACATGGCTACACTCAATACAAATACTTTCAGAAAAGGCTTCCTGATACTTAAATCTACATTCGATGGTAACAAATTTCTCTTCTTCAGGAAAACCTTTCTTGCCATCGCATGTCTACATTTTATATCCTCTCTACTTCGATCCTCATTAGCTATTTCACTGCCCAAATAGCAAAATTCATCTACTACACTATGTGTCTCATTTCCAGACCTAATTACCGTAGCATCGCCCGATATAATTCGACTGCATTCCATTATTCTTGTCTTTCTTTTGTCGATGTTCGCTTTATATCCTCCTTTAAACACTCTTTCTATTCCGTTCAACTGATTTTCCAAGTCCTTTGCTGTCTCTGACAGAATTACAGTTTGATCGGCAGACCTCAAAATTTTTATTTCTGCTCCCTGAACTTTAATTCCCACTCCAAATTTTTCTTTTGTTTCCTTTACTGCTTGCTCAGTGTACAGATTGAATAACATCAGCGATGAGCTACAGCCCTGTCTCACTCCTTTCTCAACTATTGCTTCCCTTTCATGCCCACGACTCTTATAACTGCTGTCTGGTTTCTGTACTCCAGGTATTTTACCTCTACCACCTTACGAATTTCAAGGAGCGTATTCCAGTCAACTTTCTCTACGCCTACAGAAGCTATAAACGTAGGTTTGCCTTTCCTTAAGCTGTCTTCTAAGAGAAGTCGTAGGGTCAATATTGCCTCCACATTTCTCCGGACTCTAAACTGATCTTCTCCGAGGTTGACTTCTACCAATTTTTCCATTCTTCTGTGAAGAATTCGTGTTAGTATTTTGCAGCCATGACTTAATAAACTGATAGTTCGGTATTATTCACACCTGTCAGCAGTTGCTTCCTTTGGAATTGTAATTATTATATTTTTCTTGAAGTATGAGGGTATTTCGCCTGTCTCATCCATCTTACACACCAGATGGAAGAGTTTTGTCGTGACTGGTTCTCCCAAGACTGTCAGTAGTTCTGACAGAATGTCGTCTACTCCCGCGGCGTTGTTTCGACTAAGGTCTTTCAACGTTCTGTCAAATTCTTCTCGCACTATCATACTTCCCGTTGCATCTTCATCTACGTCCTCGTCTGTTTGTATAACATTACCTCCAAGTTCATCTCCTTTGTATTGACCCTCTATATACTCTTTCCACCTTTCAGCTTTCCCTCCTTTGCTTAGACTAGTTTTCCATCTGAGCTCTTGATGTTCGTACAACTGCTTCTCTTTTCTCCAAAGGTCTCTTTAATTTTCCTGTAGGTGGTGTCTATCTTTCCTCTGTTGTTACGTGGTTCTAAATCCTTACGTTTATCCTCTAGCCAATCCTGCTTAGCCATTTTGTACTTACTGTCACTTTCACTTTTTAGACATTTGTAGTCCCTTTCGCCTGCTTCATTTACTGTATTTTTGTATTTTCTCATTTCATCAATTAAATTCAATATCTCCTGTGTTATCCAAAAATCTCTACTTGGCCTTGTCTTTTTCCTTTTTGATCCTTTGCTGACTTCACTATTTCATCTCTTAAAGCTACTCATTCGCCTTCTACTGTATTCCTTTCCCTTTTTTCGCCAATCGTTGCCTAATGCTCCCTCTGAAACACTTAACAAAGTTTGGTTCTTTCAACTTATCTAAGTCCCATCTCCTTAATTTCCTACCTCTTTGTAATTTCTTCAGATTTAATCTGCAGTTGCCGCGCGGGATTAGCCGAGCGGTCTCGGCTCTGCAGTCATGGGCTGTGCGGTTGGTTCCGACGGAGGTTCGTGTCCTCCCTCGGGCATGGGTGTGTGTGTTTGTCCTTAGGATAATTTAGGTTAAGTAGTGTGTAAGCTTAGGGACTGATGACCTTATCAGTTAAGTCCCATAAAATTTCACACGCATTTGAACATTTAATCTGCAGTTCATAATCAATAAATTGTGGGCAGTATCCGCATATGCTCATGGAAATGTCTTAAAATTTAAAATCTGGTTGCTAAAGTTCTCTCTGGAACACACAACGTCTATGTCCGCCTGCTATTTTGTGAGATGACCACCTTATCCATCTCCACATGGCCACCTGTACCAGTAATAGGCTGTATATAAACGGAGGGGGCGCCCCAGTTGGAAATTCCTAGTTACTCACCAGTTACTTGCATCCGCTAAATAGCTTTGCACGACTTAAATGACCGCCGCCATCATTTACTCAGGCCAGCTTCCAATTTGCTCATCGCCAACTACGATAGTACTTACGTAACAGGAACAAGGACGCTAGTTGGTAACTTCAAGTTACACTTCAGTTAACTATTTCTGTTACCTATCCGTGTCAGTAACTCTACTTGTCCAATAAAGAGCTATTTCTGTACTTACGAAACTGACCTATCAGCTATATCTAAGAGGGGCTCCAACACCCGCCGTATGTTTCAGCTCCCAATGACCTGCATACATACCGTCCATTTGTTCAGATCATTCAGGAACATTGGCCTCAGTCCCAAGAGACGAGGTAATCCTTGCTGGCTGATATGCACTCACAGTATTGGGCAGTACCACGTATCTGTTATTAAGGCGTAAGGACACAGCCGTGGCCCAATATCCACAATCGCCTTTCGTTCAGAGGCCATGGATTTTTCTCAAGTTGGTAAAAAGCAAATGTAGCACAGAACAGCAGCTTGAAGTTCGTCAACTGTGGTCAACACATCTTCTGAATGTTTCCATTGAGTGGCCCCCGGGAAATGTACGTAAGAAACACTAGAGGTGGGGTGTCCGCGAACGAATGGTTTCAAGGGAACGATCCACTAAAGTAAACGAAAGGACATAGGAAGGACTTCTGAGGATCGTCATTGATATTTACAATGTCTGTGTTTATACAGCGTCTGTAAATTCACATTACAAGATCCTTCAAACACGCAAGAATGTGATGTAATGGATGTAATGAGAAGATACAGACTTTGTATAAACATAGACACTGTAACCATCATTGATGTATCCGTGCCTCGACGGGCTAAAAAGACGATGAAATATTTGACTCCCTGAGCAGTAATCACGAATTGTGCGTGCATAAAGGGTTGTGACTACGTGACATATGGAAGTAGGCATCAGTCCTGGAGGTGTGCTCAGATAGCTGAAATGGTTAAGGCGACCGCTTGGTATCAAACGGGAAATCCGGGATTGAGCCCAGGGCCGGCACAAATTTTCATGTGTCGCAAACAGCTGACAGCAATGCCTAGTCGCAGAATACAGATCTACACTGACGAAAAAAATTACAACACCAAAAAGTAATTAATGCGGAGTAACGAAATTTCGGGAGTACATTTGTTTAGGTAACATATGTAAGTGAATAACGTTGCACGAGACAAGTTATTTCAAATGTAAAATGTTTGAACGTTAATAACCGGTGCAATCACCAGAATCTTGAATGCAAGCACACAAACGTGCATGCATTGTGTTGTACAGGTGCCGGATGTCAGTTTGTGGGATGGAGTTCCACGTCCGTTGCACTTGGTCGGTCAATACATGGACCGTTAATGATATTTGTGGATGACGTTGGAGTTATAGTCCGATGATGTCCCATATGTGCTCGATTGGACGCAGATCTGGTGATCGAACAGGCAGAAGCATGTCGACCCTATGTAGAACATGTTGGGTTACAACAGTGTTATGTGGGCGAGCGTTATCCTGTTGGACACCACCAGATAGAATGATATTCATGAATGGCAGCACAATAAGTCGAATCACCAGACTGACGTACAAATTTGCAGACAGGGCCCGTGGGATCACCACGAGAGTGCTACTGCTGTCATACGGAAACGAAAACGCACCTCAGACAATAACTCCAGGCGTAAGTCCAGTGTGTCAGGCATGCAGGCCCTCAACTGCCCTCCCCCTAACCAACACACAGCCATCGCTGCCACCGAGGCAGAACGAGCTTTCATGAGAAAACACAACAGTCCTCCAATGACCTCTCACTTGACACTACTGAAATCGCAAATGGCGGTGGTTTGCATTCAGTGAAGAGAACGCTACAGGGCGTCTGGATCGGAGCTGTCCATGAAGTAACCGATTTGTAACAGCTCGTTATGTTGCAGTGGTGCCAACTACTGCAGAGACTGCTGCTGCAGATACAGTATGATGCGACTAAGCCATACGCCGAACGCGGTGGTCTTTACCAAGTCTTTCTGCAATATCGCAGAAGGAACATCCAGCCTCTCGTAGCCCTATTCACGACCTTGTTCAAACTCAGAGATGTGGAGACAGTGACGTCTTTGTCGCCTGAAAGGCATTCTTGACTAACTTCAACTCACCACGTTCAATCTCAAAGGCAACTACACTAGACTCTCGCTAATCCGGCCCTCAGTAGTTCGGGCTCTCAGTAATCCGACGTACATCCAAAAACACGTGCAAAATGCATTATGGTTCGCAACAATGCTTAGTTAAACAATGCTTTATATACTGTATTTGAAATTGTAGCTTTCTTCACAGTTCCGAATCATGTCTTCTAAAAGAAAACACATTACGCTAGACCTCAAGCAGGAACTCGAAATTTTAGAATCTTCACAGAAAGCCATTGCTGCTGAGTTCAGTGTTGGACGAGCAACTATTTATGACATCAAAAATAAAGACGATGTTATTCGACACTACTCAACACAAATGGATAGTGAGTTGGGAAAACGGAAGGTTATGCGAAAGAGTGTGAATGAATAACTGGACGTAACTGTTTATAGATGGTTCATACAACAACGCAGTAAAAGAATTCCACTCAGTGGCCCGATTATAAACTGCATTTAACAAACAACTTGGTGGTAGTAACTTGTTTGCAGCGAACGAAGGTTGGCTATCAAACTGGAAAAAACGACATGGCATTCGGCAGCCGACAGTCACCGAGGAAAGTCGCTCAGCTAACGATAAGAATGTTGATGAATTTGTAAGCAAGATACGGAAGATAATAGAGGAAGAAGATTTAACTGCTGATGCCTTGTATAATGCTGATGAAACAGGACTCTTTTTACAAGATGCTTCTTTCAAAAATATTAGCTGCCAAGAGCGAGAAGGAAGCTCGTGGTTACAAGCAACAGAAACAACGCGTAACGTTAACGGCGTCTTTTAATGAAAATGGAATCATAAACTACCGCTTATGGTGACTGGAAAATCCCAACATCCACGTTGTTTTCAACATACTGACATAAATACTCTACCAGTGCAGTATTGCGCTCAGAAGAAAGCGTGAGTGGACAAACATATTCTCTCGGTGGTTCCATGGAACGTTTGTACCAGCAGTGAGAAAAGAGCTAAAGAAGAAGAAGCTTCCACTGAAAGCTATCCTTATGATTGACAATGCTCTCAGCCATCCTTCAGATGTTTTTCTAAAGTCCGATGGTATACATGTACGTTCACTCTTTCTCCCACCCAACATGACAGCCCTAACTCAGCCCATGAACCAGGCAATTTTGGAATCAAGTAAACGTCATTATCGACATTCTCTTCTAGTCCTCTTTCTCAACGAAAGTGAAAACGACTCTATCGAGACTATGCTGAAGGCGTGGAAAGCAATTAACATACGTGGTGTTGTTTTCCAAGCAGCCGAAGCATGGGATAAAGTGGAGAGCGCTACAATAATGAAGAGCTGGAGAAAATTGTGGCCATCCATTGACGCCGAGTTGGATCCAATAGTGAGTGACAGTGATGAGCCAGTCAATTCGGAATTATCAATTACTTTGTACACTGGCATGTTCCACAACCTTCCAGGAAAGGAGAAATTGATGATGAAGATGTTACTAAGTGACTGAATGAGGAAAACTGTGATACGGACCAAACTTTAACAGATGAAGAAGTAATCAAAAGCGTCAAGAGAGTAATGATGAAAGTGATGAAGAAGAGGACACAGGAGGAGAGAGCATGGAGATTTCTCACACTGCTGGTGCTGAAGCTCCCGAGGCCTTCCTGGAGTACATTATACAACAACCTGATACATGCAGTACTGATGTAATGCTTGTAAAGCGGTTGCATGATAAAGCATGCCACCGTCGCTTATCATCATTACGACAGTTAAACATTAGGTACATGTTTCATAGTGAGTGATACGGCTGTATAATTATGTACAGTGTTCACTCAAGGGCTAAGTTTTTTTTGAAGATTAATATATTCCCTGTGTTTCAAAATTGTATCCTTCGGTTTAATAAAGTACAGTACACTCTATCCCCTATGTTTTCAAAATAAATAAAACACAAAATAAATGAATAAAATAAATTTCAGACACCCAGTAATCTGGCATTTCCGCTAATCCGGCACCCATATGTGCCAGCAATGGCGGAATTAGCGAGAGTCTAGTGTATAGCTCACGACCATTACAGCGTGTGTTTAAAACAAACCTGATTTGCAACCTCATGATGGGGCTACTAGCGATTGGAGCGAAATTTGAATAGACATCATCTTTGAGATGTAGAAACACTCGTCTTTGAGATGTAGAAACAGGCCTACCAACTTTCGTTTACGTTTCCCAACTCTTTTCTGGTGTTGTGGTTTTTTCCGTCAGTGTATTTCATAAAGGTTACTACAGCTGTAATCGTAAGTGACAGTCTGTTCCTTCAGACGTGCATGCGTGTTTGAAGGTCAGTGTAATGTGAAGTTACAGACACTGTACGTATAAACGCAAGCATTGTAACCATCAATAACGCATCCATGTCTTGACGGGCTAAAATAACGATATAATATTTTTCTTCCTGTGAGGGACTCACGAAATGTGCGAACGTAGGGTTTGTGATTAAGTGACATATGAAAGTTTGGACTGGTCCTGGAAGCGTGCTGGGAAAGTCAAAGTTGTTAAGAAGCCCGGTCGTGATAAGTGGAAAATTCGAGCTCGAATCCTGGTCTGGCACCAATTTTCATGTATGGCAAACAGCCAACGTCAATGCATAGTCGCAGAGTACGAATCTATTTCATAATGTTCTAAAGATCGAGCGTCCACCTTTCACTTCGGTCGCTATCGATCTTGTTTCCGTCTTAGCTGTAGTTCCGCTGTTCCTCGTTCCTTCCTTAGTCTCGTTCTTCTTCCGGTAGTCACTCATTCCTCGTTCTACTTCCACTGCTCCTAGTTCAGCATCGATTTGTCGTTTGTGTGCTCACTGCGCTCGCCTGTTCCCATTCTGTTTGAAACTGTCATCGTAATCTATATTTCTGGTTCTTTGAATATTGTATTCAGCGTCCACGACCGGTAATTTACGACTTTTTGTATAACTATATAATTTATATGAAAATTAAATTTTATGTAATACATATATATATCTCAGATAACAAAAAGAGAAATTTGTTTATCTTTTTGTTGTTTTGATTTATTGTAGAACACACACTTATCACAAAGAAAGTTGTAGTTTTTTATTCGTAGATTTTTTTAGTTTGCATTTACTTGATTTAATAAGTTTCTAAGACGCATTTTTATCATTTTTTAATTGTAGTGTAAGAATGTTTACATGTTGTTGTTGTGGTCTTCAGACCTGAGACTGGTTTGATGCAGCTCTCCATGCTACTCTATCCTGTGCAAGCTTCCTCATCTCCCAGTACCTACTGCAACCTACATCCTTCTGAATCTGCTTACTGTATTCATCTCTTGGTCTCCCTCTACGATTTTTACCCTCCACGCTGCCCTCTAATACTAAATTGGTGATCCCTTGATGCCTCAGAACATGTCCTACCAACCGATCTCTTCTTCTAGTCAAGCTGTGCCACAAACTTCTCTTCTCCCCAATCCTATTCAATACCTCCTTATTAGTTACGTGATCTACTCATTACATAAAACTGGCGATTTTCACACTTTCTCCAAAAATAAAACCTATCATATACAGAGAGGCTTTATTTTTCAAGTTTGGTTCTTTCTTTTTGCTACTCCCTAGTTCGGTTCCTTTGCACAAAAGAATGAGTTGCGCGTGATTTTGGCTCAGGATGAAAACGGGAAGGGGCAGCTCTCCATTAAAAAAGCTTAGACTGGCATAAAGTAATATTTACCCAAGAAATATTTTCCACAAGTCCACAAGTAGCTTTTTAACTAAACACTTTATTGCTTTCATCTCAGTTATTAATACCGTGTTGCTGTTGCTGCATTAATTTTAATAAACCTATAAACCTACTACTTACTAAACGTGTGAGACAAGTGTAACGAGGAAAACACATTTTCTTTTCAAAAATATTCTTCGAGGAAGTCTTTGTTTTTGCCCTGGAACCTTATGGATATACTCAGACACAACCTGAAGAAAAAGAAAAAAAATTACTTGTTACAGCGTTCCATGAGCCTGACATCTGCCTCAGTTGGAGAACTTACAACTTCTAGTTTGGTAACTAAGTAACGGTGAAGAATCTGTCTTTAGGATCTTTCCTCTCAAATCAAGCCTGCTTAAAAATACTCTCCTTTTATCAGAAACGAACTGTTCATTTCCATTGTTCATAAATTTTGGGATTTGACCGATTCCAACATGAATCATATATTTTCGTCTATTAATTTTGTTTCACGATAGAATGTAGTTTTCATTTTTGATTCTGAAGCTTGATGTACAGAACAGGGAGCAGGAACCACAAACCATTTTTCAATTTTTATAGAGCCACACTCGGGATATCACTATCGACTACTTAATATATACAGGGTGTCCCTCGTCAGAGTCCTTAGACGCATTTCCTTGAAGTTCCTACAGATATCTGAAGCTTCGTTTTTGCAATGCGTAGCTGGAGTCACCCCAAACCAACACTGCTCGTCACGTCTTTCATGCAACTTTCAGTATCGACATTACAAACAAAAAGATTTTTCATTCGGGGTTTGATGTGTCTCTTCAACAGAGCGACGCCAGATTAGCCCAGTGCAAAATTTGTTTTATCGATATTTATTTAAAGGACTAGTACTCCGGCAGCACTAGCTACTGCCATGCAGTAGCAATGCTCAGTCGCTGTTGGAGTACTTGTTACTAATGGTGTTTTACTGTCCCTGTTGACACATATCGAGGAAGCGAATTTTGTACTAGACTAATTCGGGATCGCTCTATCGAATATGCACGTAAAATTCCAAGTTGAAGTTAATTTTATTCCTAAGGGAAAGAAACCGACGCTTTCCGCTGACACGGTGTAGCATAAAAACCTCCACTCAGAAATAAAACACTTGGAGAAGGTTTTTAAAGAGAATGGCTGCACTTCACGCCAGATAAGGAAGGCCATGCACTGCTGTTATAACAAGAAGCAACGCACTGAGGACACGGATGACGATTATAAATCAACTTAGTCCCTTCCGTACGGGGGAATGTGTCTGCTAAAATGGGTAGATTGCTTAGGAAAAATAAAATTAGGGTTATCTTCCTTCCACCGGCGAAGAGCATAGCCCTGGTTGGATCCGTTAAAGACGAGTTACAACTGAAAAAGCGAGCATTCACAAAATTCCCAGTGTGTGGTGCTGCATTTATAGGCCAGATGAGACGAACTAACCAGGAGCGTTGTACAGAACTCATCTTCGGCAACCGTTAAAATCAGCAGTAGCAGAACACTGTATTTCCATGGGACACTCAACAGAATACAACAGAACAAAAATTTTAGCTCCTGTTTCCAGTTTTTGGGACTCAGTAATCAAAGAATCGGTGGAAATACGTCTTACCGATAATCTTATAAATCGTGACAACAGCTTTTAGCTGGATGAAAATTTGTATTCTATAATTAAAATTATCCAGTCACAGCGGAAACGATGGGGTCATTCGATACTCAATGATTAGATCATCTCTCACTTTCACAGGGCAGCACACACAACTCTGCTATCCCGAGCAAGTCATCACCTGATGCATGCGCCGAAAGACGCCTGCACATTTCGCATACGCGGGATTCGGCAATAATACCATGAATACATCCGGGCTCTTTAGTAGTTGTCTGCTCACCTGAAGATTGCCGGACATCTCTGGGCCGAAATATCATAGCACGAAGTCGACGGGATCCAGCTGCACACCCGAGAATTATTAGAAGGCCAAAATAGTCATTTGTTGGATCCCAAAAAATAAAACCTTATCGTGGAAGCGTCTAAACCAAACCAAAGACATCTGTGGTTTTCGCAATTAATTATTTTGCTTCTTTCGTGAGTGAAAGGGAAGCAGTTGTTTTGAAGGCAGTGAGACAGTGTTGTAGCATATCCCTGATGTTATTCGGTCTGTACAGTGAGCAAGCAGTAAACAAAAGTAATGACAAATTTGGAAAGGGAATCAATGTTCAGGGAGAAGAACCAAAAACTTTGAGATTCTTCAACAAGATAATAATTTTGTCAGAGACAGTAGATTATTTTGAAGAGTTGTTGAATGGAATGGATAAAAATGGATAATCGAATGTAGTCGAATGAACACAGGTGATGCTGAATGAGTTAGGAAATGAGACATTAAAACCAGTAGACGAGTTTAGCCATTTAGGCAGACAAATAATGTATGCTGGCAGAAGTAGAGAGGATGTTGTTGTTGTTTTGGTCTTCAGTCCTGAGACTGGTTTGATGCAGGTGTCCATGCTACTCTATCCTGTGCAAGCTTCTTCATCTCCCAGTACCTACTGCAACCTACATCCTTCTGAATCTGTTTAGCGTATTCATCTCTTGGTCTCCCTCTACGATTTTTACCCTCCACGCTGCCCTCCAATACTAAATTGGTGATCCCTTGATGCCTTAGAACATGTCCTACCAACCGATTCCTTCTTCTGGTCAAGTTGTGCCACAAACTTCTCTTCTCCCCAATCCTATTCAATACCTCCTCATTAGAGAGGATATAGAATGTAAATGTCGTGTGGCTAGGGCCTCTCGGCGAGTAGACCATTCGCCGTTTGCAGGTCTTTCGAGTTGACGCCACTTCGGCAACTTGCTCTTCGATGGGGATGAAATGATGATGATTAGGACAACACAACACCCAGTCCCTGAACGGAGAAAATCTCCGACCCAGCCGGGAATCGAACCCGGACCCTTAGGATTTACATTCTGTCGCGCTGACCACTCAGCTATCGGAGGCGGACTATAGAATGTAGATTCGCTATAACACGAAAAACATTTCTGAAAAAGAGGAATTTGCTACACTGAATATAAATGTATGCGTTAGCAAGTCTTTTCTAAAGATTTTCGTCTGGTGTGTAGCTTTGCACCTAAGTGAAACGCGCACGATAGGCAATTCAGGCAAGAAGAGAATAGAAGCTTTTGAAATGTGGTGCTACTAAAGATTGCTGATGATTAGATGGGCAGGTGGAATAATAAATGAGAAAGTACAGAATCGAACTGGGAAAAGATACGGCACAACTGAACTAAAAGAAGGGATCGGTTGACAGGACATATCCTGAGGCATGAAAGAATCGTGAGTTTATTTGAGGTTAAGAATTTGAGGGGAGGGGGAGGGGATTGTAGAAGGAAACCAAGGGATGTCTAAAGAAAATATGTTCAAATGGATTTTGAGTGCAGTAGTTCTCCGGAGATGAAGAGGCCCGCACAGGATAGGGTAGAGTGGAGAGCTGCAACAGATCTGGCTTCTGACTGAAGACCTCACCTACGTTTAATGCATGCTACAACATGACGTAGAGCCAGGAAAGGCAAATTAATGCGTACAGAAATGTTTTGCGAAAGGCGTCATCAAAATTGGAAGAAATTTGTCATTTTAGATATAAACTTACGAGAAACTGAGGCCTTCACAGCACAGGAAGCTAGCACAGTTTCTCGATAAATAATTTTCGCTCTATATAATTTTTGTAGATGTAATTGGATTGTGGGGGAGAATATTAGTCAATAAATAACTGTTAACTTGGCAGTGAAATGTACGCTTCGGAGAGTCCAGTGTACAGAAAACTAGTGGAGCAGCAACTACACATCAACATCTGTACTTTTCAGCCTACCTTACGGTGTTTGGCAGAGGGAGTCTGCCACTGTCCCGTCCAACCCCTTCCACCCCTATCCCCCCCACAACCTTTCCGTTCGAGTAACAAGTGGTTCAAAAATGATTCAAATGGCTCTGAGCACTATAGAACTTAACTTCTGAGGTCATCAGTCCCCTATGACTTAGAACTACTTAAATCTAACTAACCTACGGACATCACACACATCCATGCCCGAGGCAGGATTCGAAGCGCGTAGAACCGCTCGGCCACTCCGGCCGGAGTAACAAGTCGTGCGTAGGAAGAATGACTGTTGGTAAGTCTTCTTAGAAGCTAGAATTTCTCTAATTTGACCTTCATGGTTTTTCCGCCAGGTTTATGTAGGAGCTGTATTTTGTTAGTCGTACTTAGTTTTGTATTTTAGACAGTATACGATTAACACGAGAGCTCGTTTTCTTTCCTTCCTTTTTTTTATTCCTTGTACTTCTTGTAGCTTCGCGTGGCCTCATACGCCCAAATTGTGTAATTTGGTTTTTTGACTCTTCTGGGAACTTACAATCTCGAAGATTTAATTGTCAACCACACAGGAATGTACAACGTCTCTCTTATAACGTCTCTCATTGGAGTTGTGTGAGCATATCCGAACGAGCCCATGACGAAACAAATCCATGACGAAACGAATCCGGAACGAAACACATTGCTCTTCTTTGGAACTTCTCTATTTCCTCCATCAACTCTACCTGGTAAGGATTCCAGTGTGTGGATTAATATTCAAATATCACTGAAACGAGGGTTTTATGACCTACTTCCTTCTTGGGTAGAATTTTCGAAGTTTCTTGCAATGAATCTCAATCTGACAACTGCTATTCCTAAGATTAGTTTTATGTGGTCGTTCTATTCTAAATTGCTCTATACTCGTACGCTTACTCGCTGATATTTAATGCATGTGAGTGTTTTCAGTCATTGTTCTGCAATCGTGTAATAGTTCGATAACCGGTTTTTCCGCCTATTTGGCCGCACTAAGTTACATTTGTTTGTGCTATGGATCAAATGTAAATCCCGGAACCAAGCGTCGATCTTCCGCAATAGTTCACCGGTCGGAGTGGCCGTGCGGTTCTAGGCGTTACAGACTGGAGCCGAGCGACCGTTACGGTCGCAGGTTCGAATCCTGCCTCGGGCATGGATGTGTGTGATGTCCTTAGGCTGGTTAGGTTTAATTAGTTCTAAGTTCTAGGCGACTGATAACCTCAGAAGTTAAGTCGCATAGTGCTCAGAGCCATTTTGCAAATGTTCCTGCATTTCACAACAATTTTCTAGTATTGTGACTCCTCTGTATACAATGGCATAATCCGGGAACAGGCTGATGGAGCTGCCGACGTTATCTACTAGGTCGTAAACAGGGTGACCAGAAACAGTCTGAAAAGTTTGCAAGAGTGTTGTAGGGTAGGTTGTGCTGAGAAATAAATGTTAAGCAACAAATTCTATACGTTCGCCGTTTCCGAGTTAATTAGCACTGATGTTAGCCAGTCGTGGTCGCTCGGTAGCATTCTCGCATCCCGCGCCCGGGTTCCCGGGTTCGACTCCCGGCGGGGTCAGGGATTTTCTCTGCTTCGTGATGACTGGGTGTTGTGTGATGTCCTTAGGTTAGTTAGGTTTAAGTAGTTCTAAGTTCTAGGGGACTGATGACCATAGATGTTAAGTCCCATAGTGCTCAGAGCCATTTGAACCATTTGCTAGCCAGTCTGGTCTTAGCGAGCGCAAATTCAAGTGGCCTGCCACATAAAATTAGTGTCAGTTGTTCTCATCTCTTAAGTGACAGCACACGAGACTGCTCAGACTTTATCTCAGGTTCGATCCTTACTACCGTCCCATGTCCAATTTTTTTATCTCTCTGTTGTTCGGTTTTGGGAAACCAAACGAAGTACAGGTTTGACAACACCTTCTCTGGCGGACCGCTTGAATTTGAGCTCGCAGTGGCCTGATTGGCTAACTTCAATGCTAATTAATTAACTCCGAAACCGGGCAACGTATCAAATATCGACCCTATTATTGGCACCCCTCCAATAATTGGCATCCTGCTAAGAAACAAACATTGTGTAGTAAGGACATTTTTAAGTTGGTAGTGCTTTTTTCAGAAACAGATGAAGATCTCTATTTTCGCTTGTTGCGCTGCATTTGTTTCAACGCCTTCTGGGAACTGGTTTGACAGGTAGCTGACATCAAGCAGATTGTTGTGAAGTTCTCTGTGCAAGAAAGGATTTTCTAAGAGGTAACTTTAGAAATACTGCAGTATATTAAGTGCTGTAATTGCGTGGACATCTCATATTTCAAAATTATGATACCATGGTTATAAAATACAATCAATATGTAGTTACTAGAATAAATTCAAACATTCTAACTTCAAAAGTGTAGAAGTTTAAGATGTGCCAATAACTGGATTTTGCAAAGCCTGCAATTCTAATAATTGACATCAGGTACCAACAACTAGCATGTTGCATTGATTCACTTTCAGAGTGTAAGTCATTTTAATCTTGATAAGAATGAGAAATAAATGCATCTGTAAAAAAAAGCACCTTGAAATGACAACTGTAACCAGTAAATGGCACAGTGCCAACAACTAGAAAATGGTGTGCCACTAACTGGAAAATTAGGTACCAATAACAGGAAAATTATTAACCAATAATTGGCATTGATTTTAATATTTTTCTCCATCTCTTTCTTCATTATAGAAGTAAACTGAATGAAATATGGGTCCTAGGCGAAAAGATACACATAGTGAAGAAAACCTTCAGAAAGCACTCCAAGAAGTAAAGAAAGGCATCTCATTCAAAGCAGCGTACAGAATGTACGGGATTCCCAGATCAACGTTACAATTCCGACTGAGTAATAAATATACCAAAACATGCCATGGGCCAGCACCTATCCTGAGCAAAGAGGAGGAAAGCACTCTTGTTCGGTGACTATTTGTACCCCTGTAGCTTGAGTCCTTGACAATTTACAAGCTAATTCAGGTGAACCTTCGAATGTGCTCGGAAGGGATTCCCACGACGAAAACAAGATATTCAGGCAAGCATGCGCCTAAGGCCTCTGACGAGGGGCACTTTGCATGTATTGGGTGGTCGATAGTGATATCCCGAGTGTAGCCTTATAAAAACTGAAAAATGATTTCCGGTTCCTGCCGCCTGTTTGTATAGTTCTCGGATGTCCTGCTGAGGGATGTCATGCCAAATTCCGTCCAATTAATGCGTTAGCTCGTCAAGATCCCCAGATGGTTGGACAGCCCTGCCCAGAATACTCCAAATGTTCTCAACTGGGAAGAGATCCGGCGACCTTGCAGGCCAAGGTAGGGTTTTGCAAGCACAAAGACAAGCAGTAGAAAAACTCCCCATGTGCAGGCGGACATCATCTTGCTGAAATGCAAGCCCAGTATGGTTTGCCATGAGGGGCAACAAAACGGATCCTAAAATATCGTTGATGTGCTGCTGCGTTGTAAGGGTGCCACGAATGGCAACCAAAGCGGTCCTCCTATGAAAGGAAATTGCACCTAGATCATCACACCTGGTCGCTGGGCTGTATGGTGGGTGACTGTCATGTTCGTATCCCACAGCTGTCCAGGGTATCTCCAAACACGTCTCCGGTGGTCATCAGATCTCAGGTCGAAGCGGGACTCATCACTGAAGACGACTCTACTCCAGTCAATGGGATTTGAAGACGCGTCTGGAGACGCCTCGGACAGTTGTGGGATACCAACCTGACTGTCGTCCGTCATACGGCCCGAAAACCAGGCGTGATGGTCCGGAGTGCAATTTATTTTCGTAGAAGGACCACGTTGGTTGTCATCCGCGGTACCCTTACAGCACGGCGGTACGTCGACGATATTCTACGCCCCACTTTATTACCCTCCATTGCTAGGCTTACATTTTAGCAAGAAACTGCCCGCCCGCAGATGGCGAGAGTTTCTGCTGCTAGTCTTCGAATTTATGAAACCGTACGTTGGCTAGCAACGTCGCTGGATCTCTCCCCAGTTGCGAACGTTTGGAGCATTATGGGCACGGCTCACCAAGCGTGTCGGGATTTTGACGACCTAACGCGCGAGTTGGACAGTATTTGGCACGATATCCCCCAGGAGGACATCCAACAACTCTGTCGATCAACGCCAAACTGAATAACTACTTGCATAAGGACAAGAAGTGGACCAGCGCGTTATTGCCTTGCTCAATTTGTGAAGCTCTTTCTCTTGAATAAATCATCCAATTCTCCCAAAACTAAAATCATGCACATCACATCTGCCGAATTCCGTTCCATTTCAATAATTCGTTTGTGGTGCGTCTTTTTTTTAAACTTAGAATGTACCATTACACAAATAAGAAAGAGGTTACAGGTTAAAGGAGGCCCCTAATTGGAGTCCCACTGTGACGGAATAGGAAAGTTAAAAGTTTGTTAGTTCAAAAATGGTTCAAATGGCTCTGGGCACTATGGGACTTAACTTCTGAGGTCATCAGTCCCCTAGAACTTAGAACTACTTAAACCTAACTAATCTAAGGACATCACGCACATCCATGCCCGAGGCAGGATTCGAACCTGCGACCGTAATGGTCGCGCGGTTCCAGACTGTAGCTCCTAGAACCGCTCGGCCACCCCGGCCGGCTTTGTTAGTTAGTGTCCCATCGACATTGTGCATGATGGAGACGGATATCGACGATTTAGAAGAAAGGACAGTGAATTGTGAGGAGCTATCCCCCACACTTGCTTGGTTTCATTGGAGGCAACAACAGGAAACGTAAATCATGACAGCCAGTTGGGCGTCAACGTGCCTGTTCCAGAAGGTAACCATTCCGCGATCTCCCTCAGTGCATTACAATATCACCTGACAGTTAACTAGTGGTTAAAGTTATCCCCTTCGATAATGTTTTCATAATGTGGGGCCACAGTCATAATATATTTCTTTAAAGTCAGTATCGCCATTAGACTGTTTTTTATTTGCATTGTTACATTTATACGATCATGATTTCGGCTTTAAAGTGCCATTATCAAGTGTTTTAATGTTATACAGTGCTTAAGATGGCATACTGTTGTACTTAAAATACACTATTAGACACATTGTCTAAGGGTCAATATTTCTGGTAAAAGCCTACAAAGCATTGTCTAATAGTGTATTTTTAATACGACAGTATGCCATCTTAAGCACTGTATAACATTAAAACACTTGATAATGACACTTTAAAGCCGAAATCATGATCGTGTAAATGTAACACTGCAAATAAAAAACAGTCTAATGGCGGTACTGACTTTAAAGAAATTATCCCCTACGATTCGCGAACACCTCCTGAGGCGTTGCATATGGACATTTATAAACAGCTATCATACGATAATCCTTCCTTAGAATCTCGAAGTGCCTCACATACGCCGAATTTTGTGGGATGGGAAAACTTTCCGCACACTGCGTGCAGTTTAATATCATATAGTGTGTACATGAGAAAGACGAAGTTTAGCTGCAGCACATCGAATGCCATCAGACAACTTCCGGGTAGTACCATGATCCGGCGGCTGTTTAAGAATAGTCGTTGTCTTGTTGGAATATAATCCAGAGGACAGCAGAGGAAGAAAACTACAACGGTAGTCAAGCGACTACATGAACTTCACAAACTTAGCGGTACGTCGTTAAAATTTCTGGAACTAACATCAGGGGTGACTTCGCAATCGACATCCACATCATGGCACAAAGCCTTCAAGTGCTGTGGTGACCAACGACACTGGTACTTGGCGTTGACCGTGATGCCGCACAACACATCCTCTGGGTGTTTCCGCTTTGACAGGAGCGGGATCCATAACTGACGTCATTCTCTCCTAGTCTGCCGGTAACCAAGTTTTTTCTGCCATGAGATCACTCCGGCTGCCGGCCGCGGTGGCCGTGGGTTTCTGGCGCTGCAGTCCGGAACCGCGGGACTGCTACGGTCGCAGGTTCGAATCCTGCCTCGGGCATGGGTGTGTGTGATGTCCTTAGGTTAGTTAGGTTTAAGTAGTTCTAAGTTCTAGGGGACTTATGACCTAAGATGTTGAGTCCCATAGTGCTCAGAGCCATTTGAACCATTTGAACCATCACTCCGGCTACTAATGTCACTGGCGAGGTGTTAAGTGGGGGCTGACGTGAGCCTAACGTTCCCCACGAAGACGTCTCACGGTAATGTGGCTCAACACGAGACACTTCGTTGGAAGTCACTCGGTTAGTGTATGTCTAGAAAGTCAGGTCTACGGTTTATTTATAATTCACCTGAAGTCCTCTGGTCCTCCCTGGGATGCGACTATCTGAATTTTCCAGGCCCATCTAAAAGCTATCACAGAAGGTACGGTCAGGGGTATGATAGGACGATCATTCGAAACAAAAAAAAAGCTAGTAAATATGCTATGAGCACTTTAATTCATCTCTGATAGTGTGAAACAAATCGCTTGTACTGCAAGATCTGTGCATTTCATATTTTGGGAGGAAGTAACATAAACCAAAATAAGAATAAACTCTCTTGTAAACATAGGCTCTATAATTCATAACCTTACAGCTATGAGCACTTTTTTCAGTAGAAGAGATGTGTTTCACAGTAGCGAAGATGAACAAGTGCTCATCGCTCTTAAGGTATACACTTTAAAGCCCATGTTTACTGGGCATTTTTTCTTGTTTTGGACTCAAAATATAGAAATCAAATTGCTTGCAATAGATGAGATTTGTTTTACAGCGTGTAAGACAAAGATGTGCTCATAGCTCTTAAAGTAGGCGTTTCAGAGCCCATGTTTACTAGACTTTTTTGCTGGGGATGATCGTTCTTGGCATATCCCTGAATATTGACTATTCGTCAGGGAACATGTTGTGTTTCTTGCAGCACCATGTGGTAGATAAATCTGTGATAACGACTAGTTACATAGTGCTTCGGAAGAACTAGTCATCATGACGTACTTTCTCTCGGAGATATATAGTTGTTCGTAGTACATGATAACATTAATTAACATATTCAACTTTCGGAACCGATGCCACACTGGGTGCATTGACAACAGAGATAGATTGAAGCGTAAATTTTACTCGTGTCATAGTAGCAACATCGGGCTCTCTCATCAGTCTTCTAACCGTTTTGCTGTATACTGGGTTTATTGATACATTATCTCTCCGTATTCCCATTATCTTCTACCATGCCCGTCTGTTCAGGGCATCATCTTCTCGTCAACCACGAATCACAACTACTTTTTATGTTACTGTTCTAAGAACGTCGTGGTCTGCCGCGATTCTTTCTTCCATGTTTCATCCATTTCTATATCTTCCTGTACCAACGTTGATCTGACATCCTCAACAAATTTTCTTACTAGGTTATTCATCTTCCTTCAGTTTCAGTTGTTACTGTTTCTTGCTCTCTCGTCCTTTCTTTGTTGTATTCTTAGTTTTATTTGCGTACGTTCCAGCCCTTGTTTGTCAAAATACACAGGCAACTGTTTATATTTCTGTGCTTGTCCAATAATTGCCACATCACTGATGGGTATTTCAAACCTAGTGTCACTAATCACTACCAGATATTCGTTATTTGTTAACTCGTTTGTAGTTACCATTTTCCATATTCCAGATATAAATGCAGTATCATAAACTCACGGTCATATTCATCTTCCGCTAGTACGAATTAATCATCTGCAAAATGTAATGGAAACAACTGCACGTCGTTAAGAAGAATCTCCAGTGTGCCAGACTGGATCTTCCATCTTCGAAGACCAAACAAGAGCTACACACAAACTGAACAATATCGGTGACATACTGCAACCTTGTCAACAGTTTGTTTGTGATATTAATAGGTTCTGATAATTTTGATTCACCTTTAAGGTTCGATGTGTTCGTCATTGTACATACGATACACGCTCATTCTACGTAAAGAATAAGGAACACGCGCTAACTGCGACGAAGATTAAAGTGCGAATTAAATATGATTTCCGAAGGAAACAATACTGAAAAAGAATATAAGAATCATAAACAAAATTTGTAAAACTGTTCTGGAAGTGTTGGACATAAAAAGTAAGAGTGTCAACAAATAAAGACGCTTCATAGCTGCATGATGACCTTAAGAAATTGATTTGGGAGAAGAGGAATGCTTATTCAAATGACTATTAACAAACTCTCCCCAAAATAGGCATCATTAGTAAACAAGAAATCGGGTATTTGGTGATCAGTCATTTGATATAATCTGGTGAGACGATGAGGGAGCAGAAGAAATACTAGAATTTCTCCAATTTTCGGCATTTGAACTTCTCGACACTGACGACAGGGTAGGTGTAGATGGAGAACCAGTATCTTACCATGGCATAATGCTGGTCACTATTTAACAGATATCCGTCACACCTGATGTGATTGCTCTTGATTTACAATTTACATGACTCACTTTTTCTTTTAATTTGTGATGCTGCAAGTGTGACTTTATATCTGAAGTATTCCCGAATATGTCAAATTGTTATCGCAAGTATTATACACATAACACCGGTTCTACCGTTCTTTTGGGAAGTGTCTGCACGTATCGCTTTTAAAAGCATCGTTTAGTAACTTACACCACATTCAGGAAAAAATCAACAAAGATGCAATATATCATTTCATCAACTGCAAGCCAATAATTGACACGTATACCATACCATATGCACTTACTTGAAGGAACGAAGTAAATAGTTGGAGACGCATGACTGCTGTCAGACAAGTAGGGGAATTACCGATTCGAAGTCTTCAGTCACATAGAACGTTAACTGGGTGGTTGCTTGCATCCAGTATCTAGTAAAAGTATACAGGAAACATAATTATGAAAGTCTGATATATCGGGGAATTGTAATCATACTGTCTTTATATCGTCAATATAACATTAGTTCATAAATTTTTATATTATCTCCACTAAATACTGATGTTTCGGTATATCATTGCCATCTCTAACAGGACCTGTCTGTATTAACACACTACTGGAGAATCAAGTCCATCCTCCAGCAGAGACTTATGTTCGAAATGCTCTGTTACTGATGAAGACAGAAGCTTCCACATTATCGTCTTTTGCTTTGCCTGAGACTCAAATCGACAGTCGTAGGTTTTGTCCACTAGAAGTATTCAGAACGGAAGAGGCTGAAGGACGCTGCTGACAAGAGCATTCTGCAGCGTTTCTTGCCTTCCAGTGATATAATAGTTCCACCTGGCAATATGTCACGTTCCTGGTAGCAACATTTGCTAGTAAACCACAGTTGGCGATGCCATATGATATTCCATTAGTATGCGAGAGTGTCGTAGTGAATTTAAGACACTGTTATTTCCTTCCTGCAAGTAACGTTGAGGTTGGTAGTAACTAAAGAATGACCAGTAGTATTCACCAGTAAATTAGTAACACACAGATTACAACTACGTGTTAAACAAGAACTCCACCGAAACACCAAGCACGTTCTGATGGAAAAGCAACATATTAGTAAATAATTTACTAGGTACTTTAGGTGACTTTGAATTAGTTGTATTTGGTAATACATTCATCGCCACCGGTGTAGATATTCATTCCAGACTTACTGCTTAATCGTGCGCCATCGCTTCACTGGAGAAATCGCAAATCCATTTTTTTTTAATGGCACCAATGGCAACATCATAACTTTATCCTTCTTCAATCGAATGGTGCAGCCTATGTCCTTCAACCTAAAAGTGTTGTTTCACTCTTCATTAGATTTTCTCCATTTTCCACGAGATGACATTCCCACTGAGATGATATAAATAAATTCTGTTACTCGACAATATAAATATGAGACACAAACACACCTACAGAATAATTCAGCACCCAATGTGTAATTTGTCATGTAACTGCCACCAGAGCCGTGTCGAGGGCATCACAGGATAGGCTTCCATCAAGGGCGGAGGCACAGAGGGGGCGCAAAATATGACCAGTTAAAAAAATGCGGTTTAAAAATTTACCGGGAAGAGTATGTGAGTTCTTCTACTACTCGTGATCCTATCTTTTGCCTACGCGAAGAAGCCTTTCCCTCGACCGGAGACTGTAAATGCACGCTATTGTCACACTGTCAACTGCAGTATCATTTCGTCCCTAGCAGCATGATGAAGAAACGGCTACTTACAGAAAAGACGTCTATCGGTAATATGGTTTATGTGGCAACAGTTGACTTGATTTTCATAGCTGTCGTTACATAACTCGCTGATGTTCAACAATAGAAATGTTGCTGCAACTTCGCTATGGTATTGTAGGATCTCAAACGCTGGCGAGATGATGCTGATGCAAATATGCTATTTGACTGTAGACATCCTATTCTTGCCGACTAAGGACTGAATCGAGACTGTTGAGGTAGAGTGCTTTAAAGTATTTAACAAAATAATGAGCGCAATGGAAAATAGATCTCACATATAACCTAATATTTCATCTGACTTTAATTTCCTATCACGAAAAGCCTTTAATGTGCATCTGATTTTCCCCCCAAGTATAGCAGTGATACTAATGCAGTGTAGCTAGTTAAAGCAATAGCTGCGTTCAAGTTATGGGTGAAAGGGCAGATGAAGAGCACTGAAATGGTCCTATTTGGATATTTTGAAGGTTTTTCAAAGTATGCATTAAGAGATACTTATACAACCGTCGAAATAGCTTTGCCATGGGCTGCATTTGAATTCAGTGACTTAATCAATGAATTTTCTGCGCTTAAAACAAAGAAATAAAAATTGAAATTATAGCACAACGTAATTCTTGAAACGGATATTTTCTAGACTCTTAATTAAGCCCTTTTTCTTCTATTGCTAGTTAGTAATGTACGGACTGTTCATAATTTATAATTAACAAATTATATCTGCTCTGTACAATTATTATTTGCATGTGGACCCTGTTGGATCATGCAATGCTTTTAGGTTCATTTTCCTGATCCTACAAATGGCTCTCTTTCTTTCCATGTAGGCTATGTTTCTGTCATCTGTTCACTTGTAAAAACACTTCGTTCTGCTCAACAGTTTATCTTTTGACTGAACAGATTCCTATCGATACGTCCACTGCTTGTATCTGGAGGTCCTTTCCAACTTGTCTAATTCATGGTATAGCCTTTAATCTGCCAAAATCTTGCGTGTAAGCCTGGTAGAAAACTCGTTTGATATTCGCTGGTCTTATGTTCACGGTGTTCTTGAATACCTTGCATGTGACTGAGAAGGAGAGGGATCTACTGTAATTATTTACATCTGGCCTGTCGCTTTTCTTGTGGAGTGGGTGGATGTGTGCGTACTTCCAATCTTCGGGCTATCTTTCTGTGTGCGAAATATGCGTGATGACTTGTGTAAGTTCCTCAAGTGTGTTTGTCAATATGTGCTTCAGTAACTCTGCAGTGATGCCATTTCGGGGAAATGGCGGTTTTGAGCCTAAGGATATGTTTGTTGATATCGTCTTTGATGGATGTAAGAGACTCTGTGCGCGCGTTCGCTCGCACGCTCTTGCGGATGTGTGTGTGTGTGTGTGTGTGTGTGTGTAGGAGCCTCCCAGGGAAGTCCTGAAGGTGGCTCTGGACAGTCGTGCAGCTCAGAGAAGTATCTAAATTGCTCCCTACAGTTGTCGTGATTTCCCAGAGCAAGTTTACCGTTCTGCTTTCTGAAAAACAGATTCTGTGGTGTGTGTCCACGGATCTACCTATTTATGTCCCGTAAAAGTTATGCGTGTTGTATTCCTTAAGTTATATTCAATAAGTTAATGTTGTTCTGTCTTTTGTATCCTCTGTCCGTCTGATCAGCTTTGCCATCCGATTTCCGATCTCGAAAAAGTGTTGTTTACTCTCAGATGATTTTTTTACTGTTATATTTCTGGGAGGCCCTCGTTCGTTGCTACAAATTGTCTTCACATGCTTTGTCCCACCAAGGTTGTTTTGTGTTCTTCTTCTTCTGTGTGTTAGCTGTTTGGCTTTCTGTATAATCTTGGTTTGAACTGTTCCCAAACAACTGCCTCTTCTTTCCCCAATTCCTCTTTTATATTAGAGGAGAAGGTGTAAATATGTGTATCCTCTATTAGTTTTTTCTTAAAGCCAGTGGAACCCGCGGAGGGGTGGAGGAGGGGGGGGGGGAAGCAGTGGTGACAGCTGTCTCTAGTGAGAATGAGATTCCTCTACGAATATGAAAAAGGACGCGTAACCCCCAGGCCTTGGAAAAAAATTATCACTAAAACTGCATGAAAATAAGGATACAATAAAGTGACAATAATATAAATATATGCAAAATGAAGTATAAAATTAACTAGAGCAGGGATTTTCGTTTATTTGCTTTTTGAGTGTAGGAACAATGTGTGCTCTAGTAGTGATAATTAGTAGGCCAACAGTAAGTGTCGTCACTAAGGCAGCATTGTAGGTGGCAGTCGAATCGTATTATTGTCTCATTTTTTTTTTCGTAACAGTCAGTTTGGAGATTAGTTTTGTCGAATTTTCATCGTTTGTAATTGCTGTTTGTCTTGTAGTCCTCAGTCACCATGAACAAGTAATTGAATGTAATTAAAAAACATGGTATTTCAAATATTCAGGAATAGACGGAAATGCGCTAAGTTGACTACAGTGTACCAAAGAGCTAGAAACCTCACACCATAACGGAAGACATTAATTTATCAGCTGCTCTAAACATGGTCTCTTTTGTGGCTTTTGAGTCAACTCCCAAGCAACTGGCAATTGGCAATGCGATTTTTTCAGACAACACTATTAGGCCGTGTCCTACGAAAGCGACAGAAGCGAGCGACAGCGCGCGACAGCTTCAGGCGACAAAACGTAACTACAGGCGTAGTTACGGAAGTGTCCTACGTGAGCGACATCTATGTCGCTGCCTGTCTCCCGCTGCAACTGGCGACGTTTGAATTCAAACGTGTTTGAATCTTGTCGCTGCAGCACACGCGACAGAGAGCAACAGCCACCTGTCCTCCCGGCAAAGCAGTGGAGCGGAAGCGACGGCAGCTATGAATTACTTAACATCCGATTTTAAGAAAACTAGTCGGTGAAAAAAATTTGATTCTTCTGCAACCTATAGCTTGACATCTTTAAACGTTAAAGGTCTGAAATAATTTTCGTTATTCGTCATAGTTACTGAGCTGCACGAAATTAAGTTCATGGCTGCACGAAATTTTTAAAAATTTGCAGAAGGAAAATCACATTGTGTAGACTTTTTGTATAGTTCATTTAAGGCCATACATTATTGCGTATGAAATGTAACCAATATATCTAAATTGTATTTAAAGTTAAGACCGGAATGATGTCTCTTTTCATTCTTGGGATATTCGTTGTTATTTCCGCGGACGGGTCGCTCGCGGTGCGTCCGAAACTTTCCTGCGCTTCGGGAATCAAGTGGTCGCAAAAATCGTCGTATCTCATAAAAGGTTAAAGATATCGAAACGACGAATTTTGGAAATGACAGCACGGAGAAAGGAATGCTTTATCATACGATTAACACTCGATACGTTTTTGTAAACTTCTGAGCAGAGCCGAAAGCAAGACTCCCTATAACTTACACCATGAGGTTTTGTCCAAATTTTCATAGCCAACCAAAGGGAGAGAAACAGGTAAACGGGGTATCAAAGTGACCAGCATGAGGTCTAGTCTAGTGAATGATACTCGAAATCATGAACAGAAAATGAGGTACACCAAGGATTTCCCTAATACACTCCTGGAAATGGAAAAAAGAACACATTGACACCGGTGTGTCAGACCCACCATACTTGCTCCGGACACTGCGAGAGGGCTGTACAAGCAATGATCACACGCACGGCACAGCGGACACACCAGGAACCGCGGTGTTGGCCGTCGAATGGCGCTAGCTGCGCAGCATTTGTGCACCGCCGCCGTCAGTGTCAGCCAGTTTGCCGTGGCATACGGAGCTCCATCGCAGTCTTTAACACTGATAGCATGCCGCGACAGCGTGGACGTGAACCGTATGTGCAGTTGACGGACTTTGAGCGAGGGCGTATAGTGGGCATGTGGGAGGCCGGGTGGACGTACCGCCGAATTGCTCAACACGAGGGGCGTGAGGTCTCCACAGTACATCGATGTTGTCGCCAGTGGTCGGCGGAAGGTGCACGTGCCCGTCGACCTGGGACCGGACCGCAGCGACGCACGGATGCACGCCAAGACCGTAGGATCCTACGCAGTGCCGTAGGGGACCGCACCGCCACTTCCCAGCAAATTAGGGACACTGTTGCTTCTGGGGTATCGGCGAGGACCATTCGCAACCGTCTCCATGAAGCTGGGCTACGGTCCCGCACACCGTTAGGCCGTCTTCCGCTCACGCCCCAACATCGTGCAGCCCGCCTCCAGTGGTGTCGCGACAGGCGTGAATGGAGGGACGAATGGAGACGTGTCGTCTTCAGCGATGAGAGTCGCTTCTGCCTTGGTGCCAATGATGGTCGTATGCGTGTTTGGCGCCGTGCAGGTGAGCGCCACAATCAGGACTGCATACGACCGAGGCACACAGGGCCAACACCCGGCATCATGGTGTGGGGAGCGATCTCCTACACTGGCCGTACACCACTGGTGATCGTCGAGGGGACACTGAATAGTGCACGGTACATCCAAACCGTCATCGAAGCCATCGTTCTACCATTCCTAGACCGGCAAGGGAACTTGCTGTTCCAACAGGACAATGCACGTCCGCATGTATCCCGTGCCACCCAACGTGCTCTAGAAGGTGTAAGTCAACTACCCTGGCCAGCAAGATCTCCGGATCTGTCCCCCATTGAGCATGTTTGGGACTGGATGAAGCGTTGTCTCACGCGGTCTGCACGTCCAGCACGAACGCTGGTCCAACTGAGGCGCCAGGTGGAAATGGCATGGCAAGCCGTTCCACAGGACTACATCCAGCATCTCTACGATCGTCTCCATGGGAGAATAGCAGCCTGCATTGCTGCGAAAGGTGGATATACACTGTACTAGTGCCGACATTGTGCATGCTCTGTTGCCTGTGTCTATGTGCCTGTGGTTCTGTCAGTGTGATCATGTGATGTATCTGACCCCAGGAATGTGTCAATAAAGTTTCCCCTTCCTGGGACAATGAATTCACGGTGTTCTTATTTCAATTTCCAGGAGTGTATTTTTTATTTCATACTTTTAGACAAATCATTACACAAAACGTTAGACTTTCTTTTCAAAAATATTTTAAGCTTTACTTTTACAGACTTTTTAGAGTAATTGAAACGAGGTGTACCAAACGTTTCTCTAATACTTTTTATTTCATACGTTTAGACAAATCATTACACAAAACGTTTGACTTATTTTTCAAAAATTTTATAAGCTTTACTTTTACAGACTATTTAGAGTAATTGAAACGCTTGACCTTAACATTGACTGCTGATGAATTACGTTCGCAACATCAAATATCTGTAAAATTTCATAATTCATTGTAATTTATTTCATTGTAATTTATTAAGAATTAAATGTGTGTGATACACTGGGATAGGTGTGAAGATCAAGTTCTTTGGCAAGACCTTAAAAATATACTTAGCGATGCAGTGTAAACAGTATACATATATTATAAATGAGTCAGTAAAAATGTAAATACAGGTCGGAATCGAACCCACGACCTCTGCCAATCTCTTAAACACGTACTGTGTAGGCGACCCCTATGCCACAGTTAGCTTTAATCCAGTGATACCAATATGTGTACTTATATTTGTATTTAGCATAGTTAGTCATGACGTAGTCATTCCTCTGCATTTATTGGCTGTTAAAAGTTCTTGATCATGTCTAAAAACATTCGTATTTAATTTATTGATGAGATAGTCGAATGCTCCTCTGCTCATTCACGTGTATTCGAAGAATTTGTCTCGTGAACTTCGTAGTTGATGATATTTATGAAATTCTCCATGGAGATTCCTCCCTTTGTAAATTTCATGCACAGCATTCCTTTTCGCTTTATTTTCTTAAGTAAACCTAATTCTGTAGCCTTACTCTCGAGCTGAAGTATTCTACAGGTTAGGGATGCAGTTTTATAGAAACAGCTGGTTAGCTCTAAACAACCATCCTGTAGTGCGACATGTTGGCTCGCACGCAGGACACCCAAGCATTTCGCCCGATGCTGCTGATTGTCGCTGGAATGTCGCGTATCCAGATGTCGCTCGCTGTCGCTCGCTTCTATCGCTCACGTAGGACACGGCCTTAGTCGTCGAATACTCGATATAGACTATGTGATCAAAAGTATCCGGACACCTGGCTGAAAATGACTTACAATTTCGTGGCGCCCTCCATTGGTAATGCTGGAATCGAGCATGGTGTTGGCCCACCCTTAGCCTTGATGACAGCTTCCACTCTCGCAGGCATACGTTCAGTCAGGCGCTGGAAGGTTTCTTAGGGAAAGGCAGCCCATTCGTCACGGAGTGTTGCACTGAGGAGAGGTATCGATGTCGGTCGGTGAGGCCTGGCACGAAGTCGGCGTTCCAAAACATCTCAAAGGTGCTCTATAGGATTCAGGCGTGGACTCTGTGCAGGCCAGTCGATTACACGGATGTTATTGTCTTGTAACCACTCCACCACAGGCCGAGCATTATGAACACATGCTCGATCGTGATGAAAGATGCAATCGCCATCCCCTTATTGTTCTTCAACAGTGGGAAGCAAGAAGGTGCTTAAAACATCAGTGTAGGCCTCTGCTGTGATAGTGCCACGCAAAATAACAAGGAGTGCAAGCCCCCTCTATGAAAAACACGACCACATCATAACACCACCACCTCCCAATTTTACTGTTGGAACTACACAAGCTGACAGATGACGTTCACTGGGCATTCGCCATACCCACAACCTGCCATGGGATCGCCACACAGTGTGCCGTGATTCGTCACTCCACACAACGTTTTTCCACTGTTCAATCGTCCAATGTTTACGCTCCTTACGTATAGCGAGGCATCGTTTTGCATATACTGGGGTGGTATGTGGCTTATGAGAAGCCGCTCGACCATGAAATTCAAGTTTTCTCACCTCCCGCCTCATGTCATAGTACTTGCAGTGGATCCTGATGCAGTCTGGAATTCCTGTGTGATGGTCTGGATATATTTCTGCCTATTATATATTACGATCCTCTTCAACTGTCGGCAGTCCCTGTTAGTCAACAGACGAGATCGGCCTGTTCGCTTTTGTGCTGTTCGAGTCCCTTGACGTTTCCACTTCATATCACATCGGAAACAGTGGATCTAGGGATGTTTAGGAGTGTGGAAATCTCGCGAGCAGACGTATGACACAAGTGACACCCAGTCACCTGGCCACGTTCGAAGTCCGTGAGTTCTGCGGAGCGCCCCATTCTGCTCTCTCACGATTCCTAATGACTACTGAGGTTGCTGCTGTGGCGTACGTCCAGTAGGTGGCAGCAGAATGCACCTAATATGAAAAACGTATGTTTTTGGTGGTGTCCGGATACTTTTGATCACATAGTGTAGCTGACGACATTATTAATCAGCTGGTTCAAAATCTCAAAGATAATGATGATTCCGTTATTCGGTTGCATGAAGCTACAGACAATCACAATTATGAGCATCTAATTTGTTAGATGTGGTTTATATGTGACCAGAAATTTCCTGCTGGAAAATAGCTCTTCGAATAAAAGAAACAGACCTCTTTCAATTACTAAACTCTTTTATGGAAGAAAATTGGGAAAACTGTGCAGTCGTGTGTACAGATGGAGGTCGTAGTATAGATGGCTGCTATGTCGTATTGCAAACAGTTCTGTAAAGAGGCTCCTCTTGTATTTGGACACACTTTTTCATTGCCCGAGAAGCCCTGGCTTCAGAAAGCATGAGGCCGATCCTTCATGAGGTTATTCAGTCAGAGATGGATGTGGTAAACTTCATTAAATGTTAGCCACTTGAACCGGGATGTTTTCAATAAATGTGTGTTGATATGGGAGCTGAGAACATTTAATTAATTTTTTGAGTAACTCTGGCTTTCACGTGGGAATGTCTTAAACAGGATGTATGAACTCGGGAATGAACTTTACTCTTACCTTGTTCTTGTACCTTGTGACATCTTTGAAAAATTCAGTTCACTGAATGTATTTGTTCGGGGTAATGAGACCAACATTCTCCAACTCTCATACAAAATTTCAGCCTTTACAAAGAAATTGCTATAGTGGAAGAAAACTTTGGATAATAAAATATACATTACGTTTTCCATGCTCTTCATACGGTTTTAAAAAACAATGACTTTCAGCTGAGCGGAGAATTGAAGTCTATGTTTGTGGATCACGTAACTCAAATCAGTGATTACTTTCTGAAGCACTATCCAGAAAAAGCTGATCAACACAACTGGATAAAACTCCTTTCAGTACAGAGCTTCCATCAACACTTTCCACTGAAGAACAAGAGCGACCTGTTAATGTCTCTTGAGACTCCAAATTGAAATCGAACTTCGTTTTCCCATCAGCGCTTCAGTTTTGGAGCTTGATGAAGCATGAGTATCCACAAGCACGTCACAAGTCTCTACGAGTTTTGATACCTTTGCAACAACTTACTTACGCTAGGTAGGTTTATAAGCATTAACAGTCATCAACACAAAATATAGATAGCGAATGACTGTATAGAAAGAGATGAGAGTCGTAGTTTCTATTATTGTGCCCAGGACCACTTCGAGAACATTTCTACTCAAGTGACATATCACCATGCGTCTCCCGATTCCGCCCCTCTGTTTCTTCAAAAAAGCAGCATATCGTTTTGCGCCCCTCTCCTCCCCTTCTTCCCTCATACATTAGTTGCCTTTCCTTTGGCACTTGGTAAGATATTTAAAGATAACTCTAAATGGAGTGAGCTTCGAAATAGGTTGTTTTCACTAGTAATTAGGATACACCCTGTGTATACCTCTGGCGCCCTTCTCAGCTAGGTGCCCCCGAGGGCGACTTGTGTCGCTTGGGTCTTAAACCGGCCGAGATCTGAAAAAATTATGATGAAGAAGCAAGCTCATCATTTCCATTAACTTCGTTGCAAGATGTAATGACATGAAAAGTTGTGATTCTTGAGTTTCTCCCGGCGTATTTGATAATCAAAATATCCACGGGTATGCTGCCGGTCTATAGTGTCCAACGGGCACAATATTTCGGCGATCAAACATGTCGCCATCATCAGGTGAACTGACGGACTGAGCTCCTGTGAACGTGCCGGCACGGAGATCCGTACGCTATGGCTGCTCAGAGGGAACTGGGTTCGGTCGCGGCGGCGGCCGATTTAAATACCCTCCGCCCGCGGCGCGCTCCCTCCGCCGTCCGCGCCCAGCGCCACGGTCGTGCGGTGGAACAGATTGCGACGGCGTCTGAGATGACGTCGGTGTGATGGCTCTGTCCGCCGTGGTCGTCACAACTATACGTCTGCTCGATTTACTCTTGATTAACCCGATCGCTGGTTCCCAAGCCTTGCTAAGATTATAGCCACAGTCACGGTTTATGAGGTCGTCCTTGGTGCGAATTTCGATGGCCATCGAAATTCGCACCAATGACGACCTCATAAACCGTGACTGTGGCTATAATCTTAGCAAGGCTTGGGAACCAGCGATCGGGTTAATCAAGAGTAAATCGAGCAGACGTATAGTTGTGACGACCACGGCGGACAGAGCCATCACACCGACGTCATCTCAGACGCCGTCGCAATCTGTTCCACCGCACGACCGTGGCGCTGGGCGCGGACGGCGGAGGGAGCGCGCCGCGGGCGGAGGGTATTTAAATCGGCCGCCGCCGCGACCGAACCCCAGTTCTGGCCGGGTTTTGCAGGTTTTCCTTGGCCGCTAAGGTAAATACCGGAACTGTCCCCTATAAACTCCTGCAAATAAATTCCCAATTGGGAGAAATGCCCCCCCCTTCCTTGCACCCCAGCAAAAAAGAATAAACAGAGCCGAAGCAGAATAACCAAACCAAATGGCTGAAAAGAGCATTGCGCGCTCTCAAGCAGCCCGCCCTTCTCCATCTGAGAAGGGAATGAAAAGTGCAAAAAAAACAAAAAAAAACAAAAAAAAAAAAAAAAAAAAAAGCGACCGAACCCAGTTCCCTCTGAGCAGCCATAGCGTACGGATCTCCGTGCCGGCACGTTCACAGGAGCTCAGTCCGTCAGTTCACCTGATGATGGCGACATGTTTGATCGCCGAAATATTGTGCCCGTTGGACACTATAGACCGGCAGCATACCCGTGGATATTTTGACATGAAAAGTTGATTAACTGTAGTATGTCAACAGTTAATAAAGAAATAACTGGTATTACTAATTTTTTCCAAACTTAAGTTTATCTAACAACCACTTGAGTCGGATATGTGTGAAATAAACCTCAGGTGTTTATGTTCAGGTCAATGGAGCCGTTGACCCAAAAAGTTTTAAGGCCACCGAACTGGAATAATGAAAAACTTTAGAGAAATTTGGAACTGCAATCAGAAATAGTATAACTAATTTAAAATAAATTTGTTTTTTGAAGAAATCTCACTAATGAAATAAATGAAAAGTATATCTATTTAAAAAATCAGATAATAATTCGCTGGACGCCTTTCTAAAAGACAGCTTCCTCTCCTTCCGATCTGACTGTTTAAGCGTGGACCAGCTGTGGTTTGAATTCAAAGAAGTAGTATAGACGGAAAATGGGTGATATATACCACACAAAATAATAAAAGATGGTACTGATTCCACATAGTACACAAAACCGGTCAGAACACTATTGCAGAAACAACGAAAAAAGCATGCCAAATTTAAAAGAACAGAAAAGCCCTAAGACAGATGAAGTTTTACGGATGCTCGAAATTTAGCGCGAACTGCAATGCGAGATGCTTTTAATAGATTCCACAATGAAAGTATGTTTCGAAATCTGGCAGAAAGCCCTAAGAGATTCTGGTCATATGTGAAGTACATCAGCGGCAAGACGCAATCAATACCTTCACAGTGCGATAACAATAGTGATGTCACCGATGACAGTGCCAGTAAGGCAGAGTTATTGAACAGGGTTTTCTGAAACTCCTTCACCAAGTAAGACGTAATAAATATTCCAGAATTCCACTCTAGAACAACTACCAACATGAGTAACTTAGAAGTAAATATTTTCGTTTGGCGAAGCACCCTTAAATCTCTTTATGAAGGCCTCCAGTCCAGGTTGTATACCAGTCAGGTTCCTTTTAGAGTATGATGATATAACAGCTCCATACTTAGCAGTCATATACAACGGGTCGCTCGTAGAAAGATCCGTATCCAGAGACTGGAAAGTTGCACAAGTCACACCAATACCCAAGAAAGGAAATAGGAGTAACCCGCTGAATTATACATCCATATCACTAACGTCGATTTTCAGTAGGATTTTAGAACATATACAGTGCTCGAATAATATGAATCACATCGAAGAAAACGATTTATTGATAAATACCCAACACGGATCCTCAAAATATCGTTCTTGTGAAACACAGCTAGCTTTTTATTCTCACGAAGTAATGAGTACCAGCGACAGGGGACGCTAAATCGACTCCATATTTTTAGATTTCGAGAAGGCTTTCGAGGCCGTTCCTCAGAAATCTCTTCTAATCAAATTGTGTGACTATGGAGTATCGCCTCAATCGTGGTTTCCTATCAGGAAGGTTAAAAATCGTAGTAACTGACGGAAAGTCGTCTAGTAAAACAGAGATAATATCTGGCGTTCCCAAAAGAAGTGTTATAGGCCCTCTGCTGTTCCTGATCTACATAAACGACGTAGGAGAAAATCTGAGCAACCATTCTAGATTTTTTGCAGATGATGCAGTCATTTATCGTCTTGCAAAGTCATCAGACGATAACAGTAGTGATGTCACTGATGACACTGTCACTAAACCAAAGTTACTGACACGGTTTCTTGAAACTCCTTCGCCAAAGAAGACGAAGTAAATATTCCAGAATTCGAATATAGAATAACTACCAACATGAGTAACTTAGAAGTAAATATTCTCGTGTAGCGAATCAGCTTAATTTATTTAGACAAGATATCCGTATGGTGCGAAAGGTGGCATTTTACTCTAAATAATGAAAAGTATTAAGTTATCCACATGGGTACTAAAATAAATTCGCTAAATTTGGGTTACGCGATAAATCACACGAATCTAAAGGCTGTAAATTCAGTTAAATGCTTAGCGATTGCAACTGCGAAAACTTTAATTGGAAAGATCACGTAGATAATGTCGTGGGTAAAGCAAACCAAAAACTACGATGTACTGACTGAACACTTAGAAGATGCAACATATCTACTAAAAAGACTGATTACACTAAGCTTGTCCACCCTCTTCCGGGGTATTGCTGTGAGGTGTGGGATCCGCATCAGAGATGCCTGAGGAGAGACATCGAATAAGTTCAAGGGAGGGCAGCTCATTTTGTATTATCTCGAAATAGGGGCGAGAGTACCACGTAAATGATACGTGAATTGGGGTGACAATCATCAAAACAAAGGCGTTTTTTGTTGCGGCGGGATCTTCTCGTAAAATTTCAATCGACAATTTTCTCCTCAGATTCCGAAAATACTCTGTTGACTCCAGACTACATAGGGAAAAATGATCATCATGATAAAATAAGAGAAATCAGAGCTCGCACAGAAAGATGTAAGTGCTCGTTTTTGCCGCGCGTCGTTCGAGACTGGAGCGGTAGAGAAATGGCTTGATGGTGGTTCGATGAACCCTCTGCCGGGCACTTAATTGTGAACTGCAGAGTAATCATGTAAATGTAGATGTAGGTAAAAACTGTTGTATAACCATCTTAGACCTCTTGTGGTGTATGAAAGTCAGCACACAGGCTTTCTCGACAGTGAGGGACCGTCTGTTGTCAGACAACGCGTGCTTGTAGCTAAAAAATCGTTCAAACACTTACTGAAAGATCAGTGTTGATATTCCACAAATGGATATTACAGATGAACCATCAATTTCTTTTCAACATGTACAAATACATTCTCGAACAACACTGTTGCTGTTTTTCAAGAGGAAATATTGCTCGTTCTCACCATCATTAAAAGAAGGAATTATTGTGTCATAAATGGAACACATGGATAAGGAAGAGTAGAGCTTAAACGGGACCAACATAAAATAATGTAAACGGCGATAAAACGTACAATCTGTGGCTGTTAAAATAGGTTTTACTATAATTATACCATTAGCTTGTTTATATTTAAAGCATTGACCAGGTATTAAATTTGCACTGTAGAAACTAACAGAAAAAAATGGTGAACAGATAACAATGTTCTCAGAATTTCTCATTCATATACGTAGGGAAAATGTTTTGACACTACTGACATGAAAACCGGCGGGTGTCCCTGCCTAAAGGTACATTCCTCCGAAAAAATTCTTGATCTTTGACCTTCATTAAAAACTATAAAAAAATTACTGAATGATAGGAGGCAACACGATGATTAACATCAATTATTTCACAAGAAGCTCGTAAAACAGCACTAGAAATTGGGAGCAAATATGGGCCCTCTCTAAAAAAAGTCACAAAAAATTTAAATTGTTGTTGTTGTTGTTAAGTTGTATTAAAACATACAACTTGATAAAACAAAACAAAACGCTAGACTATTCTACAAAGAGCAACTTACATATCAGTTTTTGATGTTGCTGAGCAACAGTCATACAATAATTTTTAAATGAACACACCGCCATTTGACTGTGTTTTTGTTCATTTAATTGCGACCTAGGTTTCGGCCTTTTATGCCATTTTCAAGTGACTGATTTTATGTCATTCTTGCAATATACAGGGTTTTACAAAAAGGTACGGCCAAACTTTCAGGAAACATTCCTCACACACAAATAAAGACAATATGTTGTGTGGACATGTGTCCTGAAACGCTTAATTTCCATGTTAGAGCTCATTTTAGTTTCGTCAGTATGTACTGTACTTCCTCGATTCACCGCCATTATTTCATACGGGATACTCTACCTGTGCTGCTAGAACATGTGCCTTTACAAGTACGACACAACATGTGGTTCATGCACGATGGAGCTCCTGTACATTTCAGTCGAAGTGTTCGTACGCTTCTCAACAACAGATTCGGTGACCGATGGATTGGTAGAGGCGGACCAATTCCATGGCCCCCACGCTTTCCTGACCTCAACCCTCTTGACTTTCATTTATGGGGGCATTTGAAAGCCCTTGTCTACGCAACCCCGGTACCAAATGTAGAGACTCTACGTGCTCGTATTGTGGACGGCTGTGATACAATACGCCATTCTCCAGGGCTGCATCAGCGCATCAGGGATTCCATGCGACGGAGGGTCGATGCATGTATCCTCGCCTACGGAGGACATTTTGAACATTTCCTGTAACAAAGTGTTTGAAGTCACGCTGGTACGTTCTGTTGCTGTGTGTTTCCATTCCATGATTAATGTGATTTGAAGAGAAGTAATAAAATGAGCTCTAACATGGAAAGTAAGCGTTTCCGGACACATGTCCACATAACATTTTTTTTTTTTTTTTTTTGTGTGAGGAATGTTTCCTGAAAATTTGGCCGTACCTTTTCGTAACACCCTGTATGTTAATGACATAAACTCAATCACTTGAAAATGGTGTAAAAGGCCGAAACCTGGGTTTCTGTCATTCTTGCAATACATGTTAATGACATTAACTCAATCATTTCAAAATGGCATAAAAGGCTGAAACCTGGGTCGTAATTAAATCAACAACAATACAGTCAAACGGCGGTGTGTTCATTTAAAAATTACGTATTTCAGTATATTAAATGACTAGGAAAAACAAAAATTATATACGGGATTCGCAAATATAAATGGCTCTTTCAAGCCCATCATTATCTAAGTGTGCTCACATTTGGCACATAACACATTATCCCACACTTCTCTGCGAGCGCTTCGAGAGTATTTTTACCGCAAAAGATGCAATTTGTACTGCTCGAGTCTGGGGTACCCCTTTTGCTGATATCCAGATCACTATTGATGTCCACAAGAGGAGGGACGCAGTTATCTGCTGTGTCTAATGATGATTCGGATCATTTCGTGGGTTGAATTTTCTTTTTCTGAAAGCCTACGCTCTTTCCAACCCTGCCCTCAACGACCTTTTCTTGAGAGCACTTTTGTCAAGCGACATAGTCAGCTGATCGTTGTACGGCGTTTCCTGTGATAAGGGTGACACTAGCTGCTTTGCGTCCCCAAGTTGGGGTTCTCTTCTTAATGTTGAGTACAGACTACATGTCGAACGGAGAAAGTGCATTTGATGTCCTCATGAAATATTGTGGGGCTTAGATTGGTTGGGGGAGGGGGCGTATTTACACCATCGCCACCTAATTAAAATTGCCACTGTTCAAAAATGATTCAAATGGCTCTGAGCACTATGGGACTTAACTGCTGTGGTCAACAGTCCCCTAGAACTTAGAACTACTTAAACCTAACTAACCTAAGGATATCACACACATCCATGTCCGAGGCAGGATTCGAACCTACGACCGCAGCGGTCACGCGGTTCCAGACTGTAGCGACTAGAACCACACGGCCACTCCGGCCGGCAATTGCCACTGTCACATATAACCTAAAAACACGAGTAACTGAAGACATGTTTCTAAAAGTAGCTTAAATTTGTGCTTTCCGGATATCACTGTGAAATTACTTTAAAATGATCATAAGGGCACGAAAAGAAAACGATTTCACATACATACGAAGGGTTTGCAGCTCAGAACAAACAATGACGCTGCAACCACACTACTCGAAAGAAACGTTCCAATTGCTCACAGCTATTCCTTATGAGCAGAACCGTTTACAATCGTGGCCACCAGTCTACATCTTCCACCCCCCCCCCCCCTCTCCCCTCGGGGAGCGTTACCCATATTTACATCTGTGCCCGTTTTTGCACCGTCTCCTCTAGTTTTTTAGTATCTTTCTGTGTTGTTTTCCTGAATGTGTGCTCTTGGAAATTTAATTTTGATGTGGATAAGATAGTGACCCGAGTCAACATTAGGACCTCTACGGATTTGTACATTGTGTCCTTCTTTCTGTGCACGGTATACGATATCATCGTAATGGATTTGACACTCGTCAAGCAATTGTATGGGTTACTTTCAGGTCTTTTGCTTTCGAGAGGTTTTCTCGATGCACGTCGACATCATTTTCAAATTTTTTTTTGTCGACACAACGCAATGAATCTGGTACCAGTCCTGTTGGTGAATTTATGTTCTGTGAAATTCCTAACGGTTTGATGGTATACTTTTTCTCCGACAAGTTTTGCAATGAAATCGGCTAGCAGGATTCTTATTTCTATTTTTCATTACACATCATACTAAGTCCAATTGTGCAGTAACTCCATAATTCGTTTATTGAGACAAAGCGGCTTAAAGTGAAATAAAACATAGTGGAGAGTGTTAAATATTTATAATTTTCTTAAATCAATTCAAATGGGGAATCATCTTATTTTGTCAAGCAATCAATCCTCTACAAGATTTTGGTTTGATATTTGGAGTACTAAATCCATTTACATTTCTACAATTATTTTACAAAAGTGTTATTCTGCGTGGTATTGCCCCAAGAGATGGGACAATACGAGGGGTAATAGAATGTAATAAATTAAACGGAAAAAACTGGATAAAATAAAACAATGCAACAAAAGAGAACTTCAGAATTTGTTTATAACAGAATAAACTACATCTACTTATTAAACAGCAGATAGACACCAAAAGATTAAAAAAATTTTACTAGGAAAATTAAAACATGAACAAAATTGACTGAAGTTTTCTCGGTTGACATTTAAGGCCTAATGTAAATGGCAGTAGTCACAAACATGTTATTCAGCAGTATCACATCTACTACACTCAGAATGCTCCTATCCACTACAAAACACACATCTCAAATACAGTTCTCTGTTTTTCCCAGACTCTTCACAGAGTAGACGAAAGAATCTTTACCAGCAAATGTTTCCCTGGTTCTTTTGACGCGAGTTCCTCCGAAATTCTTAGGGTGTGCATCCGTCTCATAATCCGTGCAGAATTTGGATAGGGGTAGGTCTAAATCATCATCTGATGAAGACTCAGAAGATATATTCCGACGACATTTCATAATGTCAAATAGGCCTTATCTTAGATGCAAATCCTCTGAAAATGCTCTTCACTTGGCTTTTAACTTTGATTCTCCTACAGACGATTCCTTTTCTTCTTTCTTCCTTAATTTTGCTTCTTTAACTCTGCAGAATTTTTCAATATCTATTTGTTAGAATTACAAGTAGAAATTGAGGAATGCTGTTGTCTGATTATTTTCTTGAATCTGAGAGGGCCTGGTAATGGAGATATATCTTTTAACTGCAACCCAATTGCAGGCTGAATTTGAAAGGCTTCGTCTATATGGTCCAAGACATTAGTCGCTGTCTTTGAAGTACAAGGCTCAAATTTCTTATGCTTGTGATCATTTTAAGCTTGATCATCCTCAACAATTGGTAGGTACGAAGTTGTCTCTTCCTCTGTATGCAAAAGCACAAAGCCGTCGTTACTAAATTTGGCAGGCTCTACATAAAAAAATTCCTGTTTTGCCGAAGCCAGAAGCACACTTTTCCGTATTATCAATTCTCTTGAATCCTTTGCTAAGGATAGAGCAAATTTCATAGAGTGTTATTTTCTGGTAGGTGCTACACTTCATAAAATTATCGCATATTGCAACATTCATGGTTAAATAAATCCTGCAAGCTGCTGGAAAAGATCGCACCTAAGGGCTGTAGCCTGTGAGGGCAATGGGATGATAAATAAAGACTACTATTCCATTGTCCTTGCAAAAGTTGTAGGCTTCTCCGGACACGTGGCTAGTATAATTGTCTAAAATAAGAAGAATGGTATGGCTGTTGGATGTCTTGATAAAGTTAGCAAAATACTTGAGCCACTATGGAAAGAGATCCTCAGTCATCATACCACACCTGCTACAGTCATGTATTGAATTTGGTGTCCCCTCTCTATCATCCTAATCTGTGGGAAAATAAACATGGGAGGCAAATATGCCGCACTGGCACTCACTAAACAGCACACTGTAATGTTTTTACCATGGCCCCAGCTTGTTTCTGAGTCATCTTGTTTCGCTCCTTTGGATGCTAAAATTTTTCCTTGCTTTTGAACTACTGATGTCCCAATCTATTCAAAATTATAAACCCTAGAGGCAGCAAATTTGTGGATTTCTAGCACAGAGAAGAGGTTAGAGCAAAACACTTTAACTTCACTTGCATTAAAACATCCAATTAAATCTCGTAGCTTCAGGTTTCCGAATGCTGACTAATGGATTGTCAGTAAGAAACCCAGTGATCCAATACTGTCCAGCCATCTTGGATGATATGTTAAAATTAGGCTGAATATTATTTGCCTCAACGTATGCAGCTTCTCAACTACACAGAAGATATTCCATAAAATGTCTTTGCTAACAATAGCACAAGCTTAGCTGTGTCTTATTCCCGAAACAGTCTCCACGTTTTAACCTACCTCTTAAAGAAGAAAAAGCTATTCCGTACATTCTTGCAGCTTCCCACTGTGGATTTCCATTTTCAGTAACATCACTTAGTGCACGATTCATTTCATGTTCCGACCACGCTTTTCTCTTGTCTGCCGTTCTAATTCTTTTTCTCACCATCTGTGAAAAAAACCAGCTTGTAAGTTTTCACAGATTTAAAAAAATGTTATTCACCGTAAATACTGAAACGTAATTACCATATGACGCAACAGCGTTAAGCCCCGGGGCAATACTGTGCACCTTGCGCCGCACTCCCTCGTGCCGACGTGACTCTTAAATTTTTAAATATTTTCAACATTTAAATATTTTCACCATTTCGCGGCCCTGTCAGCAACTGTATCATAACATAAAAACCACGATACTTAACTGTTAATGTTTGGTGTTCAAAACAATTACAAGAAAGGTGTAATAAAACAGTTTCTTTACATATTGTTATTATTAACATATTTCACTTAACTCTACACTTCAAATCGAATCATTCTGGAGCAAAATCAGATGTAACGAAATAATGAGACACTACGAACAACCTTGTGCCATTAGAATCTGACCACAACTCTCGATCTGACACGTTTCTTCTGCTATGTGGTACCACTATGAAGCGTCCGTTACTTCCTCTAAGAGACTGAAAGAAGTGGTGCACAGTATTATCCCACTGCGCGATATTACCACTGCTCTTCCCTTCACATTTCGTTAATTCTTTTTCATATCATAAAATTCAAAACATGGAACAAGCCAAAGTCCAGAGTGGAACTGCTTGCAGTAATAACGCAATTCCTTTATGTTTTAGTTTCACTGCCAATCAATACAATAACAACGAACACAAAGTAATATATTTACATTTTCACTGTATTAGCTCACTTAGTATAACGAGAGTAGTTTCCAGGAACCGAAAACGAGAAACAAGGGCATCTGTGCCAGGCAGTGGTAGGTCTCCTCTTCTTCTCCTTCCATTCCCCTTTTCTTTTGCTCTCCCTGACTGTTTTCGCTTGTCACAAAATTACGCTACACAGAAACGACACTCAGGGATGCACCCAACCTGCCATTCCATACTAACGCTACTGTGTCTTATGGAGGAATATGAACATAAAATTCTGGGACGCTCGTGTATACGATTCTAAGTATTGTAAAATAACACATAATATAGGCTGGCCTAACTTAATCCGTCGGCACACAGAACAAGGCAACTAACGTTGACGTGCATGCAGATGGGATATCCTACATCACGAAATACAGCGCTGTCAGTACGCGGGACGAGATGGTTGACGTGATTTTATCTCTCAGTTTTCTCCAGCGGCTGTTGTCGGATTTATTTGCTTTCAAAACAACACAGTTCATTCACGAAAATGGACGTAGAATTCCTACGTCAGCTCTATTAAAGCGCGCATTTCCTCTCTTATATTGTTCTGTCTGCGGTATTTATAGATAAAAACATCAATATCCGTGAATGTGTAATAAGACAAAAATGACAGATACATAATCACTCATAAGGACATCAACTTATAAAAGTTCACGATATCCAACAAACACACTCGTGACAGAGAAAGCACTTATGTTCACGTAACACGAAATGCTACAGAAATTATTTCCATTATTTTCATAAGAAAATCTCAGAACCTTTTAGAGAACGCGAAGATGGAAAAAGAAGATTATATTCAGTAGAATTCGAATCCTCTACCGTTCCACCCATACTTCCGTAACGGGTAGCCTTAACCAACCATACTACACGTAAACTCTGCAAATAGTAACCTCGTAATTTTCATTACAGACTTCCAAAGGCTTTAATTGCAGAAATATTATTAACTGTCATTTAAGTAAAGCCTAACAAGAACGATACGTTTTCGTAAATCTTCAATTGGTCGTTGGCTTAAAACGGCGAAACGTGATAAAAACTAAATACAAAAATTCTGTGAGCAACATGACGTATCCGTCATTTTGTTACAACAAACCGTGGCAATAACTACTCGTTTTCGAGGTGTTCAATGTGCTGGTTCTTAGAAACAGCATATATTCATAGTGTGTAACGTGTAACATAAAATCTAGCGGATATGAGCTTCTACTGGACACGACAAATACAGTATAACGTCTTGCTTTCTGCTTGTGACACAGGGAGCGTTCCTGCTTTCTGTTATTTATACTTTACGTGGCACATAGTTTCTGTTTCACTTTAAATGGCTCCTCAACGTGAAATAGCAGGAAGTGACGCCACAAAACTCGTAGAGCGCCATGTCATCGTTAGGTAACTCAACCCATGTGCCGATGGCTTTGCTGGGGAAAGCCGACTACAAACCACACCGATGTCACCAAAAGTCGTCACTTGCTAGATTCTGGTTACATGTCTCATAGCCCAGCCAGAACGAATGTTTCAACGCCCGGCTGAAGAATTGAAGATCAACACAAAAGCGTTAATGACGACACTGCAGCAGATGCCAGGGCTGCGGAGGCTGCTACGAGAGCCACTATGTGTTTGTTATTGCTGGAAAGACCACGCTTCACGAGTCGAGTATCGTGGACGATCCCCGTGACTTGCGGCTATCATGGAAGGGCCAACACTTCTCTGCTCATGCTTTGTGTCGCATACTGCATCACCGGTGCGTAGTGTACTCGCTTACTTCATTTTCCTTTGATTTAGGTTTTTCCCTACTTGATTTTGTATAATCAGGTCCATTGACGATTTATGGATTTTTATTTCAGGCTCGAAAAGACCGTCCTCGCTGACTTGTTTCATTTGAGATCAAGACGGATTCGTTTGCCACGACAGTGGCTGTTATTTTACTGTCAGTGTCTAATTCTTTCACGCTCGAAATATTAAAAATTAATTTTTTTAAATTTTCTTGTTTTCATTAGATTATTAGATATAATGAGACAGAACAATGTGAACAACAAGTGTTACATACCTTAATTGAGCACATAGGTGCTGGTTTAAAATGGAGCTACTGTGCATGAAATGTCGTAATTTTTGGCGATAAAGTAAAATGCAGTTCCTTTCTGCAGTTAGGCTTAGGGCTACTTGACAGAGAGCACACTTCCATCTGCTACTGTGATGTTCCTTCTTTGCGTTGCAGTGTACACAGTGCCTTGAGGTGCCATGTTATGGTGGATGCTTTGCTTGTGTTGTATATTTTCCAACTGGAGAAACGGTTTTACATTTTTTTGCTATTGGTTCTTTGCTCTCACTCCCTGAAATAATGCAAGGCAACACTGTTCGAAAATCGAGATCACTGTCTTCAGCTAACACATCATCACCACTTTCACTGCTGCTGGCAATCTGAGTCGGCATCAAAGGAAATCCCTTCCACAAGGCAAGTCAGAATTACCTCTTCCTTTATTCTGCGAGAGTACACTGTGTGAAACTGGAAATACAACAACTTTGCGTAGCTACTCATGTTGCCATTAGAGCCATAGTGGTTTCAAACTGAATCTCCACAGGAATTATGAAAATAAACACAAAAAATTTAATTATTATCGCAATACACAGAGTATAAATTTGAACAGGACAGTTTTCTGTACCTAATCCATTTGTCTCGTGTAGAGACAAATTCAATCAAAAATTTAAAAAAAAGACAATCGTGCACTGCATACAAAAATGGCTTCCACGTTTGCTCGTCTAACTTCTAAATTCGAAGCATGTGAAGTTGCTCAAGTTGCAACCGCTACAGGGCAGCATCTACTGGAGACGTAAAGGATGGCTACAAGTGTAACTATTGTGCTTATGCCACGAAATGAGAAAATCCTAAGTGGCTTCAAACGTAACCACATCGTCTGAAAGGTTATGTGAATGTAATGACACGAAAGTTGTGCAGTTCAGTAGCGTGGCCAGTTTAGATACTAAAATTAGGGTTTAGCATTCTATCCAACACAGGATAATTAGAGACAGACGATCTAGATAAGTGGTAGAAGTGTATTCTAATACACTGACTGACAAAAAGAGTGAAGCTCCCTGAAGACGTGGTAGGCTGTCAAAGTAACTTCGTACATGTGCACACCTTCGGCGGGTGAGTTTCAGGTCTCTGTGACAGGTAGGACAGCTACCAGAGTGCAGTAGTTTTGTTCGTAATTAGTACTGTTGCCACGCCGCATGGGGTATGTAAACAGAGCCAACAGCGTCAGGTAATGAATGATCTCTGTGAAAGACACGGAGATACCCCGAAATCCTGTGACACAGTGTTGTCAGTACCTGAAAGCTTTTGAAGGGAACATCAGTTTGTCTGGACCTCCATTTGCCCAACTGGTCGAAACGTGCAAATCCAGATTTGTGTGGCATTTGGCTGTGACAGTAGCCCAATGTTGGACTGCATGGGATCGCGAGGGCAGGCATACACGTCGTCAAGGTTCTGATAGACCACGTCTGACCGTCACAAGCAAGGATCGTCGTATTGCGCATCAGGCACATCATAATCCCTTCACATCTGCATCTGCCATACGAGATCAAGTAATCGACTCCCTGAAACACTCTGTGTCGAGACGCATCCTTGGTAGGAGACTAGCAGCAGCTGAACTAGGGAATTATCATCCCATGCGTAGGCTGCGATCAGCACCACAACACAAATGGCTAAGGAGGATTGGTGCCATGACTGGGAAGCACGGACTCCTGATGAACAGTGATAGATCGTGTCCAGAGTTGAATAGTAGCTCTGCTTTTTCTCGGATAACCATCGTCGCCAAGTGTGGTGCCGACTTTCGGAGACGTCCCATTCTTCCAATGTTTTGAGAGGGCAGAGCGATATTACTCTTGAGTCATGATGTGCGGAGCCATCGTGTATGGATTCAGGTCATGGCTGGTAGTGATTAAGGAAAGTCTGACAGCACAATGGCACGTCACAGACATCCTGTGTCCTCATGTGTTACCTTCCACGCGAAAGTATCATGAGCTGTTTTCAACAAGACAGTGTTCGTTCAGACATCGCGCATGTATGCGTGATGCTGAGATACTTCCGTGCCCAACAAGACCCCAGATCTGTGCCCGATAGAACATGTGTCGTACCATCTCGGACATCAACTCCGGTATCGAGGATACCAAAGACAAGTTTCACCAGTTGTGGGCCATCTTGCCTCAGGAAAGGATATAATGACTTGATGACACCCTTCCCAACCGAATCAGCGCATGAACCCAGGTGAGAGGGGGGTATAACATCTTACTGATAAATGGGCTCGTTCTTTGTAGATTTGACTCGATTTTGTAGTCACTGAGATAACGTCAAATACCCTCTCAAACCGTCTTGTTTTATTTAGTTTTCTCGTCCTTTTCTAGTTCGCTTCAATTTTTTTTCAGAAAATATACACTCATGACCAGAAAAAAACAGAACACCTTGAGCGATTAGAGATAGACCTTCCATATTCACAGAACATGTACATTAGTACGCTGTGCAGAAAGGATTAGCATTTCAGTGACGGTTCAGCATGCGTCCTGTTGCCTACTAGGCACAGGGTCCGCCGCGGGCCCTAATAACTTGTTCAATGTGCGATGAAATCGACGCGAACAAGGCGCGAACGATGTCCTGTGGTATTGCTATCCATGCTGCACTCACCCGGTTCCAAAGTTCGTCTATGGTAAACAGTTGTTGATGTTGCTGAATTTGAATGTCGTGTAACGAGGGCCTCCCGTCGGGTCGACCGTTCGCCTGGTGCAAGTCTTTCGAGTTGACGCCACTTCAGCGACTTGCGCGTCGATGGGGATGAAATGATGATGATTAGCACAACACAACACCCAGTCCCTGAGCGGAGAAATTCTCCGGCGCAGCCGGGAATCGAACCCGGGCCTTTAGAATTGACATTCTGTCGCGCTGACTACTCAGCTACCGGGGGCGGACGTTGATGTTGCTGAGCAGCAGTCATACAATAATTTTTAAATGAACACAGTACAATATAGTCAAATGGCGGTGTGTTCATTTAAAAAATTCATCCATGGTGGTTGGCGTTGGGTCACAGTGCTGCAACTGTCGTTTCACCATATCCCACACATTTTCGATTGGCGACAGTTCTGGTGATCTGGCGGGCCAGAGTAAAGGGCTGACATCCTACGACACCAACAAGGCACGTGCTCATGCAGCAACATGTGATCGTGCATTGTCTTGTTGAAAAATGGCGTCTGGGGTGTTGTCCAGAAAGGGTATGGCTATTGGTCACAATATGTCATCCACGTAGGTCACACTGGTCACAGTGCTCTGGACACGTATCAACTGTGACTTGTGGTTGTGCCCAATAACACCCCACACCATAAGGCCTTGAGTTGGCGCTGTATGTCTTGGGCGAATGCGGTCGCTATGATGCTGCCCCCCTTGTTCGAACCAAAATGCGGCCATCATTTTCAAACAAACAGAACCTGAATTCGTCTGAAAACGCTATCTGATGCCATTCGTGTCCACAGTGACGTTGTTACATACACTACTGTCGTCTAGCATGTTTCTGCACATTCGTCAAAGGTAGTCAGAGGAGTGGACCACGTGCACGTAACCCATGCCGTAATAAACGGCGACGGGTTCTCATCCCTGTTAGTGTACAATGTGTTACACCGTTCCACTGTTGCGGCAGTCCGCCCCCGTTAGCTGAGTGGCCACCGCAACAGAATGTCAATGCTAAGGGCCCGGGTTCGATTCCCGACTGAGTCGGAGATTTCCTCCGCTCAGGGATTGGGTGTTGTGTTGTCCTAATAATCATCATTTCATCCCCATCGACGCGCAAGTCGCGGAAGTGGCGTCAAATCGAAAGACTTGCACCCGGCAAACGGTCTACCCGACAGGAGGCCCCAGTGCCACACTGTTGCGGCAGAGCCGAGGAGGACGCAGATCTGTCCTGCAATGCCATTCGGATGAGGTGTCCATCTTCTCGGAGGGGAGGTGGGTAGGGGGGGGGGGAGAGGTGGACTGAGTGGTGCCACTTGACCCATCTCGTCGTGTTCTACGGCCGTCCATGACCCATTCTGCATACACCCGTTGCACTGCAGAAACACTTCGTCCCACACGAGCAGCAATTTCCCGTATGGGTGCATCAAATTCTCTCATGCCAATAATGCTACTCTTTCAAACTCATATGTATACTCAAGTGACATTGAGTCATTCCTTCGACTTATAGTAACAACGAGAGACGCAGCACATCTTACCGGTAGGTGGTTTTGCGCTGCGATATCGATCTTGACCTTGAAGCCGCAGGCCGACATAGTTCAAATGCTAATCATTTCTGCACAACATACTAATGTACATGTCCTGTGAATGTGAACCTCGTGGTTCACGGTCTTCTGTTTTTTCTGAAGATGAGTGTACTTCTGTGGCTAAAGTAACTGAGCTATAAAATTGGGATTGGTACTAAAAACGGCCCAAACGACGAACCAAAGCTGACATACATTCGATTCCTGCCCTCAGTCAATGCTTAGAAGCAACTAGCACCTGCTTTTGGTTAAGTTTAACTCGTATCTCGCTGAAGTCAGATGATTCTGATTTGGTCGACGGAGGTGATGTACGCTAAGGCAAAGAACATATTTCCGTTGACGATAGTGGCAGGCATCCGATAGAACTAGAATAACCTTCAGAGTTCCAGAGCGAATAGCTGAAGGTCGGATTACGCGTGCGTGTGGGACGTCGCCGAGGAGGAAACGTGCTTCGCATTGCTGCCGTATTGCGGCGCCAGAAGCTACCACTAGGCGCGGTCGGAACAGGTGCAGCTTCCTACGAACTGGCGGGCATAGTGCATTCTTTAAACTTGCTTGTTGCTGAGAATATAAAGAATCTTATAACGCAGTAAGATTTTTATACCCATTCTGTCTCCGCTGAGCTAACACCCCTTTTTGCCTCCCAATCACTGTACAATCACAAAACAACAGCGCCGGCCGCTGTGGCCGAGCGGTTCTAGGCACTTCAGTCCGGAACAGCGCTGCTGCTACGGTCGCAGGTTCGAATCCTGCCTCGGGCATGGATGTGTCTGGTGTACTTAGGTTACGCTACGGTCGCAGGTTCGAATCCTGCCTCAGGCATGGATGTGTGTGATGTCCGTAGGTTAGTTAGGTTTAAGTAGTTCTAAGTTCTAGGGGATTGATGACCTCAGCAGTTAAGTCCCATAGTGCTCAGAGCCATTTGTCCTTAGGTTAAGTTAGGTTTAAGTAGTTCTAAGTCTAGGGGACTGATGACCTCACATGTTAAAGTCCCATGGTGCTTAGAGCTATTTTTGAACAAAACAACAGCGTTTTATCAGTTTCCCTTTTAGGTAAGAGACCTTTGTAAAACTATGCTTAGATCTGACGAAACCATGACGCAATACGTGATCCCTCTTTGCAAGATCACAAACTGCAATAGGTAGCCACGTATCAATGGTCACTGTATTGTTGTGGTTTAGCGATGCTGGCGATGGAGATTTTTCTATTGCCGCTGCCAGTTCTAAGTTACGTAGTCAGCCTAAAATTACACAAACGAGATTAGCAACAGATGATTAGCTGTACCTATTTCTCTCGACGTTGGAATAATTGTTACCTTTGTCATTTCTTAGGTAACAACCACGAGTAGATTCCATTGTGATGGCTCCTAGTTCTCTGGGGAGACAGAGAAAGTTGCCAATCACTTTCCGAATCTCTCTGTCGTGAGAACATACGTACATTTTTCTTCAGTCCTTTCCCTCCTATCTTCCTTCTCTACTTTTTCGAAGAAGCTATCAAGATTTTTGAAGAAATAGAGGAACCTTTGGGCTTAATGACCCAGAGGCGGTGCACACGCCCCGATATGACAAGGACAGGGAAGAAAATTGGCCACGTAATTTCCAGATTACAATCCTGCCATTCACCTCAATCGCTTTTGGGGAAAACACAGAAAATCTAAACCTATATGGTCAGATATGAACTGAACCTCCCTCCTTCCAAATGCAAGTCTACAGACTTATTCACCGTGCCGCGTCATTTGGTGCTGTTGAAATAGTGACAGTCAGCAGAAGATAGGCCAGGTCTAAAAGGCGACTGAGGATGTGTTTCATCACTCGTCAACTCACTATGAGACTTTGTTAGGCGTCAATTGTTCTGTAGGAAGTGGATATTTAACTTCCTCTCTCAAAGTGGACTACTGGTAATTTTGGAGCAGTCTTTTCCGTGGTGTTTTTTTCAGTGTCTATCGTAGCAACATTATCAGTACATCTCTGATGTTCTCCCTCTTACTGAACAAACTTGTTGTGAATTACAGAACTTACCTTTGACCCATTTGTATTTCCGTAAATACGAATGGAAGTCAAAGTTCGTGTTGCGACACATGGAGGTTTTCAGTATCGTATCGCACAGCAATCAATAAACGAACCTAAAAGCAAATAATTTATTTAACGGAAACTAGCGTGTAATAACAGAATTTTACAACACAAATGCACGGTGAATTAGGCTTCCTCTCCTCTGAAATACAGATAGTAGTCTTTCAGTTAACTTTTCTTGAGAGAATAGGCGATTGCACGAGTTCCTCTGTATCGATGGCAGCTGAGGTGACTTATTGGGCACTGATACGTTGTCTTGGATATCAGATAATGGAAGATCCCTCCTGACGACCGCGGGAGCGGCGACGACTGCAGCCGCCCGGAGTTGGTGAATAGACGCCAGGCGAGGCGGCAGGTGAAGACAGCGACGGGGAAGTGTTCGCTGTCTAGAGAGTGGCGGCTGAACCATAGCTGGTTGTTGACTGGGTGACGGTGGCGGCAGAGTCCACACTAGCTGGTTCGTTTGGGTACTGCAGTTCGTAGGCAACTCCTGTGCTCTGTCGTGCGGTAGATTATACAAGTCATGTGTCTGTGTCCTCGGTGGCTCGGGTGGTTAGAGCCTCTGCCATGTAAGCAGGAGATCCCGGGTTCGAGTCCCGGTCGGGGCACACATTTTCAGCTGTCTCCATCGAGGTACATCACGAACATCTATCGGCAGCTGAGGGTTTCAATTAATTATCATTTATTTCTAGAGAAGCTGCACGGTCATAAATGGTATCTGTTCTTTCGAGAAAAGTTACTATCTTCATATACTGCTGGCCATTAAAATTGCTACACCACGAAGGTGACATGCTACAGACACGAAATTTAACCGACAGGAAGAACATGCTGTGATATGCAAATGATTAGCTTTTCAGAGCATTCACACAAGGTTGGCGCCGGTGGCGACACCTACAACGTGCTGACATGAGGAAAGTTTCCAACCGATTTCTCATACACAAACGGCAGTTGACCGGCGTTGCCTGGTGAAACGTTGTTGTGATGCCTCATGTAAGGAGGATAAATGCGTACCATCATGTTTCCGACTTTGATAGAGGTCGGATTGTAGCCTATCGCGATTGCAGTTTATCGTATCGCGACATTGCTGCTCGCGTTGGTCGAGATCAAGTGACTGGTAGCAGGATATGGAATCGGTGGGTTCAGGAGAGGAATACGGAACGCCGTGCCGGAACCCAACGGCCTCGTATCACTAGCAGTCGAGATGACAGGCATCTTATCCGCATGGCTGTAACGGATCGTGCAGCCACGTCTCTATCCCTGAGTCAAAAGATGGGGACTTTGCAAGACAACACCCATCTGCACGAACAGTTAGACGAGGTTTGCAGCAGCATGGACTATCAGCTCGGAACCATGGCTGCGGTTACCCTTCACGCTGCATCACAGACAGGAGCGCCTGCGATGGTGTACTCAACGACGAACCTTGGCGCACGAATGGCAAAACATCATTTTTTCGGATGAATCCAGGTTCTGTTTACAGCATCATGATGGTCGCATCCGTGTTTGGCGACATCGCGGTGAACGCACATTGGAAGCGTGTATTCGTCATCGCCATACTGGCGTATCACCCGGCGTGATGATATGGGGTACCATTGGTTACACGTCTCGGTCACCTCTTGTTCGCATTGACGGCACTTTGAACAGTGGACGTTACATTTCAGATGTGTTACAACCCGTGGGTCTACCCTTCATTTGATCCCTGCGAAACCCTACATTTCAGCGGGTTAATGCACGACCGCATGTTGCAGGTCCTGCATGGGCCTTTCTGGATACAGAAAATGTTCGAATGCTTCCCTGGCCAGCACATTCTCCAGATCTCTCTCCAAATGAAAACGTCTGGTCAATGGTGGCCGAGCAACTGGCTCGTCACAATACGACAATCACTACTCTTGATGAACTGTGGTATCGTGTTGAAGCTGCATGGGCAGCTGTACCTGTACACGCTATCGAAGCTCTGTTTGACTCAATGCCCAGGCGTATCAAGGCCGTTATTACGACCAGAGGTGGTTGTTCTGGGTACTGATTTCTCAGGATCTATGCTCCCAAATTGCGTGAAAATGTAATCACATGTCAGTTCTAGTATAATACATTTGTCCAATGAACACCCGTTTATCATCTGCATTTCTTCTTGGTGTAGCAATTTTAATGGGCAGTAGTGTATATACACTCCTGGAAATTGAAATAAGAACACCGTGAATTCATTGTCCCAGGAAGGGGAAACTTTATTGACACATTCCTGGGGTCAGATACATCACATGATCACACTGACAGAACCACAGGCACATAGACACAGGCAACAGAGCATGCACAATGTCGGCACTAGTACAGTGTATATCCACCTTTCGCAGCAATGCAGGCTGCTATTCTCCCATGGAGACGATCGTAGAGATGCTGGATGTAGTCCTGTGGAACGGCTTGCCATGCCATTTCCACCTGGCGCCTCAGTTGGACCAGCGTTCGTGCTGGACGTGCAGACCGCGTGAGACGACGCTTCATCCAGTCCCAAACATGCTCAATGGGGGACAGATCCGGAGATCTTGCTGGCCAGGGTAGTTGACTTACACCTTCTAGAGCACGTTGGGTGGCACGGGATACATGCGGACGTGCACTGTCCTGTTGGAACAGCAAGTTCCCTTGCCGGTCTAGGAATGGTAGAACGATGGGTTCGATGACGGTTTGGATGACCGTGCACTATTCAGTGTCCCCTCGACGATCACCAGTGGTGTACGGCCAGTGTAGGAGATCGCTCCCCACACCATGATGCCGGGTGTTGGCCCTGTGTGCCTCGGTCGTATGCAGTCCTGATTGTGGCGCTCACCTGCACGGCGCCAAACACGCATACGACCATCATTGGCACCAAGGCAGAAGCGACTCTCATCGCTGAAGACGACACGTCTCCATTCGTCCCTCCATTCACGCCTGTCGCGACACCACTGGAGGCGGGCTGCACGATGTTGGGGCGTGAGCGGAAGACGGCCTAACGGTGTGCGGGACCGTAGCCCAGCTTCATGGAGACGGTTGCGAATGGTCCTCGCCGATACCCCAGGAGCAACAGTGTCCCTAATTTGCTGGGAAGTGGCGGTGCGGTCCCCTACGGCACTGCGTAGGATCCTACGGTCTTGGCGTGCATCCGTGCGTCGCTGCGGTCCGGTCCCAGGTCGACGGGCACGTGCACCTTCCGCCGACCACTGGCGACAACATCGATGTACTGTGGAGACCTCACGCCCCACGTGTTGAGCAATTCGGCGGTACGTCCACCCGGCCTCCCACATGCCCACTATACGCCCTTGCTCAAAGTCCGTCAACTGCACATACGGTTCACGTCCACGCTGTCGCGGCATGCTATCAGTGTTAAAGACTGCGATGGAGCTCCGTATGCCACGGCAAACTGGCTGACACTGACGGCGGCGGTGCACAAATGCTGCGCAGCTAGCGCCATTCGACGGCCAACACCGCGGTTCCTGGTGTGTCCGCTGTGCCGTGCGTGTGATCATTGCTTGTACAGCCCTCTTGCAGTGTCCGGAGCAAGTATGGTGGGTCTGACACACCGGTGTCAATGTGTTCTTTTTTCCATTTCCAGGAGTGTAGTTAAAGGCTACCCGGCCATTGACCTTCGTCTGTGCGAATGCGCACAGGTTGCCTAAACTCTTACGGGAATCGTCACCTTAGTGTGCGCGAGTAATGAGTTGTTGTTGTTGTGGTCTTCAGTCCTGAGACTGGTTTGATGCAGCTCTCCATGCTACTCTATCCTGTGCAAGCTTTTTCATCTCCCAGTACCTACTGCAACCTACATCCTTCTGAATCTGCTTAGTGTATTCATCTCTTGGTCTCCCTCTACGATTTTTACCCTCCACGCTGCCCTCCAATACTAAATTGGTGATCCCTTGATGCCTCAGAACATGTCCTACCAACCGATCCCTTCTTCTGCTCAAGTTGTGCCACAAACTTCTCTTCTCCCCAATCCTATTCAATACTTCCTCATTAGTTATGTGATCTACCCATCTAATCTTCAGCATTCTTCTGTAGCACCACATCTCGAAAGCTTCTATTCTCTTCTTGTCCAAACTATTTATCGTCCATGTTTCACTTCCATACATGGCTACACTCCATACGAATACTTTCAGAAATGACTTCCTAACACTTAAATCAATACTGGATGTTAACAAATTTCTCTTCTTCAGAAACGCTTTCCTTGCCATTGCCAGCCTACATTTTATATCCTCTCTACTTCGACCATCATCAGTTATTTTGCTCCCCAAATAGCAAAACTCCTTTACTACTTTAAGTGTCTTATTTCCTAATCTAATTCCCTCAGCATCACCCGACTTAATTAGACTACATTCCATTATCCTCGTTTTGCTTTGGTTGATGTTTATCTTATATCCTCCTTTCAAGACAATGTCCATTCCATTCAACTGCTCTTCCAAGTCCTTTGCTGTCTCTGACAGAATTACAATGTCATCAGCGAACCTCAAAGTTTTTATGTCTTCTCCATGAATTTTAATACCTACTCCGAATTTTTCCTTTGTTTCCTTTACTGCTTGCTCAATATACAGATTGAACAACATCGGGGAGAGGCTACAACCCTGTCTTACTCCCTTCCCAACCACTGCTTCCCTTTCATGTCCCTCGACTCTTATAACTGCCATTTGGTTTCTGTACAAATTGTAAATAGCCTTTCGCTTCCTGTATTTTACCCCTGCCACCTTTAGAATTTGAAAGAGAGTATTCCAGTCAACATTGTCAAAAGCTTTCTCTAAGTCTACAAATGCTAGAAACGTAGGTTTGCCTTTCCTTAATCTTTCTTCTAAGATAAGTCGTAAGGTCAGTATTGCCTCACGTGTTCCAGTGTTTCTACGGAATCCAAACTGATCTTCCCCGAGGTTGGCTTCTACTAGTTTTTCCATTCGTCTGTAAAGAATTCGTGTTAGTATTTTGCAGCTGTGACTTATTAAGCTGATAGTTCGGTAATTTTCACATCTGTCAACACCTGCTTTCTTTGGGATTGGAATTATTATATTCTTCTTGAAGTCTGAGGGTATTTCGCCTGTTTCATACATCTTGCTCACCAGATGGTAGAGTTTTGTCAGGACTGGCTCTCCCACGGCCGTCAGTAGTTCCAATGGAATATTGTCTACTCCGGGGGCCTTGTTTCGACTCAGGTCTTTCAGCGCTCTGTCAAACTCTTCACGCAGTATCATATCTCCCATTTCATCTTCATCTACATCCTCTTCCATTTCCACAATATTGTCCTCAAGTACATCGCCCTTGTATAGACCCTCTATATACTCCTTCCACCTTTCTGCTTTCCCTTCTTTGCTTAAACTGGGTTTCCATCTGAGCTCTTGATATTCATACAAGTTGTTCTCTTATCGCCAAAGGTCTCTTTAATTTTCCTGTAGGCGGTATCTATCTTACCCCTAGTGAGATAGGCCTCTACATCCTTACATTTGTCCTCTAGCCATCCCTGCTTAGCCATTTTGCACTTCCTTTCGATCTCAGTTTTGAGACGTTTGTATTCTTTTTTGCCTGTTTCACTTACTGCATTTTTATATTTTCTCCTTTCATCAATAAAATACAATATTTCTTCTGTTACCCAAGGATTTCTACTAGCCTTCGTCTTTTTACCTACTTGATCCTCTGCTGCCTTCACTACTTCATCCCTCAAAGCTACCCATTCTTCTTCTACTGTATTTATTTCCCCTATTCCTGTCAATTGCTCCCTTATGCTCTCCCTGAATCTCTGTACAACCTCTGGTTCTTTTAGTTTATCCAGGTCCCATCTCCTTAAATTCCCACCTTTTTGCAGTTTCTTCAGTTTTAATCTACAGGTCATAACCAATAGATTGTGGTCAGAGTCCACATCTGCCCCTGGAAATGTCTTACAATTTAAAACCTGGTTCCTAAATCTCTGTCTTACCATTATATAATCTATCTGATACCTTTTAGTATCTCCAGGGTTCTTCCATGTATTCAACCTTCTTTCATGATTCTTAAACCAAGTGTTAGTTATGATTATGTTGTGCTCTGTGCAAAATTCTACCAGGCGGCTTCCTCTTTCATTTCTGTCCCCCAATCCATATTCACCTACTATGTTTCCTTCTCTCCCTTTTCCTACACTCGAATTCCAGTCACCCATGACTATTAAATTTTCGTCTCCCTTCACAATCTGAATAATTTCTTTTATTTCATCATACATTTCTTCAATTTCTTCGTCATCTGCAGAGCTAGTTGGCATATAAACTTGTACTACTGTAGTAGGTGTGGGCTTCGTATCTATCTTGGCCACAATAATGCGTTCACTATGCTGTTTGTAGTAGCTTACCGCATTCCTATTTTCCTATTCATTATTAAACCTACTCCTGCATTACCCCTATTTGATTTTGTGTTTATAACCCTGTAGTCACCTGACCAGAAGTCTTGTTCCTCCTGCCACCGAACTTCACTAATTCCCACTATATCTAACTTCAACCTATCCATTTCCCTTTTTAAATTTTCTAACCTACCTGCCCGATTAAGGGATCTGACATTCCACGCTCCGATCCGTAGAACGCCAGTTTTCTTTCTCCTGATAACGACATCCTCTTGAGTAGTCCCCGCCCGGAGATCCGAATGGGGGATCATTTTACCTCCGGAATATTTTACCCAAGAGGACGCCATCATCACGTAATCATACAGTAAAGCTGCATGCCCTCGGGAGAATTACGGCTGTAGTTTCCCCTTGCTTTCAGCCGTTCGCAGTACCAGCACAGCAAGGCCATTTTGGTTATTGTTACAAGGCCGGATCAGTCAATCATCCAGACTGTTGCCCTTGCAACTACTGAAAAGGCTGCTGCCCCTCTTCAGGAACCACACGTTTGTCTGGCCTCTCAACCGATACCCCTCCGTTGTGGTTGCACCTACGGTACGGCTATCTGTATCGCTGAGGCACGCAAGCCTCCCCACCAACGGCAAGGTCCATGGTTCATGGGGGGGGGGGGGGGGGCGAGTAATGAGTGGATGGGCAAATACCTATTTTGAACAGTACGTATGTAGATTGTGGACAGTTGGGAATGTGGTTGTCACGGGAAGCGTGCAACTGATAAGTCCCTGCAGTCGCGCTATTCGTCTGTGTCCCCGGTGGTTCAGATGGATTGCCGGCCGCGGTGGCCGAGCTGTTCTAGGCGCTTCAGTCCGGAACCGCGCGACTGCTACGGTTGCAGGTTCGAATCCTGCCTCGGGCATGGATGTGTCCCATAGTGCTCAGAGCCATTTGAACCATTTGCCGGCACGGTAGCTCAGCGTATGCTGTCAGAGGGTTAGCTGCCCTCTGCAATAAGAAAAACTGAGTCAACGGCTCAACACTAAACTTGAACGGGTGTCATGGGACATCCACACCGAACAAATGCTACGGAAAAAAAAAAGATTGATAGAGCGCCTGCCATGTAAGCAGGAGATCCCGGGTTCGAGTCCCGGTCGGGGCACACATTTTCAGCTGTCTCCATCGAGGTATATCAACAACACCTGTCGGCAGCTGAGGGTTTCAATCAATTATCATTTATACAAAGTTTCCCATATAGCTCGACCAACCCGAAAAACTTTTGTCCAGAAGCAAAAGTTAAAAAGAAAGTATCAAGCAGTGTTGATTAGGTACCAGGGGACATTAAGCAACACGATTACCTTCCTTGTAACTTTATTACGAAGATATGAACAGCAGTATGTCTTTTTTAAATAGCAACCTATATTATTCATTCGGTAATCCACTTCCACTTTCAAGACCTATTGAGAAACGTGTCACAGTGTGCTATTCACGTAAACGTGACGTTATTAAACACGTGACACAAAACTGACTTTGACTCTCCTGTAGTAGCAGAGCCGGCCGGAGTGGCCGTGCGGTTCTAGGCGCTGCAGTCTGGAACCGAGCGACCGCTACGGTCGCAGGTTCGAATCCTGCCTCGGGCATGGATGTGTGTGATGTCCTTAGGTTAGTTAGGTTTAATTAGTTCTAAGTTCTATGCGACTGATGACCTCAGAAGTTAAGTCGCATAGTGCTCAGAGCCATTTGTAGTAGCAGATATTGCAGATACCCAGGGTAACGTAACTCGATCACATGCTACATTAAACTTTAAACAAATGGAAGCACAACGAAAACAAACATCGGTCATTCAGTCATTGGTCTTCAGTTGAAGGTTTCAATGTACACAGAAGACGAGTAGTTAGAAATGCTACTCATGTATGGAAGATGTAGGTTAGCAGAACCACAATTGTAATAATGTTTTCATATTTATGAGTATAATATGGGTGTATGTAGTACAGTATCGTAGTACTTTTAAACGATATGTGACGTTTCCACCTTCTCCTAGTGTGGTTTACATTGTACTAACGCTAACCTTCAAATGAAGTCATTTGACTGAATGACGGCTGTGCATTTACCTTCCTGTCTACTCCAGCAAGTGGATAAGTTACGTTATCCTGAAATCTGCATTGTGTGCTAGTACTGGAGAATCAGTGAGTTTTATGTTACCTTTTTAATAACATCTTGTTTACGTGTATGGTAAACTGTGCTACTTTTTTGAACAGGTATTGACGAGAGGAAGTGGACTATCAAATGATAAGTATAGAGTGCTATTGAAATGGGTCAACTCGACTCGTTTTATAAATGTCAGGCATCTATCACGTACAAGTGTGCTCATAATAGCAAGCTCACATCGTGTGTCAGTCAACCAAACTGAATGCTAAGCCTCTGGAGACGGAATGAGCCAACCCGTTTATTTATTTAATTTGTGTGAGGCCTGTAAGTCCCTTCGTTTCTTGCAATGACTGAGTGAACGATTGAACAAGGGAATGAGCACATTTCAAGTATACCTGCGGGCAGCCAGAGTCAGTAACTTAAGAGTTTGTGTCTTGGTAACTCAACTTGGTGGAAGCAGACACCAGAGAGTAGAGAGCGGTGGTCTATGTAAAAGATAACGGCTAGTTCTGTAGTGTATTGGGGTTATGTTGGCCATACGCTTCTGAACGGGGTCTTTACCCCTCAAACTGCCCGAGAGAGAGAGACATTTCTGTCATGTGTTTTTTTCGCGTTACTCTTCTTTGAGCTGCAAAGTTGTAAGTATGCAGACGTGCTCTTGTGCGTATACAGGTCCGCAACAAAATTAAAGAATCACTTTTTCGAGACCCCGTAACTGTCTCCCACTGCGACACATGAATTTGAAATTTCGCTGAAAGGTACCTACAACCTTCTTCTCTGACGGTGCAAAGGTGTGGCGCCCTGCGACGCTTCAAACGGCAAGATGTGGACACATGCGAAAGAAACGCCACAGCTCGGAAGTGAATGTGAGCGGTATGGTGGCTTAATAACGTCACATTGGCACCGAATTTCACCCGCCGCCGTGGACGTGTCACACGACGGGAAGGTCGCCACAGCCACTCTTATCCACATTTCATCCCTTCTTTTGACGTCTCTGCGATGGAGGTCAGAACCGCTACACCCATCATTGAAATCACGCGATTTTCTTATGGGTGGCCGAGGAAAACATTTCAGACACACAGCCGCTCATAACCGACGTGAAGAGGTCACAGGGAGTGGCATGAAAGCCGTCAGTGGAACCATTCCTTTCCCTGGGGCCTTGAATCCCATTCATTCCCTGTCGAAGACGACAGTTTGCAGTGCGACGAGCAGTAGGAAGATGTTCTTGACAACCTTTTACACCGCTGGTACCGTCAGATGTTTCAACCTTTCTCTAAGGACTTTGCAGGGTTGCATTCCCATTGAACGTGATAGCACCTCTTTGGAGTGCGGCGCGACTGTAGCTCTCGTGTATACTTTGGAACTACTAGGGACTGTTGAAAACCATTCGACGGAATCTGCACGTGCTCCGAAGCAGGAAATGGTACTTATGCATACTCAGCTCTCGTGTTTTCCGTTCTCCTGCGTCGTGATCGCATGGGAGTACATCAACATCGCGTAAATAAAATGGCAAAGGGCTCCTCTGAAACCCCGACCCCCTCCCCCTCCCCTCGGCCCCTCCCCCCCCCCCTGTTCGGTAACACCATTGGTGTCACCCACACAACTTTGTTGATTTGTTGAGAGCGTTGCAAATGCACGTGTCAGACACAAATAAATTTAGCCTAGCGACTGTTCTAGCGCCTGAAGTTAGGCGAACCTCACACAAGGGGTGTCGAAAGGGTTGCCTAGCCCTCAGGCGCTAAAGCAGCCGCCAAGCTGATTTGGTATCTTTAACTTTCATAAGTTCATTTCTAACGCGGTCAACAAAGGTGTGTGGGTGGCACGGAGGGTGTTGTCAAACTGGTGGAAGGGGGGGGGGGGAGGGTGGTCTTAGAAGGGCTCTTTATCGTTTTATTCACTCACATCTCATCTATTTGCATTGGTGAGGAGACCTTATAAAGCTATTGCTAGTGTTGTGGTATATTAATCCGAGGCAGCACGGCCGTCCACAAGTCGTAAAGAGATGGGTCAGAAGATATCAGTGATGTTTGCGAGATGAGCTGGCCTGTGATGTCTGATGTGAACTATTGAGAGCTAATGTTGCGAACTCAGTGCCTATATTTCCAACAATTACATGTGTGAACTTGCAACCTAACGGATGTTTTGAATTTCCTTAGCCAACGTAATGACTGACTTGTTTTTTTAATCTGTTTTTGTGCTTACGGGACGAGGCGTAGACATTTGTATACTACATTCATCCAGCAGTCGTAGTAGTACTTCAGCTCGTCCATGAACTCATTCACACTGCAGGCTGAAGGTTCCTGCTGTGGAGTGAGTTTACGCTGATAGGTATATGGGCCACACCATGCCATAATGCTCGGCTTCCCAACCTTTTCAGCAGGCGGACCCCTTCTTCAGTCGAAAATCCATGGCGGACCCCTAGTCAGTCAAGAGCACAGTAACTTTAAAGTTCACAGCTAAACCCCATGGGAACTGAAAGCTTCTTAATGCAAGTGCCATGTTCCCAATAACCTCCATCCCCCCCCCCCCCCCCTACCCGAAGTATCAATAGTCTTTCTTTTAGAGATGAATGAAAACAACTTGAAATTAACGATCCAATTTGAATTCCTACTGTATCCAGACACTTACTAGTGTATTTATTCCCTTTGTTCAACACACTATAGCCTGATTAAAATTACTTGGTAATTGACATTTCACACGTTGGAGCTGCCTTCCTCCAAGAGCAATCAACATCGCGTCCAAACTGTTCGCTGTTGACAACGTGCCGCTTGTGGTCTGTTCACTTCCACTGTTTGGCTACTGTTGTGTAAGGAGCATGCATATTTCGTAACAGTCGTGTGTGTGTGTGTGTGTGTGTGTGTGTGTATGTGTGTGTGGTTTTTCGTGAAATCCGAAGAAAAATGTTCAAATGTGTGTATAGTCTATGGGACTTAACTGGTGAGGTCATCAGTCCCTAGTCTTACACACTATTAACCTATAATGACGACACACACACACACACACACACACACACACACACACACACATGCCCGAGGGAGAACTCCCACGCAATCCACGAAGACACGGCGCCTTTGATTGCGCGGCCATTCCGCGCAGCTGTGAAGGAAAGAGGCAGACCCATGATTCGGGATACAAACACATCACGAAAGAAAAGAGGCCAAGGAATGGCCTTTATAGGACTATTGTGACATCTGTTGTGCAATGTGTTGGAATACATTCACCCAGTTTACATACGTTTCCAAAACCGGATTTCGTAAGCCGATGTCCCAAATCCGCTTTTGATTGGTCAGGTAAACACTTCAAAATCGCTTCTGGAAATCTGCTTTTATAAAGCCATTTTCCAGTTCCACAATCGATTTTCGTACCCATGTAAACAGCTCGGAAAATCTAGTTATTTTTACGTCTTTACGTATCTACTGAACGGCAGCTGTCAGTCCATAGCCTGCAGCTAGCAGGCGGCGTTGCAACAAGGTACCGTCAGTTGGTAGGTGGCAACTGGCAGGTGGCGTGGCAACAGTTAGCCACAGCTGACAACTTCAACTACTACTTGGACACTATATCGTGGCAGTCAGCCTCGACTGTAAACAAATTAGGAAAACAAACAAACAGACTCTCATATTTCTATATAAGAAGATAAAGCATTCCGCAGAACGTAAGACTTCTTTTCTCAAAGGAAACAATTCTGGCAGAGGAGGTTTACCTTTTACAAGGTGGCACGTGAAAAGTCCTCATTTTTTTAAGCTCGCAGCTAGTTGCCACAATATAGTGTCAGAGTAATAGCAAGTAATTGTAATTAAGTACAGGCAGGCCATATTTTTAACTGAGAGGACGGAATACATTATAAAGAAAAGAAATTAGCTTTAGAGATCATTTTAATTTTCGTAACAAAAATACCAATGCCAACAGAATTCAACTAATAATTATTTTGTAAATGATAGAAGACAGAGACAAAATTCCTACAGAGTTATAATTCAGGCACGTTCACTGAGCATCTACGAAGAAAAATGCTTTCTTCTTTACTATAGATGAGTCTGTAGGAATAATAATGGAATCCTAATGTAATGGTTGATGGTGCTTCTGCTGACACAATTTTGAAAAGTTGGGTTCAATTCGTGACAGCTGGAGGCGGATGTCTGGTTCCGCATCTAGGCAGCCTCGGTACTTAGTTTTGTGGGCAGCATAGATCGAAAATCCAGATTCACACATGTATGTTGTGCCAAACGAAAGAAGTACATGTTTTGCCTTTTCAACAAAGGGGTTGTATTTCTTGTTATCCAAACGGATCCAAAAGTGGGAGTAACCGTGAATGTCAAAACTTGATTTCAAGGTAGGGTCTGTGGCAATTTCTATCAACAACTCATATTCGTTTGATGATAGAATGTTCGGTTTTTTGGATGCAGTGAATGGGTTGACCACCCATTCATATTTCTGCAGCTTCTCATCTTCAGATGTTGGGAAATAATGCTCCAACAATGATATCAAGCTTCGGAGATGTTCCAGGATTTGATGAAACAAATTCTTCCCAAGCGCCAATGTTTTGTTTTTCAAAAACTCCTTGAGAAGAGGAAAACACTTGACCTCCCCCTCCTCGACACTCTCTGCCCAAAAATTGATTTTCCTCTTGAATGCTCGAACTTTGTCGATAGCAGTGACATTTGTTTCACTTTGCCCTTGGAGTGAAATATTCATTTCGTTCATTTTGGAGAAAAATCTGACAAGTGGGCAAGTATACACTGCCAATTTTCAGCATTAATAAGGTCTGCTAATTTGGTGTCATGCTTCAAAAGGAAAGCTAAGACTTCCAATCTTAAATCGTACAACTGAGAGAGTGCATTCCCATGTGAGAGCCACCTCACTTCTGTGTGAAGAAGCAGGGAACGATGGAGGCTTCCCATATCTTCACACTGTATTGTGAAAAGTCTTGACTTCAACGGCCTTGATTGTATGTAGTTAATATTTTGAATGGATTCGTCTAAAACTTTCTTGAACGAAACAAGCATTTGCATCAGTGGATTCATCTACCTGCAGAGAAAATGAATTGTGTTGGATGCTAGAAACATGAGTGTCTATCACATCATTAGACATGTCAACAATGCGTCTCTTGACAGTATTGTTTGATAATGGCACTGCCTTTTCGTCTAGCATGCAAGAAAAAATATCATTAACACACGATTTTACGAGATTTTCTGCAATGGTATGAGCTTTGCCTGTTTTTGCCACTCGATAACTAACCAAGAAAGAAGCTTTTAATGAATTTTCATTAATTGTTTTTGCATGAGTTTTCATGCAATGCTGAGAAGCAGCTAGTTCAGCACTCTTCCTTTTGAAAATATCGATGTCTTTAGCCTGGTAATCCAGGTGAGTACCTTAAAAATGACGGCACAATTGAACTAGAACCATTGAACTGTTTGGAAGGACTCGCGCACAAATTACACACTGAGTTTTAGCCTCCTTTGTCTCCATAAAGTCCATTTCTAAATAGCTTTCGTTGTACTTAAGCTTCTTGGTTATTCCACTTCCACAGGATATTGCAACCAATGGAGAACTTGCAGCGTTTTCACATAATAAATCCGGCTGTGGAGCTTCTTGTGATTGTTCTTCCTTTGGTCGTCCTCCCTTCTCAGTCATTTCAACTGGAAACTTGCCTTGTGAAGGCAATGGAGAAACTGCACCCTTCTTCAATGATCCTGACTCCAGCCACCGATCCATATTAGAAGTAATAAACTGGTCAAAAATCTACTTATGAAATAAGTAGTGCACTGACAAAGCAAGTTTAACATTTAATTATGCCTGGGGCCGCATAGTGCCAGCGAGCGCTGTGATTGGTCGACAAAGCTCGCTCCGCGCATGCGTAATAGGCTTCAGCGCATCTAGCGCCATGAGCCGGTGCATAAACGACCCCCGTATTGTTGCGAAACAGTCGATCAGAGAAGCCGCATTCTCCGGCACTAAACTGTGCATGCGTTCTCACTTAAGAACCGCAAAGGCTGCTTGGGAATACGACCTGAAGTAAAAGTACACATGTTTTTCACACGAAAAGAAAAATAGTGATGAATTCGATTTTCACATTTTTATTCAATAATTTTACTCATTATTTTACACGATTTGGTGAAAGGTGGCCTCGGACCCCCTAGAAAGAGCCGGCGGACCCCTAAGGGGTCCGCGGACCACACGTTGGGAAGCCCTGCCATAATGTATTCCCGGCATTGGTAAGCGTCCATCATGTTTCCTACCACAAAGTGTTGACGCAGGTGTGATGTATATGAAATCCATTTCTCTCGGCTGCTATCGAATGCTGGGAGTGGCTTCAGTGTAGGATGCATCGAGAGGGATGTGCCCACCTCACTGCATTCACCCGTTGTTCAACCAGGAGCAGCAGTAGCTGTTCTTGCTGCTGTAGGGTTTATTGTTTCTGCTGCTCTGCTAGATGCTGGATCTACTGCTGCTACTTCTCATTGTTTCTGATGGTACTTTGTAATTTTAAGAACAGCTTGATGTATCACAATAAACTATACTTTGATTGCACGTGACTTTGTTAATTATTTCATCGCCAACTCTACTGTGTCTCACAGCAGACAGTAGTTCATGTTACAACTAAATTATTTTAACTAACGTAAACACATATTAACAGAAAATTACAACACAAATGAAGGTGGATTTTGGATTAGGTGGCTCTGAATTACAACAAAAACAGATAGATGTTTTTCAGCTAACACTTACTTGGAGACTGAGAGACTATACTATTTCCCTCAGGTCGACGGCAACTGAGGTGAGTGCCAGGACTTATTAGGTACGGGTAGATTATAGTACCAATTGGACGTTTCTTAGTGACGACTAGCGGAACAGCAAGGACGGAAGCCTAGCAAAGTCGGTGGGTAGTCTGTGGTGCACTGACTGGTTTGGTAGTGTCGTGACTGGCCGAAACTACTTTCGTCCGGTGGTAAGTGTGGGTTGTTTGATAGCTCTGGGAGAAGGCTTGTCAAACTAGAACACATGAAATGTTAGTTCACATTATTAAATAAATGAATATAAGATTTACTTACCTTTGACTCAGGTCTTTGCCACAGGAGTACTGGATACTCAACAACTGTCATTGATTATGAAAGCATCACTTGGTGCTCTTGTAGTACAAAATGGAACATTCACGAAAGTGCATTTCACCTGAAACTCTAGCTGTCACTGTCTTACACGATGGTGTTGACTGCTGAAGCTGAGGTCACGAACTGGGCTGAGCTCTTGGATTCTTGACACTATATCGACCTCAGCGTAAGAACGCTTCTATGCTGAGAAGGAGAGATAGTCTTAAAGACCGCCTCCGATTCGTCGTTGCAGATTGCGGGGAGCTGTCGCTAATGTCTGTGGTATCGATTCGCGTTGCGACTTTGGAATGGCATTGTGATCTTTGGACAGTACCACGGTTGGTAGCAGTGGCCCGAAGATAACTCTTGTGATTTTTTTTGTAATATACTTTTTAACTCTGTATTTAGCTAGAGATGTTTGAATAAAGACCCAATATGTAACCAGGACTTTTTAAGCCAAACACTACGCTAGGTGAGCGTGGAGCAGACAGAGACACAATTGGGAATGTTTGGAAGGGGATTTCTAGCCCGGGCGTGTGCACCACAACCAAGGGAAACCACCAATAAACATTGGTCAGAACGTTGGATGGGAACAATTGTAATTTAATCTGGGACAAGTATCTAGCTGACAACAAACTACAGCCTAGTGTATTTGAAAGTGTATCTGATTGTGTGTATACAGAGTACAGTCGATGGTCTAATCGACATGTGCGGTGAACTTCTGTGCGCTGTAGTGACGCTGATTATAGTGGGTTATTCATAAATACCTCCGGAGTTTCAGGTTACCACTTGTGTGCAATTAAATGAAGTCGTTGATACGAATTGGAGAGGTGCCCGCTTTGGAAATCTGTTCTTTAGTTTGCCTACCTGCAGGCGAGAACTAATTCGTTGCGACAGTAGAGAGAGGATGATTGGTCTACATGTTTTGTTTGACACACCTGCTAATAGTGTAAATATACTGAGAGACGCTGTATCCACTGATATTTGTCATATTTTAGTATGTCTAGTAATTTTGGCGAAGTCGTCTTCTGAAACCCTGGAAGTCCTTTTGAATAACTCTGTATAGATCACACATCTTTAACACTTAGTTAAGGTGTTAGTTTCCAAGGTAAGCGAGTTTTAATGGTGGGGAAATGTTGGAGAAATTGTTAGTCTCTGTATCAAAAGAGAGCCTTCATAAGGCTGAGGAGGAACATAGCTGGAGAAAGGCGGTTCTCTGATCTTGTGGAGCCTTGTGACGGATTCTGTCATGAGTTGTGAATCTCACCAGGTCACGTGGAACGTGGGGTGAATGATTTGGGAAAACTGGAGGAATGTTGAAAGTTACATCGTGAACTTGAGCAAACAATGTTAGTCAGAATTAAGAAGCATTTTAAGAGTTTGTATACTGAGAAAAACAGGCTATAATGGCGACAGATAGGTAAGACAGTCTTATGCACATAAGGACGTCTTAAAATCGAATCGTGTCAGTAGTAATTCCTTAAAGGAGCTGGCCAGTCATTACAGCAACGACGAAATTATTTGCAATTTTAAAGCTCTTTGGACGGGTCAAGATTAACAGCACTTCTTGAGCTTTCTCCCTGTATTTGTGGTGTGAATGTTTCTGGCGCTGTCTGTCTGGATTTAGGCAAATCCGATCCATTATAATGATCTTGAATTTTCTGAGACGGTCAGAGTAGCCTCTGAGGTGAAAGTAGCGGAAAACAGCACCATTACACTAGGTATAAATGCCCAGGAAATAGGCCAAGGACCCTCCAACCCATTTCTACTGACCAGTTCGTGTATACCGGGCATTACTGGTTTGAAAGCTGTCAGAGGTGGTGTTTCGCAGTTTTTCACTATTTAAGGCAAATTTGTGCACCTCCCCATTTGCGGAGTGTTATTTCACACATGGCTAAAATCACAGAAAACAGAACAAGTCTGGAGCTGCCCAATGTATGAAATAAAGCACTCCTTCTGCAGGTCGCAAGTGGCTCAGCGGGAGCATCCGACAAGCTGTGTCATTCTGAGCTGAGGATGCGGATAGGAGGGGCCTGTGGTCAGCACACCGCTCCCCCGGTCGTTATGATGGTTTTCTTTGACCGGAGCCGCTACTATTCGGTCGAGTAGCTCCTCAGTTGGCGTCACGAGGCTGAGTGCACCCCAAAAAATAGCAACAGCGCAAGGCGCTCCACATGGTCACCCATCCAAGTGCCGGCCACGCCCGACAGCGCTTAACTTCGGTGATCTGACGGGCAACGGTGTATCAACTGCGGCAAGGCCGTTGCCAATGTATGGAATAAGGATTCTGTGATTATTTTTGCCCAAAAAAGGGGAGGAATTTATTTTCTAAAATGTATCTTGTCATTCTGAAAGCCAATTTCAGTTTTGTACATGCATAAGCATGAGATATATCGTGAGCCCACCTTTACCCTCCATCGTACGTTCGAACGCTAAGTGAAAGGTGTTACATTTCTTAGCTTTGGTGGAAAACATTTACATCATAGTCCTTAACATCCCAATGCTTAAAAGCAAAGGATATACACTACTGGCCATTAAAATTGCTACACCACGAAGATGACGTGCTACAGACGCGAAATTTAACCGACGTGAAGAAGATGCTGTGATATGCAAATGATTAGCTTTTCAGAGCATTCACACAAGGTTGGCGCCGGTGGCGATATCTACAACGTGCTGACATGAGGAAAGTTTCCAACCGATTCCTCATACACAAACGGCAGTTGACCGGCGTTGCCTGGTGATACGTTTTTGTGATGCCTCGTGTAAGGAGGAGAAATGCGTACCATCACGATTCCGACTTTGATAAAGGTCGTATTGTAGCCTATCGCGATTACGTTTTATCGTATCGCGACATTGCTGCTCGCGTTGGTCGAGATCCAATGACTGTTAGCAGAATATGGAATCGGTGGGTTCAGGAGGGTAATATGGAACGCCGTGCTGGATCCCAACGGTCTCGTATCACCAGCAGTCGAAATAACAGGCAGCTTATTCGCATGGCTGTAACAGATCGTGCAGCCACGTCTCGATCCCTGAATCAACAGATGGGGACGTTTGCAAGACAACACCCATCTGCACGAACAGTTCGACGACGTTTGCAGCAGCATAGACTATCAGCTCGGAGACCATGGCTGCGGTTACCCTCGACGCTGCATCACAGACAGGAGCGCCTGCGATGGTGTACTTAACGACGAACCTGGGTGCACCAAATGGGAAAACGTCATTTTTTCGGATGACTCCAGGTTCTGTTTACAGCATCATGATGGTCGCATCCGTGTTTGGCGACATCGCGTTGAACGCACATTGGAAGCGTGTATTTGTCATCGCCATACTGGCGTATCACCCGACGTGATGGTATGGGGTGCCATTGGTTACACGTCTCGGTCACCTATTGCTCGCATTGACGGCACTTTGAACAGTGGACGTTACATTTCAGATGTGTTACAACCCGTGGGTCTTCCCTTCATTCGATCCCTGCGAAACCCTATATTTCAGCAGGATAAGGCACGTCCGCATGTTGCAGATTCTGTGCTGGTCTTTCTGGATACAGAAAATGTTCGACTGCTGCCCTAGCTAGCACATTCTCCAGATCTCTCAGCAACTGAAAACGTCTGGTCAATGGTGGCCGAGCAACTGGCTCATCACAATAGGCCAGTCACTACTGTTGATGAACTGTGGTATCGTGTTGAAGATGCATGGGCAGCTGTACCTGTACACGCCATCCAAGCTCTGTTTGACTCAATGCCCAGGTGTATCAAGACGGTTATTACGGCTAGAGGTGGTTGTTCTGGGTACTGATTTCTCAGGATCTGTGCACCCAAATTGCGTGAAAATGTAATCACATGTCAGTTCTAGTATAATATATTTGTCCAATGAATACCCGTTTATCATCTGCATTTATTCTTGGTGTAGCAATTTTAATGGTCAGTAGTGTACATTCACAGTGCATACAGATAACTGCCAGTTTACTCCTTCCTCCGTCATAAGGAAACCTCGGGAGCGAGGCGTCCTATCAGGATATAGGAAACCTTTTTATTTATTAAAATGTTCTCCAACCATCAAGAATACAACAATTCATACAATAACCGTACAAGTCGACAGTAAAATTAATACTGTTTTTAAATCTTTACCAAAATAGTCAAATACTTAAAAACACTGACCAGTAGTACACAGCAGCGCCACATACTGCATGTATTACAACATTGTATGCCATGTTCGCACGTAAAAGTCACTAAACGAGAAATCGTGCAAGTCAGCAATAAAATTACTACCTTGTTAAAGGCTCTAAAATGGCTGTGAGCACTATGCAACTCAACTTCTTAAGTCATCAGTCGCCTAGAACTTAGAACTAATTAAACCTAACTAACCTAAGGACATCACACACATCCATGCCCGAGGCAGGATTCGAACCTGCGACCGTAGCGGTCGCTCGGCTCCAGACTGTTGCGCCTAGAACCGCACGGCCACTCCGGCCGGCCAAAGGCTCTACTAAAAACAGTCAACTATTTAAAACCACTGCAGAGTAAAACACTAAAGCACGACATACGGCGCGTATTACAAAGTCGTATGCCATGTAGGCATATAAAAGTAATTACATGTGAACAGCAACAACAGTATGGTTCTATCTCGGCGCTAGTGATGGCCGTGTGTTAGTTAGGACGGGGCCACCAGCTGAGGACCTGCAGCCAGCCTGTCTGCATGCTAGACACACTGGACGTATGCCTCGAGTTATGGTCTGG